>NC_056526.1:152703899-152752101 GCF_019175285.1 Sceloporus undulatus
TTCTTCTCCCCTTGTGTTGCTGTATTGTATTGGATGTAATTGGTGCTTTGGTTTTTAACTGTTTTAACTGTGATTGAATGATGGATATATTATTGCTGTACTGTATTGTTTAATGTGGGGGGATTTCTTTCTATTGGATTTTATAGTTTCGGTATGTTTTTATTACTGTTGTAAACTGCTGTGATCATGGGAATAGCGGTATACAAATAAAGATTCATTCATTCATTCATTCATTCATTCAACATCTTGTTCACCTCAGACAGCAAAATGTTTTGGGCCTGCTCTAATATTTATATCAGGTCTACACTGGGAAAAAGAAATGTTAGCTAAGATCCTGTTGACAGCCAGCATAATATTAGCACTCCACTGAGATAACTTTGTGGAAATGCAAGAGAATTATGGCATCCAGACTTGAGGTTTTAATGGTGAGGAAAGGAACATCTGTGTTCATGTATCTTTCTAGGAACACCACAAACTATTGTACAACCTATTGAAATATTACATATGGAAGTAACAGAGACTGTTTTGTGCAGTTCATTTCAAAAGAACAATTGTTTGTATAACAGACTAGATTCTGCTGATTGGCAAAAAATTCTCTGCTGGTACATAGGATGTCCCATTCATTTTCCTTTCTCTTTTCAATTTTTTTTTATTTTTTATTTTTTGCAATTAAGTGTAAAAATGATTGATTAAAGGATCAAACTAAAACTTGTTTTGTTTCACAGCCATGGTGACTCATATTTTCAGCATCGTAACTAATTCAGCTAAGCTTCTTGGTGTTACTTGGCAAGCTTGTATAACTAAAAGGAGAATTTGACTTACTTTCTCACAGCTTTGAAGTTAGTACTGCAGCAGATGACATGACACCTGAGTATGTGCAATCAATACTAGATCAAAAGCTACATAAGAGGAAGAAGGTGAAATAGTTTTACCCAGTCTAAAAGCAAGGGCAATGCTTTAAAGGTCTTCCAGATTATGCATGAAACATCTCCACACAAAACTAGTTCATTTGAATTCAGACTTGTATGAGGTGTTGAAGAACTTATGGATCTCTCTAAAACGAATAAGGTTTTAATGTTCTCTCCTTGTCATTTGATAATTACATGTTGTTGTTGTTTTAAAATCATTCCACACTACCATGTACATATCTGAAACTCCTTAACAATTTAAGTGATCTAAATTTAAAGTTCTTTATTTGTCATGTCAGTCCTAGATAATTCCACACTATATTTTTCATAGATAAATTGACTAAATTAACTAAATTGCTAGAAAGGTGAACTACATGTGATATTAGTTGGAAAGGGCTAAAATAATAATAATAAAAAAGAACTGTCAAAGTTGACTGTTGATGTGGTATTTCTACTTACCCCATTTTCACTGAAGGCCTCATTAAAATTTCATGTCTTTCTTTTTTCTTTTCCTAAATAATGGATAGGAGGTTGTCTGATGTACCTACCTATACAATTATACCATAGGAATATCTAAAGTTCAATCTAGTATAAATTTCTGAGTGCTACAAAAATTATTTTAATAGACAGAGATTTTCAATCCATAGCAACTTTTTTTCCTTTGCTAAACTTCTCTGATTAAAAGGATTTTATCATTTGCCTGTACCTGATTACTCATAAGACAAGATAATATTTTTAAAAATCCTGAAGCAAACTGAAACAAGATAAACCTTGAAGTTTGACTCTCTCTCTAGGACTGTGCCACTAAAAACAGGAAGCAGGGATTGAAAGTGTCATGGCAGTATTACTGACCTGAAAATTAATCAATCAATCATTCATTTACAGCCATAGACCAAATATAAAATAAAGTGCATAAAATTAATAAAATGCACAAAAAATACAGAAATACAACTAAACACAGCTAAAATTAATAAGACGCTAAATAGAAATATGTCAAAGGCGTGTTACAGACCTCCCCTTTGGGGCGGCCTGTAACCGGCCCTTTCCCCACTGTATCAGGGCCTCAGCTGCCACAACAGCAGCCTCTGAGGCCCTGATCCGCCGCTTTCCAGGCCGCAGGGAAGCGGCAAAAGGCCGCTTCCCCGCGGCCTGGAAAGAGGTGTCTTTGGGGCTTCATGCCCCAAGGACACCCGATGGTGGCAGGCAGGAGGAGAAAGGGGCTGCTCGGCCCCTTTCTCCCTTGCATCCCTGGCACAGCCGTCTAAAGGCTGCGCCAGCGACACAAACCGCAGAAGGAGCTCCATTTCAGAGCTCCTTCTCACACCACGGAAAGGGCGCTCTAGGCACCCTTGCACGGCGCGATGACGTCACAACCGCACTGCCTCATTTGGAGGCAGCGCGGTGGTGACGTAGTCATGGCTGAGCCCATCTGTATAGGGCGCCACCACTTTGTACGGACTGGGTCCATACTAGGGTTAGGGGCATCAAGAAGTGACACCCCTTTCTAACTCTAGTACGCGCTCATCACGTACTAGGGTGCCCGTTTGTAACGGGCCTAAGACTCTAAAACAGTGGTTCCCAACCTTCCTAACGCCGTGACCCTTTAATACAGTTTCTCATGTTGTGGTGACCCCCAACCATAACATTATTTTCATTGCTACATGCAAATATGTGTTTTCCAATGGTCTTACGTGACCCCTGTGAAAGGATCATTCGACCCCCAAAGGGGTCCCGACCCACAGGTTGGGAACCACTGCTCTAAAATGAATAGCTGAGAAAGGTAAAATGTTAAAATTTCATCACTAAGGCTAAGGTTTCTGTACTAAAATTTCCTCCTAAAATTTGTCTATGAGTAGTAATAGCGCAGGCACAGAACCTAGCAACCTTCTCTGTAATTTGATAATTGGAGTTTCCGAGCAGGAGAGAGAGATAACATCTTTCTTTACTCCCTGGAAATGTGTGAAAAATTGGAACCATTAGTCTAAAACGAATACCTTGATAAAATGGACAGTACAATAAAACATATTCAGTTGTCTCTATTTCTAGATTTAAACATGGACAGGTATGCTTGTGAAATGGAATTATTTTACATTTACCTGCATATTAGGGGAATATTTATCAAATTTGCAGATGACACCAAATTAGGAGGAATAACTAACACCCCAGAGGACAGGAGCAAAATTCAAAATGACCTGAATAAACTGGAAAACTGGGCCAAAGCTAACAAAATGAGATTCAACACAGAGAAATGTAAGGTACTGCACTTAGAGCGGAAAAATGAAATACATAGATATAGGATGGCGGACACCTGGCTGAATGAGACTACATGTAAAAGGGATCTAGTGGTCCAAGTAGACCACAAGTTTAACATAAGTCAGTGACGTGATGAGGCAGCTAAAAAGGCCAATGCAATTTTAGGCTGCGTAGAAGTATGGTGTCTAGATCAAGAAAAGTAATAGTGCCACTGTATTCTGCTTTGATCAGGCCCCACCTGGAATAATGTCTCCAGTTCTGGGCACTAAAATTCAAAAAGCATGTTGAGAAACTGGTGTCCAAAGGAGGGTGACTAAAATTTTGAAGGGTCTGGAAACCATGCCCTATGAAGAACGACTTAGGAACTGGGGATGTTTAGCCTGGAGAAGAGAAGGTTAAGAGGTGATATGATAATCCTGTTTAAATATTTGAAGGGATGTCATATTGAGCAGGGAGCAAGCTTGTTTTCTGCTACTCCAGAGAACAGGACCCGGAGCAATGGATGCAAGCCACAGGAAAAGAGATTCCACCTCAATATTAGGAGGAACTTACTGACAGTAAGGGCTGTTTGACAGTGGAACACTCTTCCTCAGAGAGTGGTGGAGTCTCCCTCCTTGGAGGTCTTTAAGCAGAGGCTGGATGGCCATCTGTTGGGGATGCTTTGATTGTGATTTCCTGCATGGCAGGGGGTTAGACTGGATGGCCCTTGTGGTCTCTTCCAACTCTACGATTCTATGAAACATGGTTGAGGATAGCATATTAAACTATACCATAGTAAAAGCATGTCTACATTTAGGGATTATTAAATTAATAATATATATGGGGGGGGGGTCAAATGATAACCCTATATCATCCAACACAGAAATGTTTCTAACTGGACAATGATGATTTTGTAGCCCAGTGTCCCATATACTCTGCCTCAGATCTAATTGTCTTTCATAAACTCTATTTGTAGTAAGACATTTTGTGAGAAAACACATAAGAATAATTTTTTGTTTACTATCTGTTTCCAAGAAGAGAGATAATTGTCTACAAGAGTCAGTGGAGCTAACCCATAAGATGTAAACATAAGCTTCAACTAATAATAATTTAGAAGGGATTTAAAAACCTTCCTATTCCACGCTGCATTCCCTGATTAAAGTCCTAATAGGCCTCCCTTCCTCTTCATGGGCAAGAAGACTGGCTAACGGGGTTTTTATTCTGTTTTTTATTATATTTATGTTTAATTTTTGATGTAGATTTTGTGTATTGTACTGTTTTTATCATGTTATTAACCGCCCTGATCTTTGGAAGGGCGGTATAAAAATAAAAATTTAATTAATAATTAATTAATTAATTAATTGCACATAAGAATCGAAGCCCTAGCTTCACTAGAAATTATTGCCTCAAGTTGTACAGCAGTGTTAGAAGCACAGACTGGGATTGCAAAAATGTTTCTTAAAAAGTTAAGATTGAGTGACTTCAAATTAATTGTAGTTTTGATAAGCACACATTTGGGCACCATATAATAAAACAGAAATAACTGTAGCTACAAAAACTTGTGTTGCAGCAGGAATTAATTGCCCTTCCTTAGTAAAGAAAAAAATCTCTGTAGTACAAGTACAGTGCGCCTGCGTCATATGCAGGCGTGCTTTACCCAGCTTTCAGCATATGCTGAAAGCCTCGTGGGGAGGAAGGGGCAGCACGTCCTATAGAGAATAATGGGGCATGCGCCCATGGTGTGCATGCACTGCCGCGCCACGGCATGCACGAGCCCCATTCATTTAAATGGAGCTCGAGCATAGGCAAAATTTGCTTTAAGCGGGAGAGTTCGGAACGGATCCCCCGCGTAATGCAAGGGTGCACTGTCTGTTTCTTTGTGCACTTACTTTTATCAAGTTTGCCTGCAATTTCCATCTTCCCAAAGTGTGGAACACTAGTCCTAAGTATATGTAATTATTAACCTGTTAAATTGATATCCCAATAATTTTCCAATTATATGTAATCTTTTTCTTGGAAAAAAAATCTTAACTTTTGATTGGTTATGACCTGCAAATTAGGTTTATACAGTGGGCCCTCTCTTTACATGGGGGATCCATTCCGAATCCCCCGCATAAGGGAAAATCCACCTATGTCGAGCCCCTAATTCACCTGCATGTTCAAGCAGTATCTCTTGAGTCTTCCACACTATACACTACAGCAATATAATTTCACTTTAACTGACATAGCAAAATCCAATGGAAGCTTGGGATTTGCAGTTTAGGGAGAGTGATAAGAATTCTGTGCTAGGGAGTTATTCCCTCACCAAACTACAAACCCCAAAATTCCGCATGATGCCATGCCAATTAAAGAAAAGCCATACTGCTATAACTATGTACAGTAGCATGAAAAGGCTACTAACCACTTAATTGTACATGGTCTAATAAAGAAGTTTGCAGAAAACTTTTCCCACTCTCTCATAAGGGTAGAATGCAGGTGCATCCACTGAAGTTGAATGGATTCAAGGCAGTAAAAGAATTACTTTTTCACAGAGTGCATATTTATAATGTGGAATTCACTGCAACAAGATGTAATTAGGTCCACCAATTTGAACAACTTTAAAAGGAGAATGTGCAAATTCATGGAGGATGGGATAATTCATGATTACTAGTTATGATGAATCTCTCTCTCTCTCTCTCTCTCTCTCTCTGTGTTATACATGCTTTCCAGTAGCAGATGCATTATATATTACATATATAGTTTCCATCTATTAGTTGGTACAGAATACAGGTGAGAAAGTTCTGTTTCATTCATTTCCTATTAATGGGATTCCCAAAGGTAACTGGTTGACCATTTTGTAAACAAAATGGATAGACCTTTGGTCTGCTCCATCATGGATCTTCATATGTTCTTATCTCTGTGGATTTGCTGAATAAGTTGCTTTTTCATCAAGAAACCATAAAAAGGATTACTTAACTTCTATAAGATTACTCAAACTTTTTTTCTTCAGAAAGTTAACACCATCTGCTTAAACATGAGATAGTTTGAAATGCTGCACATCTCCATTAAGCATGTGTATCCAAAGTTTTAAGCTGTCCTTAGAACAGAGCATTGAGTCATAGCAGAAACTGATGTGTGAAGAAGCTTCCTTGATGCTAAACAGTGAGTGAAAATGAATGGTATCCATGGTAAAACGTTGTGGGTTGCTAATGAGAGGAATGAATTTAAACAGCATGTCTTTTGATTCCTTCACTGAAACCTACTGTGAAAAGGACCAAGAACACCTGTGGAGAGCGTGATAACAGGAGGGAAAAGCAATGTTGATAGGTGGCACAAAACTGCATCCATCTAATTGTAATGAATTCTGCTTTAAACAGAGAAAGGCTAAACTTTTGAATAGTTAAAGAAGCTAGAAATCCCAAACATAGTTAATCCAAACAGTATTTTCCAATTTGAAGTTTGTGAAGTTCTAGGGGCTAAATTCAACATTAGTTCTACCTACATCAGAAATTAAGAAGATTTCAGCTAGTTGCTGTAGAGAATAGGCAGATATAGGCTAGACAAACAACAACCAGACAAGAGTTAGCTGAATGCTGGCTGGGAGGAGATAAAAATTCAATTAGTGACAGTTGAAAAAGGTAGATAGGGTCTTGTTGAGTCCAGACAGAGACAAATTATTGAGGGTTCCAGGTAGGAACTGGGTTAAAGTCCAGAAGTGAGGGGCTTGAAACCAATAAAGAACTTCAAGTGAGGGAGTTATTGTAGGGAAATATCCTGTGGGATAGAATAGCCTGAGAGGCAATTATTAATTAGGCTTAGGGATAGTAAGTCACAAAACGGACTGTGTGAATGTCCTTGGGAACAGTAACATTGATACTCTGAGGAGAGTTGTGTAAGGAAACTGACATTGTAACAGTTAAAACTAAGAAAGTAAACTTACCAACTGAAACAAGTAACACAAGTGCATGAAACAACAATTGCTTTATTGACACATATTTAAATAACTTTTGTTTGGAACATCTGTTTAATAAAGTTTGATATTATGTTAGTAAAAGCTTGTTTGCAGTTTGAATATACATCCACGTTATCAATATAAAGCCTTTTGAAACAAAGTTTTTTAAAACGGTCTGTGATAATTTGGTGGCACCAGTGAGGTAAAAGACCCAGGGTACTGTCATCCAAAAAATATAGTGGTTACCAGAGAAGAGTGTTTAAGAAACAAGGCTGCCAGAGAAATACTTATTGTGTTTCTAAGTGTAGATTTCAAAAGTTCTCCATCACAAAATGTCTGGTGGAACTGCTTGAGTGTAGATGTACAAGCTCCATCCAAATGCAGATCAGTATTCCACTCAGCACAATTAATGCAGCGATTTATGCCAAGGTAGAAATAGCCTAGTTGGTACCCAATGTTTTGTAACTTTTAAGAACTAGTAGATGCCATTACAGAGAGGAAAGGGATAATCAGCAATCACTAGAAGTGAATTCCTCTCCCATTTCACTCATTTTCTACAGCAGCCCTCCAGAGAAATATCCTGAGCATTCATGCAAAAATGGCCCAGAAGAATTTTTATGAGTATATGTACCTGTATGTACACTGTCATCAGTCATGGTAGAGCTCAGAAGGAGTGAGCTTTCCCATCTGTTGTTCTGAATGATCAATGATGTAGGCATTGGTAGATCACATAAGTCTCCCAGCACAGTCTCTCACTGACATACATTTGGCTGTTATGGAGGATAAAGTGGTAGATTTGGTTTGCAGAAACTCACAGTTCTTTCAAGTGCTATAACACTTACTTGAATTCCTTTAGCTGAAAAGAGACAAAAAGTTCTCCATTGCTTTACAATTTGTTGAAATGTCAAGGGAGGGAAGGTGAGAAAAAACATTCACCACAGAGTATGAGGGCTAGCCATGTGGGGTAGAAAGAAAATGATTTAGAGAAATTGTAAAAGGTGATGTATATTTCAACGTGTACCACATGCTCATTTATTTTGGGGTAATTATATGAGAAACTGAGTTGAACAATCCATGTAAATAGACAAATAAATTAATAGAATCCACAGAGTTGGAATGTGCCTCATAGGCCATGCAATCCAAACCCCCATCAATGCAGGATAAGAGCATCCCCAGCAGGTAGCTACCCAGCCTCTTTTTGAAAATGCCCAAAGAAAGATATTTTACCAACTCTCAGGATAATTGGTCCCATTGCTGAACTACTGTTACTATCATGAAATTCCTTCTGATGCTCAATTGAAATTTACCCTGCCATAATTTAAAACCAATTGACCTGGTCCTATCCCCTGGGTCAGCAGAGGACAAATCTGCAATCCTCTCTGTAGCAGCCCTTGATGTCTTATTTTCAGTCTTATTTTCACCAGGTTGAATATGTTCAACTCCATCCATAAATTAATAAATGCCTTCACATTCCTATTGAGCAATGAAACTCACTTGGTGACCTTGGACCATCCTTCTCTCAGCCTGAGCTAGCTCACAAAGGTAAGATAATGTACGTACCACTTCAAGATCAATGGAGAAAAGGTGGGGTGCCTATGTAACTAATAAAATAAATACACATAAATTAATTAAATAAATAAAACACTTCTCTTTCTGACTAGCAGAATGGAAACTATAGTTAGTAATAATCAGAATAAATATTCTAGGGACAGTCCAGTAGACCATGATGTTTAACATTAGGAGCAAACATTGCAGGAATGTAAACAACAGGAAACTTTTGTGTAGAGATGAAACAATGTGCCATACAAATGAATACTTACTGTACAATATGAAAATGAAATGTGATTATTTACCCCCAAATGATGTTAATTCCACTGTTGAAACCTTTTCTTCAATAGTCCCTTTCAGCTTCTGAATTAATATAGTATTAATATAGTACTGCTGCCTGCAAAAACCTATGTCAACAGGGAAGTTCCTTTTGTAAAGCAGGCAATACCATATGATCAAATACAGCAAAGATTTACCATCTGGAACATTTGGTGATCTGAAGAATTTCTTACCCAATGGGCTTACTTCCTATTTAGGACAAGTCATAGATAACTTTCAGCTCTTCCGGGCTGATAGGACAGAGCTGCAGATTAAGTCATTGTGGAATTTTAGTTCCCTTGCTTAATAATTTTATGAAATTGCCTGGCAATCCAACAAAGAGAAGGAGTGCAACATCATGAATGCAGGCTAATTAAACCAATAATTGCTTCTTGTTGTGTATCCAGATAATGTGCCCCTGATAATTTAAAAATAAATTTTGAAGCAGGCTCTTTCAATGAATTGTTGTGCTCCTTGAAGTTTTACTTATTCTCCCTGTGCATGAAAACTGGGTACTCCTTGAGGCCCTGGCACGGTATGTGCATCTATTGAAATGCCATAAAAATGTTAATAGGGTCTTTAGATCAGTTTGCAGTGTTTGAATGCATTATTGCCCTTGCCTTCTCTTCAAAATCATATTACACAGTTGCCTGATTAATACAACAGATTCTGGAACTGGAAGCTATGATGTGGATGCAGGAAGGTAAAACCTTATTTGTCTTACTTTGATGTTTAAAGAGAATTTCTTTTTCCCAAGATGCGAAAATATTTTCCGAAAGCCTCTGTGAGAATTGTTACATTTACAGGGCTGATTTTTACATAACTTGTATATACTGTGTAAAGTGCACAAATTACACATCTGAAGTACAGTATCTAGTGCCTTGTTGCACAAATTATGTAACTGAACTACAATACCCAGTACCTTATTACAGAAACTTTCTAAATGAGAAACATTAGAAGGGTTGTTTGCAGCTTTCTAATCAACAAGTTGTTTCTATGCTGTGCATATTTTATGCACTTTGAAGAATACTCTTTAATACACACACACACACACACACACACACACAAAATATAAAAATGTTTGTTGTCTTGCTTTTACATTGCAGGTAAGAAATCTTGTGCAACCAAATGAATTCTTCAACAGGTTGTTTCAATGTGTTGTAATGGCTTGTCTCATCAAAAACAGGTCATTAATTAAAATATCTTCATATGGGTGACATGAAAATGATTTCATGCATACTTATTGATCTTGTTGCAACTTAATAATACATTCTTCTGAATTATCTGTTCAGTGAAGTAACTAACCTGGTTCTTTTCTAATTTAATCTAATGTCAATGCAGAAATACAGCTCTGACAAGAGAGCAAAGCAAAATTGTTCTCCAATAATGTCAATAGTTAAGCTGATTTTCATATAATTTCAAATGTATGTGGTTCCACTAAAAGTAGGAAATAAAATTTCTGCCCCAGTTAAGTTAAATGCTATAATTTCACTTTGGACTTTTCCAAAAACAAACAAGCTTCATGTATATACCACTTCATACCATCTAAGCAGTGTCTAAGCAGTTTACAACTGTAAGCTAATTTGCCTCCAACAGTCTGGGTACTCATTTTAGTGACCTCGGAAGAATGCAAGCCTAAGTCGAGCTTGAGCCCTTTTGCTGGTCTTGAACTCGCAACCTTATGGTTTTGAGTGAGTGGCGGCAGTACAGGCATTTAATCACTGCGACACCAGGGCTCATATGGGGAAAATTGGAAGATTAAACTGGCCACAATGCAGGGTCATCCAGGTCATTAGGGACAATTTTACAATTGCTTTTCAGATGACGTTGCACACAAACCAGTAAGAATCCAGACAGAAAGTGAGGTGAATCAGGGAATAAGTATTTTCCAAAAATATCTTATTTTCATTTCCAATTCATTAAGCCTCTACGCCTTAAGTCTAAGGGATCAGCTGGTGGGAGAAGGCAGAGAGAAAGGTTATTTTGGAATTCCTCCTATACAGGAGGGAAAAATGGAGGACATGTCCTGTAAAAGGAAGGTATATGGGAGTTTCAGCCCATTATGCTTAGCCCTCAGGTGCCATCTAGTGTATGAGTTAAGGTTTAGAAAAATGAATAAATAAATAAATAAATAAATAATGGAGAACTTCCAACTGTTGAGGATTCCACAAATTTCAACTCCAGGTTTCTACTTTTACCTTTGACCAGCAATTACAGCTTGGAAAGCTCTCACATGGAATTTGTGCTATGCTTTATCCTCAGAAACTCTTGCATGGAACTGTGCTATGATTTGTAGCTTTCAAAGTGTTTGCATGGAACTTTGCTATGCTTTGTAACCTCAAAAAATATTGCATGGGACTGAGCTATACTTTGGAGCTTGGTGAATTATTTCACTTCAACTAACTCTTAAGAAGAGATATACATTATTGACCTGTGATTTATATTCATAGAATTGCATGTTGTTTTGCAGATTTTTGTCAGAACCCACAAAGCCACATTGCTTGGGTTCCAGCCTAGATCTAAGTCTCACTCATTGCTAGAATAATAATAAATAATAAATAAATTTATTATTTTTATACCGCCCTTCCATAGATCAGGGCGGTTCACAGCAAATATCAATAAAACAATTAAGAATACATAAAAACACCCCTCTCTCTCTGACCCCTCCCCCCTGGTAAAAAGCCACCACAGCGGCAAGACAGTCCTCCGCAGTTCTGGGGAACTTCTTCCCAGGTGACATGGGGGGGGGGGCAGCGGCAGAAGTAGTCCTCCACCAGCTCTAAGGCAGTCCCCGATGTTGCTGGGTCTGCCTGATGGCTCCCTCTGAGGCCGAGATGACAGTTGAAGAGGGAGGGGCCTCTTCCTTCAGGCAGTCCTCGATGTTGCTGGGTCTGCCTGATGGCTCCCTCTAAGGCCGAGATGACAGTTGAAGAGGGAGAGGCCTCTTCCTTCAGGCAGTCCTCGATGTTGCTGGGTCTGCCTGATGGCTCCCTCTGAGGCCGAGATGACAGTTGAAGAGGGAGGGGCCTCTTCCTTCAGGCAGTCCTCGATGTTGCTGGGTCTGCCTGATGGCTCCCTCTGAGGCCGAGAATGCGGTGCTCAAGGCTGTTCAACATAGAATTTGGCTTCTGGGGGTGGGGGAATCCTTCCCCTTCCCTGTGAGACCTAGGTACACACACACACACACACACTCACACACACACACTGAGCACAATCTTCTGTTTATTGTTCTTGACTGGAATATTTTCTGTACCAAGCTGCAGTCTTCATAACAGAGATCATAACTCTGCTGTTAAAATATTGTCGGGGCATTACACTAGCATAAAAATAGTTGAACCAGCAGTTGCACTCTGTCAGAGGCTGCATATATACAATGTCTAGTGCAACCAATTATTCTGCAAGCACATAGACAGACGTCTTTCTCTTCTTGATTTGGTGCTAATCAACCATTGCACAACAGGTAAGTTTGAGGATGTAACATGAACTGCATAATTGGTTATACCATTATAAGATCCATGGGAACTATGGGGCAGTACAAACTGCCCTAAAACAGTAGTTTGTACTCGCCCATTCTAACTGCGGAAGGACACCACAGCCGACAAACCGCGCAGTGTCCCTCCACGGTAAAAAGAACCCGGTTCTTCCGAGTTCTTTTTTTGTGTGCGTTGTGTATATCACGAGTGTTCCATTGGTGCACTCATGACGTATGAAACACGGTGGCATCATCATGGTAGCACCCATGTGGAAGGGATGCCACCATGATGCCGCCACCCGTACAGAGTAGGGTTCTGGAGCATGTGGTTGCTGTGTGCTCTGGAACCCTAGTTTTGGTGCAGGCACACTGCTTTTGGGTGGTGTGTCTCATGCCTTTATTAGTGTAACTTCAGGCTACACTAAAATAATGTGGTGTCTTGGCCTGAAGTTTTAATGCCAAAGTGTTATATACCATCCTGATTTGGTTGCCAATGTTCAGGGTTCCAAAAGTGTTATATAGGGAGCACAGAACATAATGTATTATTATTATGTGACTTCAAGTCATTCCTGACTTATGGCAACCCTATTACAGGGTTTTCTTGGCCAAATTTGTTTATAGGATGGATTTCCATGGCTGGGTGGGGATTCCAATCTGGGTCTCCAGAGTCATAGTCCAACATTTAAACCAGTACTCCATTATGGTATAAAGTATATCATGTTAAATATATGCATTTGTTTTAGAGAATTAGATAGTGTGTGTGTATGTGTGTGTGTGTTACTCAGAGCCTAGTGACAACAATTTTCCATGCAGGATGTCTAGTCAGTTATAAACAGATATATGAACAGACTTGACTGAATAAATTCATAGCAGTTGCCATGACAGCTGATGCAATCGGCTGACTGATGTAATCTAATGGCAGCCAGAAGCCAAGCTCTAATCTGACCAGGTTTGTTTGTATTATCTCCAAGAATCTGAAGTAGAAGCTTCTTAACATAAACAAGGTTCATTAGAGATATATTATCTAATTTGACTAGATAGGACAACTGATAGGATGAGTGGAGGTGGGAAAAGAACAAAATAAGCAGAGAAGATAGAGAAGTCAGACTGCTATCAAGTACACTGTTCATAACAGCTGGCCTTTTCCTAACTGATAAACTTCCAAGACATGCTAATGGAAATAGATCCTGTTGGTAAGAGAAACAGTTATGCTATGCTAAATAGATATATTTATCATTATGATTGCAATGGATATCCAATATGACTTTTTAAAGCTGTGTTATGGGTATTAGCAGTGGTCCCCAAACTGTGCCCTTTAAGAGATTTTGGACTTAAGTTCCCAGAAGCCTCAGCCATGTCTGGGATTCTGGGAATTGAAGTCCAAAATCCCTTAAAGAGCACAGTTTGGGGATCACTGGTGTGTAGCAATGCCCAAGGATATTAACCTTTGGAAGCCTGTTTGTTCACAGATGCCTATTTAGAGATGTATAGTTACTTCATAGAAGAGATTATATTTTTAATAGATAAATGACTAAATTATCTTCTGCATCCCTCTGTATTGACACTTAGAGGAACAATAGTTTAAGAAGGCAATGTTCCTCTAAGTCTTAAGTATAGAGATGCCTATCAGAGACATGCAGGTGAGATAAAAGTTCAGTTCTTATGAATGTCAAACTTTTACTTGGAATACACTGTAATGGAATACAAAGTATGTATGATGCCTTGCAAGCAATCAAGATAGCTAATATATTTCCCTAAGGGAAATGTCTGTATGTCTAAGCTTTCTCATAATAAAATAACCTAAAAATTACCAGAGAGTCTGCTCGTTCTCCCATGTAAAAATCCAGAGATTCCAATACTTAAACATGAATAGAACATAGATATTAACTTGGCCTGTCTGAATTTAACTGGAGGAGGGATACCTAGAGGGTCAGAAGTGTTTTCTGACCACTGGGACCCCAGCTAGAGCACAGACTAGCTGACAAATATCAAAGTCTCTTAGTCTAAAGAGTATTTGAGTCTAAAGAGATAGGGTCTGCCTGTTTCAAAAAGTTATAATAAAGTGAAATGTCAGTTTTCAGGTTACTTTTTGCTAAAAGTCTCTGCATAGTACAGTTCTATAGCTCACTAATGAGGTAAGAAAACTATCAAAATCTAACACTCTGATATAATGTATGAAGGTACCTGTTTGTCCAACTTGGTCAGTAGCGTCTATAGCAATGTTTTTCAAATTTTGTTCCTTCAACAGTTTTTTTGATTTAACTCCCAGAATCCCCAACCAACATTGCTGATGACAAGGGATTCTGAGCCCTGGCAGTGCAGTGGTTAAATGCCAGTACTGCAGCCACAAGGTTGGGAGTTTGATCCCAGGCAGGGATCCAAGGTCCACTCAGCCTTCCCTCCTTTTGTAGGTTGGTAAAATGAGTAGCCAGCTTGTTGGGGGCAATTGGCTTACACATTATAAACTGCTTAGGGAGTGCTAGTTCACTGATAAGTGGTATAGAAATGTATTCGCTATTGCTATTCAAGTCCAAACCTTCTAGAAGACTGAACTACTGGTATACATTACATAATTAGTATAGGCTCACTAATGTAGATTCTTCCTAGCACTATTTAAAGTTTTCAAGGAATGAACCTCATAGTTTTTGCGTGACAAACATGTACTCTGCACTTCATTGTGATAATGCTGATAAATGATGGTGGCATTCTTCATTCCATGTGAAAAGTATTTTCTCTATTAGATTAAATAATTCAATACTAAATGTATTACTTAAAGCAAAATCATTCAGATACGAATATAACTAATGGGCAAAGTCATCCAGGTGGTTTCAGAGCATGGTGTTTTGACACCGCATGCTCTGAAGCCAGCTTCAAGCTTCCTGCCTGCCCACACATGGCCCTGCTTCTGGGCATCTTGGGGGCATGGTGGTTATATGCCACAAGCCCCCAACATGCCAGAAAGCTCCACAGAGACACGAAAGGGCCACTAAAGGTGGCTTTTCTGCAGTGAGAAAAGGAGCCGTTGAAAGCCACTCCTTTTTTTGTCCAGCAGCACAACGTATTGGGACTGCAGCATGTGGCAGCGACAGGCCCAATGCGTCTTCAGCCTCATCTAGGCTATCTAATTCACTCCTAAGTTTTATACATGCATGCTTAGGATCACAACTTAAAACTTACCATTAGCCAGCATTTAAAAATGAACAGGAACTTTCAGTATTATAAACTGCTAAATACATGTTGGTGATTTAAAATGGAAAAATTACAAGCTTTTCAGTCAAAGCATATACTCACTATATTTTATCTGACAGCAGATGAAGCAATGAAAGCATATTGCTAGTGAAGGTTTTATTTCTAGGAGTTGGGTGTCTTGTTAAATTCATGTCATAGAAAACCATCTGTTGAAGAACATGTTAAATAAGGGTTGTCAAAGAACATTAGAAAGAACATACAAGAAATATCCCACTGGCTAATACACCAGTCAGATGTGAGCAATTCCAAGAGATGGATGGTGTGTGTGTGTATACACAAACGTGTGCATGTCTGTGGCAGTGATAAGTCATTGGGACAGTGTTACAGACATGCCAAGGTTTGTCAGTATTTTTGGTTGTCATCCAAGTTGTGTTGCAGAGCTTCAAGTAAAAAAAAAATAATCCCAAATGCAGAAGCAAGAAAGACAGAGAAACATGGGAGGAAGGGCTTATAGGATCCAACTAAAATTCATCAGGAAAAAATCAACAGAATTCTTTTGTTGTTATTGGTTGTCATCCAAACTGCTGTGTCCAGTTTCAAGTTGAAATTTAAAATATGGGAGAAGGGGGTTCCTAGAAGCAGAAATTGGGGGCTGTGATAACTCACTGATATTTTTAAGAACAAGGAAATAAAAACAGGTTCTAAAGCATTGCTGTTAATGTTCCAGAGAAAACTGTGCAAAACCAAACAAGGGCTAAAACATTCCACTAATCTGCCAAAGCTCCCCAAAATGCCCCCCCAAACATTCTCAGTCCCTGCTGGTCACCATTTCGGCTGGAATGTAGTTAAAAGAAAAGGTATTTTAGTGTATTTGTGGGCAGGTGTGGTCTACAGAGATGAAGGGGAAAATTTTGCCCTTTGACCCTGTGCCTCATAAGAACAGAAAAATAGTGATGGCCTCTCTGGCATTTAGTGCCCACAGTAGCCAACTTGATCTTTTGATCTGTAAAAACAACCCTCAATAGCACTTTCCTTTCTATAAGTCCTCCTCTACCCAACCTCTCATTCAAGGACAAAAAGACCTTGCATGGGGAGGGGGGAGGGGGGGAAGAGGAGGAATAGCAGATTACAGAAGAGTTCCTTGAACATGGGAAATTCTCTACAGCACTCCTATTTTTTCAATGGGCTATTCCCACTTCCTGGTATGCCCTCCTAATGAATATATATATATATATATATATATATATATATTTGGGAAAGAGAGAGGTGTGACTCATAAGTCATGGTTCTCCAGGGTTCACATTGAATACTGAAAAATTCCTTCACTGATTCTGAAATGCTGACTGACACTTTAAAAATAATAATATATAATATATACACATATAGTACATCGTGAAAAAAATATCTTTTTATCCATTCATTGTTGTTATGATCAGGATGATCCAGATCATCATTGACTTACAAATAAGTACCTGAACATCCCTTCACAACTGTAGAGAATTGAACTGCATGATTTACCAAGGGGTGCCCATTACAGATTGTGCCTTCAGAATGGAGAGTGATGGGGTGTGCCCTATTCTCCCAGCATGGATGACAATTTCTTTCCAGAGATCCATGCAGTTTATTTAGACTTGGGGAAGTAATGGGAAGATAACCAAATATGTAAGGAATTAAATGGTCAGCAGAACCAGAGTCAGCAATCAATAGGCTCCCATCTGATCAGGAGGCAGTCTAGATAAGTTGATATTCTGGAATTTCCTCTTTGGCTATAACTGCACATAAATAATGCAGTTTGAGACCACTTGAACTGTCATTTCTCAGTTCAGTGGAATTCTGGATACGTAGGTTTTTTGTGGCACTAGAGCTCTCTGATGGAGAAGGCTAAATATCTCATGAAACAACATATTCTAGAATTCCATTGCATTGAGCCAGGGCAGTTCAAGTGGTCTCAAACTGCATTATTTCTGCAGAGCAGATTGGGTCTTCATTCTGCTTAGATACATCAATCCCACCCTCACTGTATGTCTTCCATGTTATGGGACTGTTTTATTATATTTTGTCATTTTGGAGGTAGTTTGCATGGCATTTAGAAAAAACATGGGGTTGGTTTACCCATCAGAATTGAGAAAAGATATATCTTTTTGAAACCTTGAGAGTACAGCAGAAATCACACCCGGTCAGAGGCATGTCCCTTTATCCCATTCCCATATGGCAGGGAACCACACAGTGGCATATACTGATATGGACTCCCATATCTCTTATCTTATATTGTGTCATTTATTTATTTATTTATTTATTTATGGAATTTATACCCCGCCCTTCAGCCCTAATGGCTATCAGAGTGGCTTACAATTATTATTTTTAATGAGACAGTTCCCTGCCCTCAGGCTTACAATCTAAAAGACACGACACAAAAGGAGAAGGGAATGGTGGTGGGAAAGGGGATCAAGTCCAGTGGTTCTTTTCTCCCTCTGAGGCCTGGACCATGGAAGATGGACTGGAGGGAGGGCTCCTCTTCTTCAGGCTAGGCTTGATGGAGTTTTCACTCCCTGCCAGGCTGGATGATGGAGGGAGGGCTCTTCTAGCAAGCAGGTTGGGTTAATGATGGTTCATTGACCAACAGATAGGTCAGTCAATGACTAGATCTGGACATCTTTAATGGAATATGTGGTAGTGAACAAACTAAAAGTTGATTCAGATAAGAAATAGGTGTTCCTAGTAAATTAAAAGGCAGATAAGGGAACATAAATAAATAAATAATTTATTTTCTATCCCGCTTTTTACCAGGCAATCAAAGTGGGCATACAACAGGTTAAAATACAATCTATATAACATAATACCCCCCCTTAAAACAAATTAAACAATGTGAATTAAAACTACATATTAAAACCAACTAAGACAATAAAATCATCATGGCAGGGTTCGCTGGATGGGAAGTCTTATTTGTGGCCGAGCATTTATTCCGGGAAGGCTTGCCGGAAGAGATCCGTCTTAATGGCCTTTTTAAAGCTCTCTAGATTGGTAATTTGACGGATCTTGTCCGGCAAGCCATTCCATAAGTTGGGAGCGGCTGCAGAGAATGTCCTCTGGAGGTCGCCGTCAACCTGGTTTTAAGGGCTGTAATAAATTCCTCCCAGAGGACCTGAGTGTACGGGGCGGATATATGGAAGCAGGTGATCCCTTAGATAGGTTGGGCCCAAGCCATGTAGGGCTTTGAAACATGACTCCATTCATCTTATGCCTATACCGTGTAATCTTAATAAACATTGTGATTGTTGGGGACAGTTTAAATGGCAAATACATGTTTAAATACTGCTTCAGGATTAGAAGCCCTTTGACACATTAGTTCATGGGATCTGCACTCCACAGGTAAGCAATTTCAAATTACAATTGGGTTTTGTGATAGAAGTCATACACCCAAATGTATCTGTTGGAGCTAGCTAACTGTTCATATTTAGAAGTTATTCTGTTCCCTGAATATTGATAATTCTGAAACCATAAAAAAGAAGAAAGAAAGAAAGAAAGAAAGAAGAAAGAAAGAAAAGAAAGCGTATTGAGAAAGGAGACAGAAGACCTCCTAATACATCTCCTTTTGTTTTGAACTACTGACATGAATTTATATCTTCTTGCTTGTGCGAAAAATTTGTTGAAACTGTATGAGCAACTGTATAATCTCCTAGTGATGCTGCTCACCATGCAAAATCCAAAAATCTTCAACTGGAGGTGGTACAGAAATACTAAACCAATCCTCCCCCCCAAAAAAGTAAAAGTATGATATTATTGAGCTGCAAAGAAGCAAAGAAAAAAAGAAGATAGTAGTTAGAAACAAAATAAGAATCTAATAGCTTGCATTTGTATTATATCCTATCCACTAATGGGCAACAAAACAACAACAACAACACCCCTTTTCAAAATGCCCATGAATAAAAAATCTGACTATGTTAAAACAGATTTTACAAAACAAATAAGGACCTTACAGACCAGCATGAAAAGCCAGCTTCCAGCCAGCTTGGGGATGTGGCATATGCATGACGCACACTCCCATAATGCCTGTAACCCGGTTCCACACCACCCACGGCCTACATGGCAGCTGGCTCTCTGGGCACTCTGGTGGCATAGGGTAGATGCCACATGCCACCAGAGCACCTTAAAGCCAAGTGGGAAGGAAAAGTGAACTTTTTCCTGATGCAAAAAGGAGCACAATTTGCCACATTTGGGGGGGGGGGGGTCTCTGGCAAAAAGGCGGATGAGGGCTGTGGTGTGCAGTTGCAACAGCCCCAATCTGACTTTCTCAGGGCAGCTTCAAGCCGCCCCTTTGTGGCAATCTGTTCCATCCCAGTCAATTAATTTCTTAACCCTCAGGGTCAATTGTTTCACTGAAATGAAAGTCCTCAGCTTTTCTTAAATAAAAAGAAAAACTTTAGGCTGTGGCGCTTATACACACAGCCAGAAGGTAATGTTATACAATATTTTAAGCAGTTTTGTAAGTGAAACAAAGTTTTTATAGATTAAATTATCAGAAAGTGAAGGTGCACTATCTGAACCACCAGGAAAAAAGTTTTGGATTTGGGAGCATTTCAGATTTTGAATTTTTGGATAAGGGCTTGCGCATGGACCATCTACCATTTGGAGTAAGGAGGGATTAGAGTTGCCAAGTCTTGCCAACAGCATCATAGGGCCTAGATTTTAAACAAACAAACAATAAAAAATCAAGTGCTGGCAGTTAAGCTTTCCACTGTTCATATCAACTGTTGAGGAGTTGAAAACCACCCTACAGCCCTGTGTCCATAGTTAGGCCCACATGAGAGAAAGATCCAGTGCTACTCATACCAGGGGCATTTTGTCATGTCCTTGGAAAATGTTTTTCTTCCCTCCTTGGATCTGGGTTGCCATATCTGTTTAGGTTTTTAGCCAGATTCTGGGCCCATTGTCTAGATTACTGTTATGTCAATACGTACAGTCACCAGATCCTGAAGCAATCTCGTTCTTCCCCACAACTTTGTTCACTTGCCCTCTATAACATCCAGGAACCTTCCCACGGGTCTTAGGCTTTGCCTAAAATCAATAATAGGAAACAAACTGCTGATGAACTAGAAAATTTATATAACATACGTGCAAAAATTGCTACTACCAAGCAAGAGTAGAAAATATTATTTGCTCTTAAGCACAGATGTACTAGATCAGATTTTTTTGAGCGCATCCAGAATTCTCAAGAATAATGGGAAAAATATTTGTTGATTAATTCATCGTATTGTGAGTCTAAAAACAACTAAAGAGTTTACAGGGAAAAGGAGATTATCTCCTTCTTAATACATTTTGTATATAAGTGTGAGATGGCTTTCAGACAGCTTTTATCTGTAAAACATGTTTATTTAGACTCATTTTTTCATCCATGTTTCTGGGCTAGAAAAATAGGCCTCCGGTGAAGTCTGTCTAGATAAGTTGATTCACTACATGATCCCTAATGAGTGTAAATAAATGTGACGCTGGTATTTATGTGTGGGTAAATGTTCTATGTGGATTTTTTTAAAATCCAAAATTATGAATAAAACCAACTACCATATAGGACTGCATTTAATGTCGGAGTACATTTTTTATTTAGGGATTTATACACATCATTGAATTTTGATTGGCAGCCTGTCATCTGAAAGTCTTTGTATTCTCTGGGCAATGTTAACTGATATCAGTAAAAACAATTATCCAAAATCAGGCATCAAAATATAATCAACCAATGGGCATTCAAGCAGAGCATTTTGAGTATGTTTGGACAAATGAGTAGCCAGAACTGATTTAGCCTTGTAGATTACATTCATCCTAAAAATCTGTGTGTGTGTGTGGGGGGGGGGGGGGAGATCCACTTCTGACAGAGGCAGAATCACTAAAATTGTATGCAATCCAAATATAGAGTGAAAAATCATGAAAAAGATGAATGATCTGTAAATTAATATATTTAAAGAGAATGTCCAAGTCATACAATAACCTAGATGAGTGAGATGATGGTACAGTGTTCCATGACTACTTAGGGACGGTATGTGCAAAATGCATACAGAGTTGCCAAACAGATGCGGCCCATAAACAAAATGTACAATCCCATAACGGACACAACAATGTCTAGCCTTGTTCAACATCTTGAAGGGTACAGAAGCAGCTAAAGCATAAAAAACAGAGATAGAAATCACAAAAGGCAATGTTTAGAATGGTTAGAGGCTAGCCAGCATGCTACATGGTTTGACTATGACTCTGAGATCAGGATCAATTCCTTTCAACCATGGAAACCCACGTGATGACTTGAATGAATCACATACTCTCACCCCAGAAAACCCCATGATACCATTCACCTAGGTTTTCCATAAGTTGGAAGGACTTGCCTACACAACCAGGACAAAATAGGATAGAAAGGTTGATATTATTTGGAAGATTGATTGATTTATAGAGTCATGCAATCGCTCAGAAAAGGACAGGAGAGATAGGTGCCGGGGTGCAGGCACCATCACATACTGTGCAGGTGGGACAAGCCTACATAGGCACCACCAAATGCAGTGTTCAAACAGGGAACATGAGAGAAAACTGCAGACTGGGCCAGCCAGAAAATCACAGCATAGCAAAACAAGTCATAAAAGTGGACATAAATGCTATTGAAAAACACTGAAATTCTGGGCCATACCAACAACTAGCAGGGTAGAATGCACAGAGAGGTGATTGAAATCCACAAACACTTATACTTCAACAGGAAAGAAGAAACACTGAAAGTAAGCAAAGTTTGGCTACCAGTCCTGAAAAACACTAAAATCAAGTCTCAACACATGTAATGAACACCATCCAGGGTCAGGGGGTTTGCCTGCAGGCAATGGATTGCTAATAAATCGACACACATACCCCTACCCTGAGGCCTTGCCAGACCAGAAATTAACATGTAAATCTTTTCCTTTCAGCCAAGGGTCATACATTATATCCCCACTCACTCCATGCCACTACCTTCTGAAGAGGCCAGCCACAGATGCAGGTGAAATGTCAGGAATAAATTCTTCCAGAACAACACCACATAGCCCCCAAACCCAACAAAAATATGGATTCCCACTGTGAAAGTTTTCAACTTCCATGCAATTGTGTTGTAGCAGATATGTGAAAGAATGGTGATTTTTCACTAGTGGCCACCATTTTACCCAGAAAGGTCATCTCATTGCAACATGAAAAAAAATATAATATGTGGCTTCCAGTCATTCAGAGGTTCTGGTAAATTTAGGTCACAAAATATAATGAAAAACATTTTTATTATCATGTTCTCTCTCAACTGTCTCTTCTGATTCAGACATGAAGTATTAGAAGTCTGGGCTTAGCTCTATTTTCACAGCAGAGCCCTGTAAACTAATGGCGGGTTACAGACCGCCCGTTGGGGCTGCCTGCACCCGCCCCTCCCCCCCGGTGTAGCGGGGCCTCAGCTGCCAGATTGGCAGCCCTGGCCCTGATCCGCCGCTTTGCAGTGCGGGGAAGCGGCAAAAGGCCGCTTCCCCGCACCTGGAAAGGGTGTCCTTGGGGCTTCAAGCCCCAAGAACCCCCAGCAGTGGTGGAGAGGAGGAGAAAGGGGTCGCTGGCCCTTTCTCCCTTGTATGCTGGGCACAGCCTCTAAAAGGCTGCGCCCAGCGACGCAAAGCAGGAAGGAGCTCCAAATAGAGCTCCTTCGCGGTGTCGCAAGGCTCCATAGGCACCATGGCGTGGCCCCAATACGTCACAACCATGCTGCATCGTTTGGAGCGGCGCGGGTCAGGACTGTAGTGTATGGTGGCAGCTGTGTGGAACGGCTGCCGCATTTTGTGCACCGGAGCGCGTACTAGGGTTAGGGGTGCGGGAGCACCGCCCCTTCCTAACCCTAGTAGCGCTCCGCGCATACTATATAGCCCATTTGTAACGGGCCAATGTTTACCATGTTAGGACTATCTCAGGCCTGGAGATTTCAAGGCCAAAACCTGAGAGTCAGAGATAACTCTTTGGATGCCAAAGTAGGCAGGCTCTGGTGATGTTACAAGGGATAGACTCTGTTAATGCCTTTAAGCATTCTACATAAGCAGCAACTGGAAGCTTCACAAACGCATTATTCAAATAAATAAGCCAAGGGGCAAAACAGATGGTCAAAAGGAGCTGGTCCCAGTGACTGGGGCATGGTGTTCAGATAGCATACGCCCCCAGTCCAGCGGGAAGCCACACAGCCAACCACATGTTGGCGGACCATAGCATTTCGGTCCACACGATTATACACACTGAGCCAAGAAATGCTAAAAAACACTATGGTAGTGGTTAAAGGTGTGCCCTTCCCTGATGCCACTCCTTTTTGCACGGAAAAGGCCAGGTTGGGGGTGCAGCATACAGCTGCTGGGGCCCCAACCTGGCCAACAAAGGGGCGGCAGCAAGCTGCTCCTTACACCGCTATCTGTTCACCCTCAAGCCTAACAAATACACACAACACACACACATCAAAGTAAGTCTCTTCCAAGATTCCTCCACACTCCCCCAAGGAAAGGTGAAACTATCCAGGCTCTGAGGTCTGGAAACTCTCCTGTGGGTCAGATGATGTGTAAACCCAGTAAAACTCATTCATGGGGGTAGGGATGGAAAGAATATTTCAAAGTATTTGAGAAATGATCAAACAATAATTTTTTGAGTATCAGAGAAACCCTGATGAGAAGAATTCTGGACTGATGAAAGCGTAGCAGTTCAAGCCTTATTCTTTGCAAAATTCTGGTATGCCTTTGTACAGAAAACACACCATTTTTCTGTGCAGAAAACAGCTTTTTCTGCACAAAAGAAATATATGCATGGAAATGTAGAAATATATTCCATATAAATATATTATCCTCATAGAAAAGCTGTTTTACATGTAGAGATAAAAGCTTCTGCGCCAAAACAACCATGTAACAAACCATGTTCAACTGTGACTAGTTTGAAAACTGTGTTGTTTCCAAGTCTTTCCTGCAACCAGAAGAAAATTGCTAAAATGGCTTGTTGCTTCATTTGAGAAGAAAATCATTGATGCATTACATGCCTATATAAAATAATTCCAAAAAGTATACATAGGGCAGATGAAAAGCTTGCCCTATGGACATTTCAGCCAATAACTTAATGCCTGTTTTATTTTGGAAGATTTACACCTATCTGCAGTGCCTTCCATTGAGAGCGAGAGGGAAAAAACCCTCTGCTTTTCATATTATATGCAAGCGTCCACAGTCTCTGTGCTTTTTCACAAGCCTTCAAGAAATAAGCATGTATTTATGAATTCTAGGTCTGGCTGAACTAATGTTGAAGAGTACTTGTAGTTATTGTTGTAATACTTTACAATATATTATTAATCTTGACTAAATTTTCTTGGACTGTACACATGCATAACATCTGCACTTTTTTATTGTCTTAAATAAAAGGTCTCCTTACATGGTGCTCCAAGAAATTAAAGGCACAGCTCTGTCCTCACCCACCAGTCTGATGCTTCAGTTTCCTCATCCTGCAGAGTTACATTGACCTCAATTTATTTTGTGCAACATCCTGCAAAATGGTTAGGCTGAGAGATAGCAAGTTAGGCAAGGCATGGAAGAAGTTTAACGTCTAAGAAGAGTGAAATCCAAGTGTCTGAAGCCAAAATCAGCATTATGTTAAGCAATGGTTTCCTCCTCCAAGCCTGGGACAAAATATTGCTCAAGAGCATTCTGGAGGTATGACAAACTAACAAGCATTATAATAAAGGGCTATGAATAAATGTACAGTATGCTGTGTTGCAGAAAGAAAAAAGTATGGGATTTCACACCACTGATTATTCTCAAGAGCTTCTATTCATTTTTTTTCTTTTTTCTTTTTTTAAAAAGTAGGAAAGCTAATTTTTTTGTCTTAATTTGTTAACTGATGGCGGTCAGTCAGTCAAGCCAGCTTATTAGGCTACAACAACAACATACATTACAATAAAATTTCAGGATCGTTATTAAAATTAAGCTATAATTTGTTGCATCCACCAGAAAATTGACCATTATCCTGGTAATATGCAGCTGATGGCTCTGTGTTTTTACAAGGGTACTCAAAGGTTGTAAATAATTTAAGACTTTAGATGTAGGAGAAGCTACCTGCCTTCCAGAGGCAATATGGGTAGAGGAATCCCTTGCTATTGTATTGGTAGTTTTTGTTTTAAGATGCAAATGATTTCCCTTTGCTTGCCCTCCTTACTAGTATGGAGACCTACAATGGAAACTTAACAGTTTCTTTGATGAGTGATAATATAAACCCTCCACTCAATGCCAACTTTTTCCTTATGTGGACAGGTTTCTGGCTTCTATCTCTCCAATTATTTGCTGACATCAACAAAATAACAGTGGAAGGAATATTTTCCTAACAAATTCAGCCATGACTCGGAGCACTGGCATCTCTATAAAGCTTTAAGGGGCTATTTGTTAAATACTGTGCCACCTTGGCTAATTGTTCCTATTTATGTTTAAAATTGACATTTCTAAGCCGCTGTGTCCTGCTTAATGGGTCACTTGGAAATGTATCCTAAAAGCTTATGATTAGCGTTCTCTACACCTAACCTCAACAAGAGTGTCTCCTAACTCTATTCTCTTTCCTGCCTCTGTGGTTTATGAACTGAAATTATTGGTCATGTTTCCCCGTCCCAATAACTCAGACCTATGAATTCTGCAACCTATAGAGTATTGCCTATAAAGCACTCTGTTGAGGGCAACACAAAATATAAATAAAATGTAGGGTTTAGAGTTAAGAGAGGACATTTCCATCTTTGTTTTACACTCTCTGTCTCTTGGTTTCTCAAGTGCTGTGGAAAACTGCCATGAGCATCATCATAAGCATGGCACAAGCCACAAAGAAGCCTTATAAATCACACAGAAGTGAGACCAAGGGTTGCTACAATAATTCCTTCCTGGTCACTTTCTGTATATATCTGAATAGCTTACTCAAAGCTATCTTAATACATGAGCATACACACACACAACAAACACACATATCCCCACACATAGTGAAACACAGAAGCCAGGCCAGTCTTGACAGTCACAGATGCAACCTATTTTAATAGATGGAATATTGGCTGTCAAGGAAGAAGTGGGAATGACAGGAGCATTTAACAAATGCAATGCATATTTTCTTATTTTTCATGTTGCAATGAAGATGGTCTGTTTCTTAACCTCTAAAACTAATGAACATATTTGGTTTAGTAAAGAAGATCAAAGTGCATCAGGACCATCCCCTTTCCAAGTTTCCATTTGTATTTCAAAGGAAGCCTCCACTGGAGTCAATGGAGTTTTCATTTGAAATGCTAATAGAAACTTCAGGAAAGAGGGTTTTGTCAGGACGCTGATAGGAGACATCTTCCCTATCTAACATAGTCCGGGTTTTCCACATGTTCCACAGCTTCTTTTTACTTAAAAAACCCAAACCAACTACAGTGGTACCCGATACAAATGACACGTACGAATTTCCGGGATAACAAAAAATTAGAGAGGAAAAAACTGTTCCGGGTTACGTTTTTTTTTTCGGTTACGAAAAAATTTTTGGTGCTTTCGGCGCTTTTTCGCACGAAATTACGGCTCCAGCGCTAGCCGCTATGGCTTTTTCGGGTTGCGAAATCTTTGGTTACGAACGGCGCCGGGAACTAATTAAATTCGTTAACCCGGGGTACCACTGTACCTAAATTACATTCAGAAATAACGGCACATTGAGTTTGGTCCTTAGATTGACTTCCAGCACCTATCTCCTTTTACAATAGCTGCTTTATTTGGTTGAGCACTATTTTACCAAAAAGTGGCTCAACCAAATAAAGCAAGCTATTGTAAAAACTAAACAATATTGGTTGAGCCACTTTACTCAAGTTTTCTGACCACCTTTGTTGTTATTTGTAGCACACCTTGGTGTGGATATCTGTGAGAGCTAGTGAATTTGATTAGGGAAAACACAAATGCTAGTCACAACTGCAGAAAAGCCATTAAATTTATAGATTTAGATAACAGTTAAATTCAGCAGTGGGTGCATCTGCCATGCCAGAAATAATCCAGTTGACATTACTATCTGTTGTGGCTCAATGCGTATGGAATCTTGGGATTTGTAGTTTATCATGACAGCAGAGCTCTCTGACAGAGAATCTAAATGTCTCACAAAACTATGGGCGGGATATATACCTCCATTTTGTAGTGTGGCAGTGGCGGCAGTAGGGTTAGGGAGCACGCACCATCACACGCTCCCTAACCCTAGTTATGTACTGGGAGCAAAAAATGGCAGCGCCCTGTCTACATGGGTGCCGCCATTTTGATGTGAGGGATGCCTAGCGTTCACATGTGCCGGTGCGCTTGTGATGCTGCAAGCAGCACTCTATTGGCGCATTGCGGCCTCACAAGTGCGCCACAAGAAGAACCCGCTTTTGTGGGTTCTTTTTGTTCTGGCGACGAGCCGCACAATTTGGCTGCTGCGGCTCCCTCACAGAGCAAACCAGAGTGGCATCCCACCTTAGACCAGAATTCCATAGACCAGAGCCATTAAAGTTAAAGTGGTGTCAAACTGCTTTATTTCTCTAAAGCAGATGCAGCATATATCTACCCTATGTAGGGGTAGTGCTTGGATTTAGGCCCAGATTTCTAGACTGGTGGGAACAACCAACACCGCTTCTAGAAATTGTTGGGCTATAGCTCCCAGCATTCTTTACTGCTAGTTATGTAGACTAGGACTGCTGGGACTTGCAGTCAAAAAATTGCTAGAGGGATGCTTGATTCCAATCCCAACATAGACTATGATGTAAGTAAAAAATATTGACACACTCAGATGTTCCCAAAGGGAAAAATCATGGCAAAGGGCTTAAAAACCACATTGTGTCAATAATAGTTGAAAACTCTTCATATCTTTAATTACAAAGTCACTTTTCTGTAGTAGCCAGCCAAGAATGCAGGATATATTTGATTTGGTGAATATGATAAGGAGGACAAATATTGTCTAACTGGATATTTGGTAAGAACTATAAGAATGCTATTTTTAAAAAATAAAAATCATTTATAAACTTGATCATATAGTACATTGAAGCAGTTTTGACTTTTGCTTACTGTGAAGTATCTTATTTGTACACCTTTTTATTACACCTTAGCCTTTGTTGTGCAATATTTCTAAATAACAATAATAATAATTATTATTATTATTTCCCATCTCTCCCTGCGGGTCAGGGTGGGATTACAACAATAAAAAAATACAACAATAAAAGCTACAGTATCATATAAAATACACTCAGTAAAATAGTAACACCACTATCAATACAATAGTGGTGTTACTGTTTTACTTGGGTGGTTACTATATAAAATGTAAATTCATTCAAGTTTCAAAGAAATTCTGACCTTGGAAGAAGAGAGATATTTCACTGGACAATCCTGACTGTCAGCAGACTTGAGTATTGAATACTCAGTTACAGAGAGGTGGTGGTGAATGCTGAATGGGTAGGGGAACCTTCTCCCCTCCCTCCAAACTTAGTAAGAGGAAAGGAGGGCCATTGGGTGTTTTTCTCACCATGGGGAAGGCCAGCGAATAAGGTGCCCAACCTGCATGGACCAATCTCTGCAATGACGGTTCCCATCCCTATGTGTTGTTTTAGTCCATTTTGTCATTTTCCATACCTATCATCCCACCCATTTAGGTTTCAGTATGGATTTATCCAGTTGTCATATTTAGAGATAAGTAGAATTTTTGAGGGTAGTATCAGATTTAGGTAAGGTTTACCTCCCCCCCCCCCACATACTGCAACACTGTTGTCCTCCTGTTTGTCACAAAATTTAAATGCTAAACCCAAATGAATTGTGCTATGAAAAAAAATGATTTAAAAATCTTGCCTTGAGGAGCAGATAAAATTTGGTCCTATGGATTTACTTTGTTCTCAAAGGCTTCTCTGTGATGCACCCAATTACTTGTGGGCTGTAAAACAAGTAACTTTCTTCCTCCTCTAATATATACACCTAACACACAGTTTGAAGCCCATACAAAACTGGTTTGGCCCTTATTAAAAATTAAAGATTTTTTCCTCTGTGTGTGTGTGTGTGTGTGTATTTCTCATATTTCGAATGGAGAATCCTATCTTCATTTTACTTGATACCAACTGGAGAAATTAATTGCTGGGAAGAAACTATGTTTCTGTTCCTTCAAGATAAACAGAGATTATTCTAGTTCTTCCACTGGTGTTGAAGAAAGTAAAATAAAACAGGATTTCCCTAAGGAAACTGAGGCATATTTTTTACTGCAGTTCCAACTAATGCAACATAAGATTTTGTGTGATGTACAATGTAGACTGAAATCCTATGTGCACATTCTGAAGAGAATGACCTTGAGCACACTTCCCAGTAGGATTATACACATAGTTAAATATAGTTTTATAGCTATAAACCTGTTAAGGCTTACAGAATTACTCAGTTCTGAATTTGCAATGTTACTTATAAAAGTAACTTACTGTATTTGTTATGTTATTATGGGAAGTTGGGGACATGGGATAAAGAAGCATAGCTTGCAACAGACACAAGCCAGCTATGTGCTCCACTGTCAAGAACAATGCTGAAACCTTTTATAGCACTTAGCCTCTAGGACTGTGGCTCCCTCACGCACCCTGAAAGGCCCTCTGTTCCACGGGCAGTTTTTATAGCATCTCTCCCTGCTGGTAGGACTTGTGTGTTGCAAGCAGCAGATGCTGCTTTGTTCTATAGCACAAAATATGCATTCTGTTCTGTATCAAACTGGAAAAGAGAAAGGAGACATCAGTTGGTGGAGGGGGGGAATGAGGTCAGGCAGAGGAGCAGAAAAAGAGAGATTGGGAGGCAGGGTAAAGAGATTTTGGTATTTGGAAGCAAGGAAAAAGAGATTAAGCAGCAGAGGTGGAGAAGAGAGATTGGGAAGTGGATGGCATAAAAAAAACAGAATGAGGGTGAGAAGGAGTGCTTGTCATGCTTGAGAACAGCAAGGAAGAGGGAGGAGAGAAGGAACAAGAGGAAAATCCTGACCTCTCATTCCATGTGGCTGCTTTCTTTTCTGTTTCTGAAGTGGAAAAAATTATCACACAAGAGAGACTATCTGGAAAGCAGTGCTACTGGGAGTCATTGATGGGTTTTCCCTATCAGTGGCAAGGTGCACTTCATCAAAAACAGAATGTACACCAACGGGATGAAAATTATGTTATGGGGAAAGAAGTGCCCAATAATCTTACTATCTTGTTCTAGTCCAGCATCATTTGATAATGTCCATAGTGCTGTAGTGCAAAACACCAATTCAATGGTGCACTGTAGCATTATAATTCTAAGAAAACTTAGACTTCAAGAATATTAAGAATTCTAAGAAACTCTGAGGTGAAAAGGGAAGGAAAGGAAGAGAAGGATTTTTTTCTGTTCTGATATATTTTGAATTTAAAATAATAAACCCACTTGAGGAATAAAATGTTGTGACTGATGTGAAGAATTTCCAGAAAATAGTCCACAACAACATAAATGGTTTTTTTTTTATTTTTATTCTATTTTATTTTTTAGAAAGATAATACGAAGAATTATATCAGCACATATGACAAGCTCCTGGCACATTTACACCATGTGTAGGAACCCAATGGCAGCAGTCACGTACCATTTTCACTCCTATCAACCAGATCTTTTGAACCTTCTTGGCCAGCTTATTTAACAGTGATGGACAACTTTAGGAAGCCCAGAGAATAATTTTGATCATATGGGACCTGCCAACAGCTGTCTGCAAATGTGGTGTTGTTGCTTCTGTTTTCAGACCCAGAAATGATTAGAAGTTCACTTTTCATTTTGACCATTCCCTGAGCATTTGTTATTTATTTATTTTTTATTTCCCCCCAACATCTCAGTATATAGAGAATTTGTCCTCTTAGAGGTTTCCAGGAACATTATTTTCTTTGTTTTGAACCATTTCCTCCAAAGCAGTCATGACAGTAGATTGGTGGGGTGGAGGGGTGTCCCTGAATGATTCAAAGAATGCAATAAAAAAGTATGGAATCACTATTTTATAATTCATAACATATATAACAAGGAAATGTTATTCATTGTACTCAGAAAGTAATACAGTTGCAATTTGTTACACCCCATCGGTGTATTTACATGTACACATAATTTCCAAACCAAAATGCAATGCAACTATGTTTGGGAATAATGAATTAGATGTACATTGAGTAGATGTGTAGATGTCATAAATGTTCAGTGTTGCATTGTTAGTGGTTAATCAGATGATGATGATGATATGAAAAGCTGAAGATTTAGAAAACTTTTGGGGGGGAAACTCTTCCACAGGAATAGATTGAGGGAGGTTTTTGCCATACTCTCATACAATACAGAGTATTGTATGAGAATATGGGTGATTTAAAATAACAACAAAACCATTCATTCTAGACATTTTTATTCTCTCTCTCTCTCTCCCTTACTATCAGCATGAGAGTTAATGGTCCATCAGATGTCTTTCAAGTATGGGAAGTGCTGATGCTGCTTTGACTGTAGGGCCATTAATGGGAGGATGACTCAACATTTAATAAAGATGAACCTTCATGCTTGGTCAGATTTTATGAGCCTATTATTTGAAAATTATTCAAATTATCATTCACCTTTCAGAATCTATTTTATTCCCTCCAACTGTGAGTTATTATTCCTATTGTTTAGAAATCTATCTCTCATTATTTTTGCTGCCTGTAGAAACAGAAATGCTATCAGTAGTTTTCTTTCTTTTGCTAAAGGCCAACTATATGTTAACTCAAATAATGGCATAATTAGTTGAGATATAGATGAAGAAACAGGAAGAAAATATTTTTAAGGAGATCTTGGTGTGGATGTAAAGCCCAAGTATCAGTCCTTGCTACCTTCAATTAAAATTGTTTAAAGTGAAAGAGCTGAAATACATCTCTCTCTATGACTCTCTAGGGCTACTGTCATTTCAAACAGATAATAATGGAGTACAATGACCAATGGCCTGTCTCAACAGGAAGTAGCTTCCTATGGGGTATAATTCCCCCCACACACACACAAATTGATCACCTTATACATATAGATTGCAGCAAACTATGCAAATAGCACTATCCATATTCTATATTGTGTGATATCTACATAATTTAATTTTTTTAAATAAATAAATAAATGTAGAGCAATTCAGTTTCAGAACCTATTATGTATACAGTATTTAATGAATAATAGTCATACTGAGTCAATATATGACTCTTGGGATATATGGGATATTAATTTATAGATGCCTGAATGAATGCAGTTGTGATGAAGCGGTCATTATGCCATCAATTTTCAAAGGTTTTGCAAAGACGTAGGGAATTATCTCACACACAACTTTTAAACTGCAAGTTTAGTTTTAAAATAGCACCTTGGGTGATACTTATCACATGACCTGTAGCTGCTGTGTCTGCAAAGTGTGGTTAGGATGTCTTTTAATTGACAATTGTGTGGCAGTCCAGTATGGTAGTCATGTGGTACAGTGTCTCTTCCTCTCTCTCTATCCCCCCTCCTCTGTGTTCCCAAACAGCCAGATTCCTTCTTTTTTGTATTTCTTTTCTTTTTAAAGCTTAAATTGTATTAGCAAAATGCAATTAGCAAAACTCCAGAATTGCTTTAAAAATTATAAACACGCACACACACACTTACACACAGGCACACTGGGTAGAACGTAGGGCATGGAGACAGGGTTAAGAGGGAATCTGGAAGAGAATATGATGGCAAAATCAGCACAGTCACATAGTTGCAAGGATATATGATAATAGCTGCTCCCAAACTGGTACGCTTCTGTTTTTGTTAGTTAGCATGACAGTAGTGGGAATGGGGCTCATGTGATAATGTCCATAGTGACACAGACAAAGTACTTCTTCAGTGTGTGTTTCTTGTTTATATAAATATATAATGGAAAATAATGTGGTGAAACCTTTAAAGTGTTATACTTCCTTGTTACCTTCTGAAAAAAAAAACTTAATGAATTCATTCAGCAGACATCATGGTGACTTAGACTGATGTACAATATCTGGAAGTCCCAGTAAATATTTTCAGCTTTTTATAATACCCTGTCTACAGTTTTTTCCATACATTTTTTTAATCCAAGCAGAGCAATGTTATGCCACACACACACATACACACACACACAGGAAGATGCAAAATATCAGTCCACAAGGTTCTGTCACCATGTTACCTCCGTACCAGTAATTTGTTCCTAAAGACATTTTTAATCTTTTGATTCTTAACATAATTTTTAGGGCTGAGTCTGTGTTATAACCCCTATCCAACTATGTTTTCCCCAAGGATCCTGAATCCTCAGTACTATTATATGGCAATGAATCTAGAAGCTGAAAATGTACAGCTACAAGCCACAAGTTGAAAATTTCCAGCATCAGACCACCATGCTTTTTGGTCCATAATGAAACAAATGTCTTTAATGAATGTTATCACCAAAACACAGCAGGGAGCATTGCTGCCAATTTGCAACCGGATAAACCCAATATATGAAACTGTTTAGAGCCATTTAGTTTAGAGAACTCTATGCTTTTAGAACTTCAAGTTATATTGCTCTTTCCATCTCTCATGATTGGTAGAAAAGTTCTTCAGGGAGACATGTGATTCAAAAACTCTCCTGATCATCTGGCACATCCATTTCTTTTGACTGCTGTTCTCTTCTTCAGAGGAAGGCCATAAGAGATGGACCTCCATGTTCTGTCTTTATGCAAATCCACTGCCATTCTGCTTTTGTTTCACACTGCCTTTCCCTGCATGATGCTGATAAAGGAATTTTCCCAGCATGGACTTGTATTGCTTTGGGAAAAAAATGTGTAGAATTCTTTCAGTCTTAAGTCTATCCATTTTCTGCACACATATCTGTAGCACTGCAGGATGCACTTTATATAAACACTCTGGTTGTTTCTCCTCTGATATCTGACTCCCTCATTTTGTGGGAAATGTACATATCAGGGTACCTGAAACACAGATAAAAGGTATTTCCCCCCCAAGCACAGTGGGATTCTCTGGAGATTTACACATGTGGAACAGCTGTTTTATGCACACAAGTCTCCTACTACCTCTTGCCTAAGGCAGTTACTGGAACTGAATTCAGATGCTATTGTTTCATTTCCTTGCTCCAGTAATTTGGTATCATTCACTAATCCTGGGCTAATGTCTTTAGTCATTACAGAGCCTCTGTTTACTTCTAATGTTTTCTTTTTTCTTATTTTTCATCAGCATGAGAAAATATAGAATGTATATAGAAAAGGTAAATTTATAGTTATAAACTGAGAAAACAGATGATTTTATTTAAAAATCTAATGGGTGATCCAATTTGTTTGGTTTAGTTCAATAAGCAATTTAAGAACAGTGAAGTATGCTTTTTATTTGGTTCATTAGATCAGAAATGGAAGTGAACAGATTAAAATGCTTACAGAGTATTCATGAAGTGATTTCAAGTTTTCTTTTCTTTTTTCTTTTTGTCAATTCATGGCAGGATAAGATGGTTGAGCTGTTTGAGTTATGAGGGGGGGGGGAGTTAAAGAAAAAGCAAGAATTTTCAGAAGAAATTAGGCTGCATCTACACTGCACAATTAATGCAATTTAACACTGCTTTAACCTCCATGATCAATGCTATGGAAGTCTGGGATTTGCAGTTTTGAGAGCTATTTAGCCTTCCCTGTTGGAGTTCTGGTGCCACAACAAACAACAAATCCAGAACGCCATAGGATAGAGCCATAGCAGTTAAAGCAGTGTCAACCCAAATTAATTCTGCTGTGTAGATGAGGCCTAAGTTGTTTCGCCCACCCCTTTGGCTGGGTGTGATAGGGTGTTATTTGTTTTACTCCTGGCTGGGCCTACAAAAATGAGAATATTTTGAGTATAAAAGGACAAATGCACTAATGTACTAGTCAACCCCATGTACTAAACTAGTTAGTGAAAAAAAATGATAACTCTGCATTATTCTAAAAACTAGGTGTCTCCTCTATTATAGGCTGCATGGTTATGATAGAGTCTAATCTTGAGAAAGATATATCTTATTTTGAGATACATGCTCAATTAGAGACAGAGTTCATTCCATGGAGTTAGGTTTCTATAAACCTATTTAAATCAATGGGTTTGTACATACCAAACTGTAACTGGTATGGATAGCTTGCAGACTGAGAAGGGGAATACTGCTGCTTTTCCAACTAAGAGCACAGGAAAAGCACTCCTTGCTTTTGTTTGGCCTCTTTGGGACCACAGCATCGGCCATGTAGCTGCTGTGGTCCCCAAGCAATTGCTGGATGATTGCAGGCAGAGCAGAGTCTAGCCACTTTATCTTGTCCATCTGCATGACCTCTTACTTTTCTTACTAGCCCTAGTCACTTGTTTTGTACTTCTGCTTCTTCCTTGTAGATTACAGTATCACAAGCATCGTCCTCATCCCTTTATTCATGCAGTAAGTGAAGACCTCCAAAGGAGAGACTGTTAATATCACAGCTAATTTCCACTCCACCAAGATTTTTCCAGGATTCTTCCTTACATGGAGAGCCAGTGTACAAACCTCTCCTAGGCAAACACATTATGTTTCAGATCAGGAAAATGACAACAGTGGATGAGGCTGGACATTCCATTGCAGAGCAATGAAGAAGCCATTACCCACAGTGAACAATGAGTGAATAGGGCTTCAGTTTCATATTTTCCCAGGATTAATTTCTTTTCCCCCATTGCTACATCAGTATGGATATTATTATTTTTTAAAAAAACAACTGCACACAAACATGTTATGTATGTTATGTATATTTATTGAAAATTCAATCAATACATTTTGAATGAGTTCCCCTAAAATAAAGCATATTTCTATATTATACTATAAATCCAGTTGTTAGTTCCAAATATAGTAGGTTCACAAATTCATGGAATTTATGTACTATTAGGGTCACCAAGTTGCCATTCGTTAAATGGATCTACTCCAGTTGAGTCTAATTTCACATATATTAAACAGTTTTTGTGTTCACTTCTCTCTCTCTCTCTCTCTCTCTCTCTCTCACACACACACACACACTTTAAAAATAGAAGTCACAAAATCATAGAATCATACAGTTGGAAGAGACCACAAGGGCCATCCAGTCCATGTCATGAAGGTACTCTCAATCAAAGCATTCCTGACAGATGGCCATCCAGCCTCTGTTTAAAGACCTCCAAAGAAGGACACTCCACCACAATCTGAGGTAGAATCTCTTTTCTTGTAGCTTGCATCCATTGTTCCAGGTTCTGTCTTCTGGAGCAGCAGAAAACAAGCTTGCTCCACCCTCAAATACATTACTGAGTTTGTAGAAGTACAATGGATAAAGAACAACTTCGGAGCAAAACAGATGGTCAAAAAGATCTGGCTTCCTGGCAGACTAGGGGCATGGTACTCAGACAGCAGCATGCCACCAGTCTGCTGGGAAGCAGCATGGCTAACTATATGTGTGGCGGATCCACAGCCTTTCAGTTGAGTATGTATATACTGTGTGACCCTGGGAATGCAGGAGTGATTTGCATGTGTATAGTTATGTTGCTAATGGCAGGCCTCAGGGTGGGAGGGTATGCAAAAGAGGATGAGTGTCTGCTTGATTAGTGCTCATTATCTGCTGGGAAACCCCTGACCCTGGGAGATTTCTCATTTGCATTTGTTGAGACTTCACCTTGCTATTTTTCAGGACTGGTAGCCAAATCTTGTTTACTTTAAGGGTTTCCTCTTTCCTACTGAAATTGTCCAGGTGTTTGTGGATTTCAATGGCTTCTCTGTGCATCCTGGCATGGTCCAGAATTTCAGTGTTTTCAAACATTATTTTATGCCCAGGATGGTTTGTAACATGTTCTGCTACTGCTGATTTTTCTGGTTGACCCAATTGTCTCTCATGTTCCTTGATTCTTGTTTGCACACTGCATTTGGTGATCCCTATGTAGACTTGTCCGCAGCTTCATAGTATGCGGTAAACTCCTGCAGCTTTGAGATGCCAGCCACAGATGCTGGCAAAACGCCAGGAAGAAACTCTTCTAGAACATGGCCACATAGCCATACATAGATCCACCTTGGTGTAGGTAGCCATGAAAGCTTTCAACTCCATGCTGAAAAGATGATTGCAAAGGCACCCTTTCCCTGGCACAAAAAAGGATAGCTTCATGCTGCTCCTTTTTGCACCAGGAAAACACTGGGTTGGGGGCATAGTATGTGGTTGCCACAGCCCCAACCCAGAGAGCAGAGGGGTGGCAGCAGGCTGCTCTTTACCTGCCTTCTGTTTTGCCCCTTTGTTTCAAATTCTGCTCTGGAAAGTGCAAATTAGGTATGTTTGCATTGAAATTATATTTTGTTTATTTTCCCTGATTAAAATCTGGTTTCAATATCCAAACTCAGATTTGTTTGCATATGGGTTTCAGATATATATTATGCTACCAATACATAGCACATTTAATATTTACCAAATCATGTTAATATGCATGTTTAGAATAGATATTGATGGGAGTTTAACAGAATTAGTGAAGCTAGAGTTTTGTAATTGCTACTTTGCAATTAAAAAATTGCTCTTAGTATTCATTGTATTTAAAGGGTGGACTATTTTAATTTAACATTGGGCCACATCTGTGAAATCCTGGTGTTAACAAGGTAAAAAGGACTTGATGAAAGCATGAAAAGATAAATTGCCTTCTGTAGGCTTGTGTGTTCACAGCCAGCTTGATGGAAGCGTCAGCAAATTGATCTATTGTCTGAAGTCCTGAACTTTTAGACTCATTAAAGTCAAAGAAGTACTTGATCCCTTTGCAGAGGAGGTAACTCTTTTGATTCCTGTCCAAGAGTATTGAATTAGGAATGTGCTTTGTCTAGCTATAAAAACGTGCTTTTAATATGATGTGTTTACTGCAGACTCTGTCAAATGTGGCTTCACAGAGGGAAAGGAACACCAGGACTTAGAACACTTCCTGTCTGAGAATAAATTTCAACTCTGCTTAAAAATAATAAGATGGAAAACCTCACTGAAATGTGACAGTTAAATATTTATGTCACGTCTGGTAGCTATTTCAAAGGTTGTTGTTAAGTCTTACAATTGTCAGAAGGTATTCCATTTGAAATCATTTTTAAAATAACTGATGAGGGTTAATCCACAAGACAGGAACACACTACCATGACAGGTTCATATTGTAAGGAATTATACATTGCAACCTGGGGTGTCAAATATAACTAGTGAATTCTGGACAAACTACTGGCATGTTTCCATTTTGATGAACTTGAAGTCTCCAGACTGAAGGGCATAAGCATTTCAAGATCATTAGCTAATAGAAAACTTTGGAGGAAGAATGTAATAATTTCTCACAGTTTATGAGGGTTATATTTGGTTCTCCTTTATTTTCCTGAAAGTGTAGCTTTAATAGGTTGCCCATTTCTGTGTGCTACACTACTTTACATGTTCTATAATACAGGTGATACGCAACCTTGGGGAAGGAGCAGTTATTTTTTCTGCAAACATTACAGGGAGACAATAGTGTTATGACTTCAAGTATTTCATAGTATTCAAGAAACAGCAAGATTACAGTGGTTACCAAGAAGGGACAAGTCATTAAGATCTGGCAGTTTACTCTGTAAAGTTGTGCAAGTTCATAAACAACAATACAGGGAAGAAACAATATTTGATGAAACATAGGAAACTTACCAAAAATTGTAGTCCTGTACCTTTCTTCCACTTTTGCTGAAGCCAAGCTGAAACTATTCCATCATCAGTACTATAGCAGCCAGTGCTGTGATACAGGGATGGAAAAATGTCACAGATAAGTCTAACTAAACAGGAAGTTGTGAAGAGCTGACTGAGATGGACCAGCCTATTAACAACCAATAGGAAGAGAGCTGGTGCCAGACAATCACAATCAAGACTAGAGAAGATAAATAGGGCTGTTGCTGAGAGGGAGAGCCAGATAGGGTTTGAGTTAAATCCAGAGAGAGAGATAGCTGTAATGAGGGTTCTAGTGTGAGATAGGAACCATTATAGTAAAAGTCTAGAAGGAGGGACTTAGTCAGAAAGGGACGGTTAGGGGTAGAATCCAAAAGTGAGAGACTCCCTACCGGTACATGTCTAAAAAACAAAACAACACAAAAAACCCAACAAATTTTGAGAGTAAAGTGATAGTTACAAAGAGGTGGCAGGATCACAAATTAATAAGAAAAATAGTGTGAGAAATACAAGGACTCATGACAAATTGGTGGCAGGAGAGGGGATGAAAAGGCCCAGGGTGCTGCCATCAAAGAAGCATAGGGGTAGTACAGACTGGCATTTTGTGCTGGCCTGACTGAACTAGGGTGAGCATTTACATACACCTAGCCCTAGTTCCTCCACATGTGCACCATTATGGTGCATTCCCATCCACATGGGGCACACCATTATGATGCAAAGGTGGCACAGTGTCCAAAAGGCACTGGACAGAAGGAGTGTCACTATGGTGCACAAGCACCACTATGGCACCCCTTCCAGGAAGCTTCTTTTTTGCTCCTGGGGGTCACATAGAGGGGCCACATAGACATGTTCTCCAGGAATTTTATTCTGTTTACTTTGCAACCCATCTGTATGAAATTATTTAACAACTGGCACTAGGTTTGGCAGTATATATCCGGTCACTGGCAGGTGAGGTTATATTGAATGTGCAATAATGGTGAATGATTCTACAAAACAATTTCAGAATGGTCAATTTCCAAATTTGTTCTTGCGGGTTGGGAGGTCTAGGGGTAGGAAGAGTGACTACCTTGGGGCCAGCCTGGGACACATTTTCCCCTTACGTCATGGGATATAGGGGAATATTTATTGGTGCTAACTGTATAGTAATAGTTAATTTTTACGATGTAAAGATTGAAAGGCTTGATAAGACCAAAGAGAAGGTAAGATACAGGGGCAAGAGGAAGGGATAAATTGTATAAATTTTGTTGTACTATGTTGTTTTTCACATTATTATTATTATTATTATTATTATTATTATTATTATTTGTAATTTGGTTGTGGTTGGTTTTTTTGTGTGATGTTTGCCTTTTTGTTGTTGTTGTGGATATTATTTTATTAATAACATTTATTTTAAAAATAAAAATAATAAAAACATTCTGATTTATAAGTCGGCTGGTTTGCCTGCCTGCCTGCCTGCCTGCCTGCCTGCCTGCCTGCCTGCCTGCCTGAGAAGGTTTTCACATGACTGAGAAAGGACAACAAGGGAGAGGCCATTCTGATCTCCCTAGGGAAGGGAGTTCCACAGTCCAGGGGCAGCCATGGAGAAGACCCTCTCTTGTGTCTCCACCAACCATGCTTGTGGTGGGGGTGGGACTAAGAGAACGGCTTCTCCAGAGGATCTCAGGGTGCAGGCCGGATCATGGAAGGAGATGCAATATGCCAAATAGCCTGTACCTCAGCCATATAGGGCTTTATAGGTCATAACCAGCCTTTTGAATTATGTAAAGAAACAAACTGGCAGCCAGTGGAGCTGTTTCAACTGTTGTGTGGTGTCTGTAGCCTGCCCCTATTCACAATCTGGCTGCAGCTCTTTGGACAAACTGAAATAAAGAAGTTGGCAGCATGAGTTTTCGTAGACTTCAGTCTACTTTCTCAGATGCATATAGGGAATGGAAACCAGGAACAGACATATCAGTTATATGGCAGGGGTAGGAGAGAATGTCAATTCAAATTCAAAATCCTTTGTGTATGGAAATGAAGTAGCAAGTCCAGTTTTAATTATGGTCATCAGTGAACAAAGCCATTGTGAACTGGCCATTGTGTATGGAAATGAAGAGGCAAGACCAGTTTGGCATTGGAAACTAGCCCATAGTGAAGAGAATAGATGAGTGTAGGATGCATCTACGAAAGCTCATGCTGCCAACTTTTTATTTCAGTTAGTCTCAAAGGTGCTACAAAATCACTCTACATGCTGATTCTACAGACTAACTTGGCTATATCTTTGAATTCTACCCCTTTGGACCAGTCGCAGTTTCCAAACACTCTTCAAAGGCAGTCCCAAATAGATCATGTTACAGTAGACCAAATGGGATGTAACCAAGGCATCGCCTGGTTGGAATCCCTTGCCTCAGCTGGACCTCACTTTAGGCTCCTTCTCTTGCAAAACATTCAAGTTCAAAGTTAAAAATTTAAATAGTTAATAAAGTGGCCCTTTAGTATCCAAATCTGTTGTCTGATCTCATCATCTCCTAGTTGTTAAGCAAAGGGGATCTAGATTTAAATCACTACTTAATCCTGAAGCTAATCGGCTGACTTTAAACTAAATACCTTTGGGCAAAACTAACTTGTACAGCTGATGTGATCTTGTCATGGAATAAATGTCCTCCCATAATATTCTAGAAGAAAGTCTGGTATATGCATATATTCAGTAATTTATGAATGGTTCCATCAAAGATTCAGCTATATTGGCACAAATCTGCAATGTATCATGGAACAAATTGTACAGATATCCTACTGTGGCTAGGCTAAACTCTTATGCCATGCAAGAAAAATACACATATCTAGTGAGCCAGTTATCTTTTAAAATCCAGCTCTTGGATGTATTTAAACTTGTCAGTTTGTTATTTGTTACAAATATGCAATGAGAAAGAAGTTGCATTCCTGCTTTGCTCTACCATTGACCTGGATGTTGTGAATAAAATGTTTATTTATGAAAACATGTATCTTGTAATCCTTGTGATTCATGATAAAACATTATTACAATGGCACTATACAGCAGTTGGCTTTTCAAAACTTTTTTCTAAAACCAGAATTTGAAATCACTCTATACACAGTTCTCATTTGTGGATTCACTGTGACAGTTGGTGATGAATGCATGTACCAATTGGAAGTGGAGAAGAAATTTTAACTCAAGATTTTATCACACGGGGGGAATCAGGCGTTTAACAAGGTATTTTCCTGGGACAGCTGCATGATCACGGCAAAGATTTTTCCATGACGTCACAATTAGAGAGGACTTATCCCGGGAACAACCAGGAATGCTCCAGCAACAAATCATTCACGGGGAAATCATTTACGGGGATTTGTTGCTGGAGCATTCCTGGTTTTTCCTGAGATAAGTCCTCTCTAATTGTGATTTCATGGGAAAAACTTTACCACAATCACACAACTGTCCTGGGAAAATGCCTTGTTAAATTCCCGATTTCCTCTTGTGTGATAAAGTCCTTACATTAGGGTATTGGTTTTCATGGGTATATATTTTCATGGGTTATATACAGTATATCCTTGTTATTTAATGGAATACATTTGTATTTTTAATTTAATAATAATAGTGGCGGTGATGATGATGATGATAAATATGGTTTTATTTCTTACAACCTCTCCTCAAGGCTTGAGGCAGGGTACAACATAGATTAAAATGCAATATATACCTAAACATAAGAAACCATTTAAACACAAAGGTTAGAACACATAAACATAGGATGACCATTAAACATTAAAATTGTTTTGATATTTTAAAATTGTCAAACATAACATTTAAAATATATCAATTTAAAATTAATAGTTTAAGAACAACTGGGTTGTTCTATTTTTCTAAATTTTCTAGATTTCTCTAGTTTCTTCACTTCAACTATTCTTCCAATTCAAGCCAAAGCATGACTACTCAGAAGTAAATTATATTGAGTTGACATCAGACTTCCTTAAGTAAATGATTGTAAGACAAATTATTTACCCCAAAAAAAAAAAAAAAAAAAGTTAGAAAGGACACTAGTCCACTTCCTATTGTAAATGTCAACAACAGTGTTGGGGACTAGCACATAATTCAGGTGCTTCAAATTATCTTTGCAAGATTGCCTACTTCTTCCTATTTTTCCCCCAAGGATGACTGTGAAAAAGAGAAGTAGAAAGTTATTTTCCATCAGTTAGTTCTAATCCTAACTTGTGTCATATAAATATGCATGTCTAATAATACCAATGGAAGAAACAATATAGCACTGTTACATATTTAAATATGTATTTAAACAACTTGAATTCACTTGGACTCTTTTAATTGTAATATGTAGCATTGGATGACAATTAGTTGTTCATCTCATTACATTTAATCTTGCAGTATGTGTGAGGTCCTTGTATAGTTATTACTTAGCATGTACAATAGGTGAAGTAGTGAGTTTGTCATTCTGTTTATTGTGACCTGACAGCTCCCAACCATTGCTCAACAAGAAGGATCATTTACATCTGGCCAAAAAGAATTACCTTTACTTTGAGGTGGAGGAAATTTCTTCTTTTCAACAAACAGCAGAGTGGAGAAGGGGGATTAGCAACCATCCTCTCTGTATTTTTATTCTGTCAGGAAGTGATTTACAAGGTTAGAGGTAGCACTGGGGCTTTGGCAACAGACAATCCCATTTAAAGACTGCTTCTGCACATTATTGTTCTTGAAGAGTGTACCTATATATCTAGATGCTGAGTGACCATCTGATAATTTTGGCACTTCAAGAGTTAATCCCCTTTTTAATGTACCAAAATATCTTGATATTCTGTTCACAGGTGGTGGAATGAGTCAGATTCTGTTAATTGGATGGACTAGAAAATGCAGTGATTTCCAGGTGAAAATAAAACTGGTGCTAATTAAAGGTCAATTATCTTCAGCTAGCAATTGGGTATTGGTGTTCTGAGCCACAGAAAAATGGGCTTTTCTATTGAGAATAGGGTCTAGGATAAGGGGCAGAATACTATATTTGATTGGAACTGTTGTTTTTGGAGTCATTCACATGTTTATCTACTCTAGCTCAGAGTGTGAAGAAGGAACTTTTTGGACCACAACATTATAATCTCCCAGTGAGAATGATTTCTGGCCATACTAGCTGGGAGATTCTGGAACATGGAAATACAGAAAGTAATTTTTCTAATCTCTAGTAAGTAAAGGTAAAGGTAGAGGTAGTCCCTTGTCATGAATGTCTAGTTGTAACTGAATATAAGGAGCAGTGCTCATCTCCTTTTCTAAGCCAAAGAGTCAGCATTGTCCAAGGCTGCTCTAGTGGTCATGTGGCCAGCATGACAGCACCAAATGCTGATACCTTCCCACTGAGAAGTGGTACCTCTCCATCTACTTGCATTTGCATGCTTTCAAATTGGTAGGCTGGCAGAAGCTGGGACTAGTGACAGGAGCTCATTCCATCATGCAGTACTGTGGCCTCAAACTGCCACCCTTCCTATCTTCTGATAGCCAGAACTGGAGTTTTAACCACTAAAGCACTGTATCCCTTAATTACTGGTAACCTTTGATCAAAACCCAAAACCAAAATATATAAAATCCTATTGAAACTAATATGACTAAAACTAACTGTTGAGCTGTTGCCTAAAGCATGAATTTTGAGGGAAACGTGACTTTGATTGTGATGCATGTGCATGCTTCACTGCAAAAATACAAATGTTATTTTTACACTTATTTCTGACTTCTGCTCTGTGACTGAGCTGAGCACATGATATAGGGCTGTACAGATAGCCCATAAGGGGCAACTCTTTGCCACTCCTGGAAGCGCTGTGTTGAGGACGAGGCAACTGCATGCCATGCCCCCAACTGGTGCAAAAAGAACCCGTAAACGTTAGGTTCTTTTTCCTACCTGGAAAGGTCATCATAGGTGCTGTGGTGCGGTGTTATGACACCCTTTTGTCACTGCATTGTGTAGATGCAGCACCAGAGTGATATCATCATGGCATGCACCATGTAAACAGGCATGCATTAAATGGCGCCATGAGGAGGGGTCACGGTGTCGAGTATGTGGATGCTATGTTGTGACTCTGCCCACAGGCTGGCACCAAGTGCCGATCTGTATCCCCCATACTTTAATATTTAGAACGAGATGTGAGCTATTTATTCTTCATGTTGTACTTACAACAAAGTTTTACAATTTCTTATATGATATCATTGCTCACAACTACAGAGAGCAAAGTCAGAACCAACTGCTCCTCCAGATGCTGTCCTAGCCAACATAGACAATGATTAGAAATGCTGACTAGGATACCATCTAGATACAGTAGATAGGTACACTCTTCAAGAACAGGGGGTTGGACTGGATGGCCTTTGCAGTCTCTTCCAACTCTATGATTCTATGAGTGTGAGGAAGGAGTCTTGAAGGGGGATTGTCTGTTGCCAAAGCCTCAGTGCTAGCTCTAACCTTGTAAACCACTTCCTGACAGAATAGAAATACAGAGAAGATGGTTGCCCCCTCCCGCACTCTGCTATTTCTTGAAAAGAAGAAATTTCCTCCATCTAAAAGCAAAGGTAATTCTTTCTGGCCAGTTGTAAATGATCCTTCTTGTTGAGCAATGGTTGGGAGCTGAAAAGGTGTGGATTTATTAGAGCCATATTCTTTCCTTCTCCATTCACCATTCCAAAACATAACTCAGTAATGTTACTTTTTTGGATGACAGTATCAATCCATTGACCAGCATTGTCTTGGTGGTCTGGATAGTGAATCAGGCTGTTTTCAATCCAAAGGTAGGTGTGTGTGTGTGTGTGGGGGGGGGGTGTTGAGAGAATTTGAAGTTTCAAACTTGCAGATTAAATTTTCGGAAACCTTGGTTCTCTAAAAGTTTTTGATTCCAACTGTTTTATGCACTATAGCCAATAGAAAAAGATGATAGAAGTTACAGGTTTTTGTTTTTTTTAATATGTGATAGCTGAGGTAATGGATTGGAATTCTTATATTGAATCTCTTCTTCAACAAAGGCATTAAATGGGCATTCCTGTTCCAACCTGATGCTGGGGAGGATTCTGTTTCCAGGCTTGTTCTTGGTGTTCATTAGTTGAGAGAAGTCAGGAGACTCATAATTTTGAAATATTTGTTTGCCAATACATATGCAATGTATAAGCTGAAGAGAAGTCACACATCTGCAGGTCAGGAAATCTTCTACATTGGCTCACCAGAAATAACTCTAGAGTCCATTGTTGCTGTACTTCAGTCATTTCAGAGCTTTACCTCTTTCTCTTTTCCAGAAAGATAGTGAGCTGATAAATAGGATAACATGTTTGACTGTATATAAATGTATCATAGCATTACTGATTCTTAATGATTCTCTAAGATGGATAGGTGTATTACAAGAAAGTAGATATTAACAAATTAGAAAGCTGACCTTGCTAAATAAGATAAAAGCTGATTACAGCTTTTTTATTATTATTCCCAGGGATAATAATTTCAAAATATTTGCTATAATAAATTTCCAAGGACATGAAGGGGCTATACAGACCGGCTCAAAGGTGTGACCTGCAGCAGCCCCTTTCCTGGCTGGATCGTTGCTGCATCAACCTCATGCTGTAGCTCTGATCTAGCTTCTGGAGGGTGTCCTCCTATGGGTGCCATAGCCACAACACCGTGGCTATGGTGCCCCTTTGGATGCAGCGCTGGAGTCGTGCCATGATGTCATGCTCCATCTAGAATGGTGTGCAGCATCATGATGCCCTGGGGACAGACTCAGGGCATCCAGTGCCATTGGAGTTTCAATGTGTCTCTGTCAAATCTCTCTACACTCTGTGCCATCAAGTATGTGTGGAGACCCTCAAATTCGGACCTCTCACAAATGGCTCCCACACTAGAACTCTCTTCAACTGCTGGAACTCTAGGGTTTTAAAATCCCAACAATTTGACACCAATTGTCAATTGACAACCACACACCCTCTATCTGTCATAAATAATAAATGGTATTTTCATTTTGACAGTGTTTTATTTATATTTGATGGTGTGGATGATGTTATCTGTAAGCACACTTCAGGGAGCTACTTGCTGAAACAAAGGAACAAATTTCATTTACAAGCAAGGTTGCATACAGTATCTTTCTTGTCATTCAAGCTTGATACAGTGTATAACTTGCTTCATTAGTTACAAAGTTTGCCAGGAATGCTACTGGAATTCATATTGACCCCTCAACATAGGCTGGCCACCTGCCCACACCCCCCCCCCCCCATGTTTCAGGTAGCCTTGGGGAGCAACTGTCACTTCCATAATCCCCTGATTGGAACTCTTCTGGTAAAGTATTGCCCTACCTCAACCTTGCTGAAAACCAATACTTTTAATTTCATTAATTCTTGTGTGTGTGCCTGTGTGAATGCTATTGCATGAATGGTGCTTTTCCCCTTTGCTGTTAATCAATAAAGCTATGTACTTTTCTCTCTGAGATTCCTAGTTCTTGGACCTGTTACATAGGCGAGATACCAGCTAACGTTACCATAGCTCTCTCACTGCTCCAAATTGAGCTAAATTAGTTTCCTCATTGAATACAGTTTGTGGGTGTCCTGTTGGGACCACCTGCAATTTAGGTAACATGGGGATGGGGAGACATCAAGAATATTAAATTTGTAATCCATCCCACTTTTTTTTTTCTGGCTACAGACTGTGAATGGAGAGTGTCTTTGAGTTCAGAGATACATATATCTCCTTGCCCATATATCACCTTGCACAAATGGAATATTTTGTCTTGCAAGAACAGTTGCAGCAAGTATAGCCTTGATTTTGAACAACTCTGCAGTGTATGTTTGTACATTCAGTAACCATCAGCATAAGACTGTCACTATAAAAGAAAAAAAATCTATGTAATTACAATGGAACTACAGAACTACATAATAATAATAATAATAATAATAATAATAATAATAATAATAATAATAATAATAATAATAA
>NC_056526.1:152752111-152783104 GCF_019175285.1 Sceloporus undulatus
ATAGATATGGAGCAAATCTCAGCTTGAAACAGTCAGTCCCAGATCTATTTTGGGGAAAAATTGGCCTTAATTAACTCACCTATAAAAACAGTCAAAACATAAGGAAAAAACTATGGCCCTGAAAAATACATGTTTCGAGATCCAGCAAGCTGCCAAATTATTTGTTTGCATACTAATTATATACCAGTCTTCCATTAGTGTGGATATGGTTTTGTTCCAGCCACCTAAACTTCATTCATTATTCTATGCCCTGTCTTCTTAATGGTGGGGTGGGGAAGTCATTTCACTTCATGACTACAAACAAAAATGCAAATAGTGCTGACACTTATGGTATTTTATATTTAAGTTCTGTTTCAGGTTGTGATGGCCATCAATCTTCATGACTTGAAAAGAAGATTAGATAAATTCTTGGATGACAGGATAACAGGAGACTATTGCCTCTTACTCATTGTGGTTGTATTCTACCTGTAGGATCAGTCGCAGTGTGCTTCTGAATATATTTCTGGGAAGTGCAATGAAGAAGATGGTGACTGTGGCACTGAGTACTGGAATGCATAGATGTCCGCACAATGGATCCTTTGGATGCTACCGCTTGGCACCAATTTATTTATGACACCACGGCCACCAGTTTATATGGGACAACGATCCCACTCAATAACTGAAGTTTCTTTATTAATAATAGTTCTTATTACTTGTGGTAACATATTTGTTGTTATCCATTGTTATCTTTGTTAAACTTGAAGAACAAAAATAACTTTATTTACATTCAGAGCTTATGATTGGATGGTTCTCAAGTTTGTGGTTACAGTATACAAGGTACTTCAGTTGTTACAAATTTACTATGCTTACAATCTCTCACTAACTCAGGTTACACAGAGCATATTCCCTTAATACCACTGGATTTATCTTGTCCTTTAAAAGTTCTTTTAACTGAACTGGGAATTTGGGTCCCATCCATCTGAATTTGCATTCCTAACTGCAACTTCTGGCAGTTTTAAAAACACCTTGCTGCTGCAGCAGGTTCTACACATTTCTCTCAGCTCAGCCCCTTTCATATCTGCTCCTTAGGCCAGCCTCCACTTTTTCCCAACCAGATATTGATTGGCTATTGCAAACATTCTATTTTGCCAGTGCTTCTCCACAGTGACCTTCATGTCCTGCCCAGTGAGGGAAGCAGGATAGAAGGCTAGACAAGGGCTGCATCCACAGTTTAGAAATAATCAAGGTTGACACCACTTTAACTCTCATGGTTCAACACTATGGAATTGTGGGATCTGTAATTTGTTGTGATACCAGAGCTCTCTGACAGAGAAAGTTAAATATCTTACAAAACTACAGTTACCAGAATTCCATTGCATTGAGCTATGACATTAAAATGGTGTCAATTTGTATTATTTCTGCAGTGCAGATGCAGCCACCTCCCTCACTTGAATCCAGCATGGTTGTTTTTAGGATCTTCCCTATTCTCCTTTATCATACACAAGTGTTCAGTTTATCTTTCCAAGTTTTTTAAAACCAGTTTCCAGCATGTCCCTGATAAACACAAAGAAGGAAATCTCCGCTAATCTTTCTACTGCTGTTCCTTTCTTCTTCTTTGCCAAGAGTTTATTATCTGTGACTAGACTTCTTCATGTTGATACTGCTCCCATTTTTCCAAATCAGAACTTCAGTATAAGGAATGCAAGAATTTATAAGTTCTGAAATCTAGACCAGGTCCCTAACATCTGCAATTTGCTCCTTTTCAAGGCTGATCAGGAATTATCTGAAGGCCGTCCCTTTCCAGCCAGCAGAATTAGGGGAAGTCAGCAGGGAAGAGAAATCTCAGGGATAGGATTATGTATGGTTTATGAGCCAGATATTCCTCATGCAGTTTATGTACCCTATTGGGCCCATACAGACAGGCCAAAATAAAGCTGCTTCAGGTCACTTTGGAGGTATGCTGCTTAAATGACACATGCATCTTCAGAGGCCAGAAGCTGTGCCAAAGCTGCATTTCAGTCCTTAGTACTGAAGCATGACTTTGGTGTAGTTTCTGGCCTCTTGGGACATGCATCATTTAAACAGCATACCCGAAGCAGCTTTATTTTATCTGTCTGTACGGGCCCATAGTTTCTGAAGTATTAAACAAATATATATCGGGACTATACATGTTCCGACTGCAGGTGAATCTCATGTTCTTCCATGTATATAAAAGCTAAAAACAAAAAGAAAGGTAGCAGTAAAATTTAGGAATGTAATTATTTGGTAATTTCTTTCTCAAGTAATGAATCTTTGTTGTAATTTTCTTCCCATTGTAAGAAAATACTTTAAACGTCAGTCTTGTTGAACATTACTCACAGTACAGGACTTATTCTGTGCAAAAAAATAATAATAGCACTTTGGTGGCATTTTCTCCACACAAAATACTGATTTCTAATATATATATATATATATATATATATATATATATATATATATATTAGAAATATATATATGCACAAAATAAGTCATGAAAGTCAAAGATTGCATATCCAGAGTTTTGCAACATTTGCTCTCTCTTTCTATCTACTAGAGAGATCTATACACATTTCCACAATTTTTCAAATATTTTCAAATATTATTTTCATTTGCAACAAAAGAGTATCCCCATAGAAAAATAGCATGTTAAGGTGAAATCTAACCTAGTATTTCTTCTTCTTAACATTATGAGTCCATCTACACTATGGGGAAAAATGCAGTTTGACACCACTTTAAGTGTTGTAGCTCCATCCTGTGGAATAGTGGGGTTTGTAGTAGTATAAAGTCTTTAGCTTTTGCCAATGCCTCACAAAACTACAAATCCCAGGATTCTGTAGGATGGAGCTACAGGTATTAAACTGAATTATACTTACTGTGTAGATGCACCCACAGTTTTCTCGAAGGAATTTTTGTATGAAGGGATGACACCTTATATGACTTGCCACCTACATTTCAGTCTGCCTAGGCCTGTTGAAACTGGTACTGCTTCCTTAGCAAAGCCCTGATCAGTCAATGTTTGTGCATTTGCCATGCCCACTTCATGCCTGCCCTCTCCTATAGCCTTGTTTCCCAAATTCCTTGTAAGTAGCAGGGTGATCTGAAGAAGTGCACTACACAAGTATAACACTGTTATTTAGTCAAGGATGCTGATAAAACAGGACCCAAAGTTGGAATGCTCTACTAACATTTATGTGAATATGTGGTGAACTTTGTTGTAGAGTTCCCTGATCAGTGGTGAGCCCAGGAGTTAGAGGCCAACATGCACAACCTCATACCCACTGCTTGTTCTAATGCATTCAAACAAATACTTGAACAAGATTCAGGAAACGGGTCTTTGCTAATATTTTCAGAAAGTAGACTTCGAGATTATATGAGAAAGAAAGGTGGAATGAATCTCTTTAGGAAACATTGATGTAGTCTAATATATTTTCTACATAATAAAAAAAGATCTATCTTTGGAGTTTTTTTAAAAATGGTTTCAGTTGTACTAGATTAAAATTCAAAGTGCAAATATCTTTATTTCTGACTTCAGAGTAAATGTTGAGAGTCTAAATGACAGCATCACTCTTCATTAGCTATGGAGCAAACAGATTGAAGTTGCTTGGGCAGAATCAGGCTTCTGTTAAAAGCCAAAGGGAATGCAGTCTGTCTAAATAATACAAATCTTTTGTTTGTGGGTTTTTGTTGTTGTTGATGCACTATGTATTTTTCCAACTGCCTTTTTGGGAAGGGGGAGAAAAGGGTCAGAAGGGTAGAAATAAACAACCACACAGAAGCTTCTATACCTCCATCTGAACTTTTCTTTTATTCTTTGTAGTGTTCAGTACAAGTAGGGTTTTTTTTTTCAGTTTAAAAACTATGTCCCATTGATGTCTGGCACAGTGTTTATTTGGACCTTCAACTCACAGTCAGCATTCAGCACCATGCTGATTACTTCTGTGCTGTGTAATGGATTTGTCGCAGTAGTGCTTCCAAAGGAACTTTCTTCAAAATAAGAATAAAAAATACCCCCAAACACATACTCTAAAGCAAGCAGCAAAAAGAATGGAAGTTTGCTAGACTATGCTGCAGGTACTTCAAAATGAGACGTGATTAAATCTAATGATGCAGATGTAAGAACTGAATAATAACAGAACCAGAACTGAAGTACTTTGTGGGAATTGCAGAAACAACAACATATTTTTTCACCTCTCAGTTTTTCATAAGATCTCTGCAGCATACTGAAAATAATTACAACTGTATAGGTGAGATATGGGAAACTGTGGAGTAGTGGTTACAGTTTTGCACTAGGACTCAGACCCAGATTTCAATCATCGTTTGACCATGAAGCTTGCTACGTGGTGTTGAGCTAGTGAATATGTATCAGCTTAACCTGCAGGGTTGTTGTGGGAAATTCTTAGAGGAAAAAGCATAACAGAAATGTATCATCATCATCATCATCATCATCATCATCATCATCATCATCATCATCATCATCATCATCGTTGTTGTCGTCATCATCATCAAGTCCTCAAACAAATCAGGAGTAGCAGACTGCTGGAAGGCAGGCTGCTAATGACACAGCTATAAGAAATGTCAGATGTAGCGAGAGTAGAAGAGACCACTAACTGTAAACTAAAATGCAAGGGAAGTGGAACAGGAGCTTTTGTATGTTGATGCTCAGAGATTAAGAAAGACTAGTTTTGTAAGCAAAATCAGATGAAAGGTCCTCCCGCTATCCCAACTGTCACTGTCCCAGGCTCTGAGGGAGAGAAGAACAATATCTGCTGGACTTAATTTCCTTCCCAACTGCCATTCCGTTTTCCTTATGCATCACACCTTGTTTAAATTGTAGGTGGGAGGGCCTACACTGTCATATTAACAATTAGTAAGCTGCTTGTAGAGCCTTTGTGGGTGAAGAATAGAGTATAAATATGCAAAAGAAATCATCATCATCATCATCATCACCACCACCACCATCACCACCACCACCACGATGCTTACATTTCTGGTTGCTGTTTGCTTCAATAACAGGAATATCCCAATTCATCTGCAATATCTTGCCAACAATTCAAAATGAAGCTACATCAAGAGACCAATATCACAGTGATAGAGACAGGGCCCACTTCTAAGTACATTCATCAAAACATTTTCAGAGAACTCTTTTGACTACAGCTCTGTGCATACAATTTTCTGTGTGGACTCAGTACCTTTTCACAATAATGTCTTTGATATAGCTAAACTCAGAAGTAAACAGAAATAAACATTTTTGGTAAATTAAGACAAAGATTACATGCTACCATAGATGAACTATCCAAAGGTGTAAGATTCAAAGTACATGCTCTCAGAATACAACAGGTAAAGTAAAAAAAAAAAAAACAGTATCCAAAAGGAAGCAAGGTAATATGACCCAACTACCTCACCATTTCATTTTGAGGTTAGAAATAATAGGCTGCCATATTAGATAATTTTCAGATAGGGCTATGTATAAGGAATTAGCCATGGACCTCATCCAGTGTTCCTCCTGGCACTAATAGCACACACAGCTGCTATTTTCCTGTCCTGGAAATGTCAGGAACAGTGCTTCTCCAGCTCTGAAGGTTTCTCCCAGGAGTGTCTGGAAAAGATAAAAAATATGACTATGAGCAAGAGGATAATGGAAAAAGCTCTAGGTAATAGTGGTGATTTTCAGTCTCCCGCTTACTAAAACTTGCAAAGCATACATCCCCTCCTGTTTACATACCTCTAGAATTTATACTAAAAATCATAGCAGAATGAATGTTATAATCAAAACCTAACTTTCCACAGCAAGCCATTGTTGAGCAGGAGGAGAGTGGCGTTCAGTCCTGGGATTATTCAGACTGGACTGCTATAAGAGTTCTCTAGTAGTCTAGTCTACCTTGTTGTACATTAGAATTCTCTATTGAACAATTCTAAGTACTTATCCTAGCTGAGCATCCCAGGATTCCATACACGAAATGCATGACAATTAAAATGGCATCATAATGCTATAACTGCATTATGGATATCCTTGCAATCAATCAATCCAGCCTTTCTTGGCCAATGGTGCTCTATTTCGAGATAGATAGAGAAATTTCTGATGGCACAATGGTTAAATGTCCATACTGGAGCCACAAGGTTGTGAATTCAATACCAGCCAAGAGTTCAAGGTTGACTCAGCCTTGCATCCTTCCATACATTGTTAAAACGAGTACCCAGCTTGTTGGGGGCAATTAGCTTACACATTGTAAAGCACTTAGGGAGTGCTTAAGTGCACTGGTAATTCATATAGAAATGCACTTGCTATTGCTAGATTTATCTGTCAATTTCACTTTCTCCCACATTTTCCATAACTTCTGACAAAACATGAAAAATTTTCACTTTTTATAAACCCAGATTATTCTTGTGGAAAGCTAGGTTGAATATGTGAAACATAAGCAAATGATCATCCATATTGGCATAGTAGGAGTTCCTGACCCTATTATAAAACTAAAACATTATTATAGAGTGGGCCCGCATCATAGTGGGTGCCCTTTACACGGCTTTCATTTACACCCACACCACACTGCATGCATGAGCCTCATTACTGTCAATGAGGCTCGAGCATACACACTACTTGCTTTACACAGAGAGGTCCAGAATGGATCCTGGCATAAAGCAAGGGCACACTGTATTATCAGACTCATACTTTTCTTTTTCTTTTTTTAAAAAATGTGTACATTACAAGAATCACAGTGGATCTATATTTAATGCTGTTTAATGTGCCTTTGTAAATTAAGGGAATGAGTTGGCATGTTAATTTTAAAAAAAATAATAAAATAAAAATGCTAGCCAGTTGGTATTTGTCTGGCTGTGCAAAGAAATTATATGGCAGAGGAACTTCATGGATTTCAATAGGAGATACTGCTGTTCCTAACATTTCAGTATACCCAGCAGCAATTTTAAGATGTAATACATTCAGATTTTGATCTAGTGTTGATTTCAGATTTCAAACACTTCTCTTGGCTAAATTCCCTTATGAACAACATGAGTCAACACATCCTTTCCCTGGTAGACTTTGAAATATTATATTAATAAGAGTCAAACGTGATTGTCTTTTGTTTTTTTTAAATGTGGAAATAGCCTAAAGTTACCCCCTAAGGTAACAGTAAGTTCCTCTTAATTGCCTGATGTGGTATTACACTTTGCTTTTGTAAATATTCTCCTGTTCTTCTCTCAGAAATGAAACCTTTAAACATACACATATTAAATAAACTGAACATTCAGTGGATATAGAATGCTACAAATAATATTCATGATCTGATAACATCTTATCTAGGTTATTGCAATTGTTTTTACATAGCACTTCAGTGACTCCTTGCACATCATCAGAATGATTCCTTTCATATTTCAGAGACTAAAAAAAATCATTTTGGCACAGGTTTCCATGGACCACTTCATCAAATGTATGATCTTTTCTCCAGAGTATAAGCAGTTTATGATTTTTATGTTTGTAATGGAGATTGTAGGTAGTCAGATCACAGGTAAGTTAAATGCAAATGGTAATGATAGTGATAGTGTACATACTTACTCAAATAAAGTCCAATATCACATGTATCCTGTTAATGACTTAAAAGCACATAGGTATGGCTTATGTTTGTGCATATCTATTTTTGGATGAGTCACAGGGGACCATTCTATAGCCCTCTGTGCCCTATCCAATCGCCTCTGCAGCAGTTAAGCCCTGGGAGAAACCACCACTGTTGCAGGGAGGAGAGGGAACGGATAAACTTTTTGGGTGAAATATGTCCAAATGATCTGGGCTCCAAGGGGAAGAAAAACAGTGTGCATTCCAGCTGTGAATCCACTATGGTTTCTTCCCCTTCTGAGATAAAACCAGTTGCTTCATAATCTGAATTGAAGGCTCCCCTACCCACTGGTATGAAGCAGGAGAGTCCCTTCCCAGGGCTTGACAGCTGTCAGGGGACAGAAACAGATGGGAAAGAACAAGCAGCTCCATCCTGAGTTATCTGAAAATGGATCAAAACCCTGCTGTCTGTACTACTCGTACTGAAGGAAGCACAAACACCCATGGGCTGTCCGTAGAGTGAAGCATCAAGACACACTGTGTGATTGTTTTTTCCACTTGCCCACCATGCATGTGCACATCACAGAAACACACCACCAGCAACTGCCAGTTACTTCCCACCCAGATGCCATTCCATTAGACATACACCCATATGATCAGCCACACAGTGGCCTGTGTGATGTACCACTTGTACAATGCATTGGTGCATCAGTGCACCCAGTGGCAAAGTACAAGCATGGAGGCCCTGTACATGCCCTCTTTATCCCATGCTCCCCTGTTGTACTGTGTGGTTTGTGTATGTTGTAATTACATCCATTGCCTTATTGTTCATCTAATTTTTGCTTTGCTGCAGTCCTGCACTAGCACAGGCTGTTTATATGCTGGTGTGAAGGTGCACATTTTCCACCATGAGTCAGAATATCCCAGCTTCTTCTTACTCCATTTTTTTATACCCAGAGCCCGGCTATGTTTCATTTTCCTTCCCCTTTCACCTTGTGCATCATCTAAAACTCCACCTTCAGAGCAGCTGAAGGCTGCTTTCTTTTGCCCATGTGTTTTACCCCAGAGTTGGAGAAGGACAAGGAATTGTGCAAGCAAAGCATTATCTTCTTGCTGTTCAGTATAAGAACTTTATCCTTATATAACCTTCTGCTGATAGGCTGGGATCTCATGATGTAATGCAAACCAGCAAGCTCTTGCTTTGATGCCTCTGAACTGCAGAAGCTGTGGGTGACATTATAAGGTTCTGTAATAATAAGTGTAATGAGAGCCAGCATGGTGTAGTGGTCTGAGGATTGGGCAATAACTCTGGAGAACAGGGTTCAAACTCTTGTTTGTCCACCCACTGGGTGACCCTGGGTAAGTCACACTCGCTCAGCTTCAGAAGATGGCAATGGCAAGTCTCCTCTGAAGAAATCTGCTAAAAAAATTCTGTGATGGTTTTGCCTTAGGGTCACCTTGAGTTGGAAATGACTTCAAGTCACACAACAACAACAACAACAACAACAACAAGGGTTCCCTAATCATGGGGCTAAGTAGTTAGTGTCAAAGCCCGGATCATTTTTTCTGGTTCTTAAAGTGAGGACCCATAATCAAAAAGAGAGAGCATTGCCTTACAAATTACATTACACTGTCTAGTCCACTCCCAGCCATGCATCTCCTACTGTTATTACAGGCTGAGTTGGAGAAGTTACTATAGTCTGTTTTCTGTCCAAAGCTCTAAAAACTTTATTTTGTCAGTCTACAATTCCTATGTGCTCTTAAAAGTGGTGCTCACAAAGATGTCAAAAAAGGAAGGAGGAGTAGGAGAATGAGATGATGATGGAAAAGTGTGTATTTTTCTGGTCAGTTTATCCCTATGAAAACCTAACTCCCAATCAGAGAAATGTTTTTCCCCACTTTTTCACATTTATTTCACTGTATTAATTGAATTACATTTTCTGAGTGACTGTGATTAGTGCTTAGTTTTAGAATCATGCTTAATGACAACTCCATTTGTTTTAGATATCTAAAATTCTAATCAGTATAAGAATATATATATATATATATATATATATATATATATATATATATATATATATATATATATATCCCCTGTATTCCTGTATGAATGTGTGTGTGTGTGTGTAAGTCTCTAGGATACCACAGGGAAACTTTATATAACATTAGATTAACACAGCTACATCTTTTAAAAATGTAAAAAAAAAGGAAATAGAATATTCCATCCCCCACAAAAAATCCAAACAAAATAGGACATTATTTATATAACTTGTACATTCTAATTAGTATTTCATGCTTGTACATAACAGATTACATTGTGTGTGCGTGTGTGTGCAAATCTATAATATAGACAGGCAATATTGCCCTGTAGTGCAAAAGAATGACCAGGTGACTTATGTGTCTATCTGCCATTCAGGTTGTTGGGTAACTTCATGGTCTCTATTTTCTTTTCTTCATTTTCCTTGCCTTTAAATTAGTCCTGGATTAGGAAGCAGCTCAAACAGAAGATATTTTGAAATGACAGACTATGTTTGTCAAGGTTCTATGAGTTTCTCGGTAATTCTTGCTTCCAATAACACTTTTGAAATTTTGGGTTATTGTGTGGTCCACATCATTTTATTCTGTTTCTTCATTGTGCTTCATTTATGGCACATGCTCATGTTGTCCATTACCTATAGGGTAACTGGTGAATGTTCTAAATAAATAATAAATTGGATTTGGAAATTCACTATGTGCAAATTAAAATTTTGAAATGAATATTATTGTTCTCTGAGGACAAAACATTAGAGGAATGTCAAAGGAAATAAAAACAGGTTTGATCATGCCAATGTATGCAATTTGGCCAATAGACCCCACTAAATAGTTTCTCAGAAATGTGTGACTGTATATATGTGTGTGTTTGAGAAGAACATCTATAGCTTCTTTGGTATATTTATGGACATGCAAGTACATGGATAGGTTTTATACATATATCTTAACTTTTTAAATATTAACTACATCTATTAAAGAGTTTTCCTTTTTTAAGTGCACTTTAATAAAAAGACAACTGACACTTTAAAATCCATTCCTAGAACCATCTTTGACAGTCTCAAAGCATACAAGATAATATTAATTGTAACTAAGTAATACCCTGGCTTTAATTAAATTTTAAATCAGTGTTTCAAAAATCCCTGAATCACATTGTCTTCAAAACTTTTACTTCTGTTTAATTATAGACAATAGGTTCCTTTTCTTTTAAGCTTATATTATCTTTTTCTCTACCATATTCACAGGAAAGAAAGGGGGGAAGGGAGGGGGGAGCCCTGAAAATCTTTACTAAGAAAAATATGTTTTCTAATAGTTGAGATGCCACAGTTGTAGAAATGTGTGTGTGTGCGTGTGTGTGTAAGTCTCCTGATATCCCCATGATCCAACTATATTTTGATATGAAATTGCTGAAGGCCCATGTGGGCTCCAGAGATTTCAGTGACTGACAAAATACCATAAAAGGTTGTACTGTGAATATAGTACTAGACCTCAGACATGTGGAAGGATGAAAACAATGGGCCATGTGATATGACTATATTAATATAATGGTTGCCAACATTTCTCAGTTTCTTCTTTACAATCTCCAATACACTTTCTCTCCTAGTCAGTATCCTTTTCTGGCCACATTGAGACCCTTTGTCTTTTTCTCCAATTTCTCCACTGTCTTGTCAAAATACTTCTCTGACTTTCTCTAGGCCCTGTCAGATACCCTATCTGACCCTCTCCCTAGAACTCTCATTCAAGAACTCCCTCTGAACTTGAACCTTCCCGCAACTCAGTTCCCTTCACTCTTTTAAACTCTATTAAACTCCTCCTTAATTGGACTCACAATCACTCACTCCAGCCTTTTATATGTACTTCAGTTCCTTCCTCATAGTCAGCCCAAACCATGATTGGCTGTTAAGAAACCGTGACTCCATCACACATGCCTTTCACATACCAAGGCAATTTCCCCAATTGATCAAAGATAGATTGCTCTCTTGCTCTCCAAACCTGTACATCTTCATGGGCATCATGTGAGACAATCAGTTAGAGAGCTAGAACATGCCATAAAGGCATCTAGTCCAACCCTCTGCAAAAGTAAAGCAGTTCTGAAAGATGTCCCTGCAACATCTGTTTCAGTACCTTCAAAGAAGAAGAGTTCACCACCCTACATTCCATTGTGGAACAGCTCTTACAGTAAAAATGTACCCCCCCCCCCTAATGTTTAGGTGGAATTTCTTTTATTGAAATTTATTCTATCCTCTGGAACAGCAGAAAAGAAGTTTGGTTTATCTTCAACATCACAACCCATGAGATATTTAAGAATTAATTCTGGGGTTGTGATTAATTTTTATAGGCTATTCATCTTAATTTCACTTGATATATGAAATTGGGCACTACAACTATTTTCTTCTAACATTGGTTTGCACATGTGTTGGGCTACAACACTTGTCCTTAAAAGTCATCCTGGAATGGGTCCTTCAGGATGACAATGGCTGGAGTTGTAATGAAAGACATTTGGAGAGCACCAGGAACTCTTTTACACTATAGTGCTGTGGTCCACTTTAAATGACATGGTGTCACCCTACAGAAACCTGGGATTTGTAGTTTAGTGAGACACTAGAACTCTCTGGCTGGGAATTTTAAATACCCCTCCCTAAACTGCAAATATCAAAATTCTACAGGTTGTTACCATGTTAATAAAAGTGGGTTAATGGAGCTATAATTGTGTCATGTGAAGCTTAAGGTTAGAGATGTCTTAACTGAGGTATTCCCAAGAAATGGCTATCCAGTGTGCTTGAAAACCTCCACTGCCTGGTAGAGTAATTGCTTGAGGATATGAAAAGCTCTAATTCTTTATTTTTTTAAAAAAAATACAGATTTGCATGACCTTTGCCTAACATGGCTATTTTTTTTTGCACATTTCAAATATTGTTTTAATAATATACTCATTTTCCTCTTGATTGAAACATGTGTATTTTTTCCAGTTGTGCAGATCTTTAGCCATGTTCATTTTAAAGCATGCTTTATTTTTCCGAGGCTGCTCAGAAGCTTCATAAGGGACAGATTTTTGAGAAAAGGTGCATTTTGTCTTATAGTAATCTCTGGAGGTATCAAATAGCTATTTTCATCTGGTCTGGATGTAGCTCGTACAGAAGAAAATGGATGTGGGAGGTCCAAGTTCAAGTCCCCAGTGAACTACAAAATTCACTGGGTGACCTTGGGCTAGACATTTTTCCTACATGTTTGTGGTGAATATAAAGTGGCGAAGAGTAGAACTGTAAACTACTGTCTTCAGCACACTGATGGAATGAAAATATTATAAATGTGATAACTAAATTTTTGATTTTTTAAAAAATTCAGCATAAAACATCATTATTGTTCAGCCTATATTTGACTACAATTCTAAGATCAATTGTAAAACTGTACAATTATACAGTTCTACCAAACAACAACAACAACATCAACAATTCTGACTTGTTTTTGAGGAACACAGGTTGATTTATTCTTTTTACAAGCCCCCAAGATATTATTTCAGAAAAGATAGCAAAATATGGGCTAAACAAAGCAACTGTTAAGTGGATTCGTAACTGGTTGACTGACCAGTGGGCTATCGCAAGGTTCTATTCTCAGTTCAGTGCTATTGAACATCTTTATAAATGACTCAGATGATTAGATAGAGGACATGCTTATCACATTTTTAGATGCCACCAAATTAGGAGGGGTTACTAATACCCCAGAGGACAGTATCAAAATTCAAAATGACATTAACAGATTAGAAAGCTGAGCCAAAACTGACAAAATTAATTTCAACAAGGAGAAAGGTAAGGTACTAAACTTCAGCAGAAAAAAATGAATTGCATAGATATAGGATGGGTGACAGCTGACTTGACAACAGTACATGTAAAAGGGATCTAGGAGTCCTAGTAGATGACAAGCTGAATACAGGTCAACAGTGTGACATGACTTTCTGACCTTGGGTTCTCAGACTCTGTTCTCGACTGGTTTAGATCTTATTTGTCAGACAGATCTTTTGCAGTGGTTGCAGGTGGTCAGACTTCATCCTCTGTTCCCTTATCTGTTGGAGTTCCCCAGGGCTCTGTTCTGGGTCCCCTTCTGTTTTCTCTCTACACACTGTCCTTAGGTATATGCCAATGACACCCAGCTGTATCTTTCTACCCCTGACCTTTCTCCAAGGCTTGAACAGCAAGTTTCATCTTGTCTCGCAGCTGTCTCGCAGTGGATGCGCCATCGGCGTTTGAAGCTCAACATGTCCAAGACGGAGCTTCTTGTCTTTCCTCCTGAGCCCACCCTTCAACACTCCTTTTCTGTCTCTGTGGACAACATTTCTATTCAACCAGTCCAGCAAGTCTGTAGTCTTGGTGTGATCTTTGATTCTTCTCTGTCGTGTATCCCTCAGATCCAGACCACAGCCAAGGCTTGTAGATTCTTTTTGTACAATATTGCTAAAATCTGACCTTATCTTTCCGCCTCTACTGCCAAGATCCTGGTCCATGCCCTAGTGGTCTCACAACTTGATTACTGTAACATCCTCCTGTCTGGGCTTCCTCTTTCTCACCTCCGTCCTTTAATTTCTGTCCAGCATTCAGCTGCACACATTATCACATCCGCCCACCGCTCTGACCACATTTCTCCTGTGTTGGCATCCCTTCACTGGCTCCCCCTCCCTTTCCACATTCAGTATAAGCTCCTGCTCTCGACGTTTAAAGCCCTCCATGGGCTGGCCCCTCCTTACTTATCAGACCTTATTTCTCCTCACCTTCCAACTAGGGCCCTCCATTCTGGTAGTCAAAGTCTGCTGTCCCAGCCCAGGATTTCCTCTGCCCCATCTCGGATTGGCCCCTTTTTACTCACTGCCCTTTACTCCTGGAACCTTCTTCCCCCGCGAACAAGAGCCATCACATCTTTAACCAGCTTCAGAACGAAGCTGAAGACCATCTTGTTCAGAGAAGCGTTCCCAGACATTGCATAATTGTCACTTGCTATTTGATGCTCTTTTGTTGTCTGTTTTATTGAATCATTTCCTGTATTGCTATGTACTGTATATGTATTATCCTACTAGAAAGGCCCTTTCCCCATCACCACTCCCTTCTCCTTTTGTGTCATGTCTTTCTAGATTGTAAGCCTGAGGGCAGGGAACCGTCCAATTAAAAAGATTGCATGTACAGCGCTGTGTAAATTTATACAGCGCTTTATAAATAAAGGTTAATAATAATAATAATAATAATAATAATAATAATAATAATAATAATAATAATAATGACAGCTAAAGAAATCCAATATGATTTTAGCCTGCGTCAGTAGGAATATAGTGTCTAGAGTGAGGGCAGTAATAGCATCACTTTATTCTATTTTGGTCAGATCTCACGTAGAATGTTGTGCACATTTCTGGGCACCACAATTCAAGAAGGATGATGACAAGCTGGAACATGTCCAGAGGAAGATGACTGAAATTGTGAAATGTTTGGACATTATGACATATGACGAGTGGCTTAGAGAACTGGGTATGTTTAGCCTGGAGAAGAAAATATTAAGAGGTGTCTTGATAACCATGTTTAAATATTTGAAGTTATATCATATTGAGGATGGAGCAAGCATATTTTCAGCTGTCACAGACAGCTGGAAACAGAGCAAGAGAATCAAACTGTAGGAAAAGAGATCCCACCTAAACAGTAGGAATAATTTCTTGACAGTAAGAGCTGTTAGACAGTGGAATATGCCATCTCAGAGTGTGGTGGAACCTCCTTCTTTGGAGTTTTTTTAAACAGAAGATGGATATCTTGGGAGTGTTTGGACTGTGTTTCCCTGCATGGGAGGGGTTGGACTAGAATGTCCTTGTGTCCTCTTCCAACTTTGTGATTCTGTGATTCTATTATCCTTTTTCTGTATGCAAGCAAGATATCCCTCTGACATCCTATTTTTCCCCTCATGAAGAATTCTGAATTTACCTCTCTTCAATTTCATTTTGCTTGTTTCAGCTTTCTGTTCTATCAACAGCTTTTTGAAATGTATTTATGCCTTCTTTGTGCGATATATTTTATTGATTTTTGTCAAAAAAATAAAAATAAAAAACACAAATTTTCCAGTTTCATACATGTATCTCAAATACATATAGGCTTTGTTTTCTTTTCTTAAACATGTATGGCTTTACAATCAAATATTTCATCATTATTTCCTTTACTTAGCTCTTCAGTCGTTTATTTACTTTTTCATTCCAGCTGTCTTTGTCTCTAATTTATCTTTCTTCTAGCGAGATAAATGTCCTTCAATGTATTTATGCCTTCTGACTCAGAGTTGGTACCTGTCTCCCCCAGTTTTATGTCATATATAAATTTGAAAAGGATTTTCTCCATTTCTTCTTTTAGGTTAGACTGAACATGAGACAGTATGCTTCCCTATATATCTTAAGGTTGATGAAGAATTTTAGATGACCCACATGCTTTTCTAACCAGCTCCAGATTTTTCTTGATAGAAATATCAGTGTGTCCTTCATTTTTGTCAGTTTACTAACTAAAATATGATGGAAGACTTCATCATTTCCCCTATGCAGTTAAAAATTATGTCCATATTACATAATAGTCTATTAAATGAGTGACCTGATTATTATTTTTTTAAAAAAGAGGTAAAAATAGTCTGATCAGAGTAATTCCTGATAAATCCATGTGAGCTTTTACTAATTATGACAATATCAAAATGCTTACAAACTGACTATGTTAGAAAATGTTTTGAGTATCCTGACTATGTTATTAAACTGGAGGCATTTAATCCCTGCAATGCCAGCAATGTTCTAAGTATCAAATGGTGTAGAGAATTGTGGAGAGATTTTTTTTTTTTTTTTGAGATACCATCCACATATGTCTGTTTGCAGTCCTAAGGCAATTCACTATGGTTCATTATTAGATGTAGCACATGTTTGATGATAGCAAGCTACATTAATGGAATCCTATAAAGTCATGCCCCTTTTCAGCTTTATGATCATTTAATGCAAAGGTATTGTGGTATCAATATTTCTGTCATTATCTCCCACCCCATCTCCCAATATTGGCAAAAAAGAATAATGAAAAGAGAGAAAATACATTTCTCCAAATGCTGCTCTTGCTGTTTCTGCAAATGCTGACATTGCTGGTAGTGTTGATAGGGATGAGTGGTGTGCAATATCAGATCAAGATGAAAAGCCATAACTGAAATTGAATGAATATCATTACCAGAAGCATGGAGGCATACCAGTAGCACTTCAGTATCACTCACTTTAGAGAAGGAAGGATGACTTGTGGGGAGGAGGAACCATGTTGTTGTTCATATGCAAACTGGATCATGAAAGTATAAAGAACCTATAAAGCAAAGGTAGCCCCAAATGGTAGTATACTGGGCGCCAATGGAGAAATAGCTTTTTCTAGCTTGTTTAAATTTTGGATGTGGGTTCCCCTTGTTTTTTGCTGATACCATTGTGTATGTGTTAATGTGCATGTGTGAATGTGTGAGATAGAGTGAGAGAGTGCAATTATCAGAAGGGAATTTCTGTTCTTGATTCATTCTTGACTATGCCACCAAAATCTTGACCACTTTGAAAAAATGGAAAATATTGTACATTTGTTGTACAGTATATAAAAGCTGGTATAATGCAATGGCTAATAGACAGGGCTATGAATTAGAAAATCATTGGTTTTAATCTCACCTCTGCATGAACTTGCTAGGTGGTTGTAGGCAGATTAATCTTAACCTTGATTAACCCTCTTAACCTCAGTTAACCCTCTCCATCTACAATATGGAAGATAATATTAGCATATCTTACAGGACTGTTATAAGAATTATAGCTAGGTATGTTTAGGAAGTGGTCTTCACATTGAAAAGTGGTATACAAATGTTTGTCAACAGAGACAGATGGAAGTGGAGGACTAATTCTTTGCTTTGACTGAGATTTCCTGCATGGCAGGGGGGTTGGACTGGATGGCTCTTGCAGTCTGTTCCAACTCTATGATTCACTCATACATGCTTCCCTCTCCCCACCAGTCATCCTCCCTTCTCTAAATTGAGTGCCATCATGGCACAGTGGTTAAGTACTAGTACTGCAGCCATTCACTCACAAACCACAAGGTTGTGAGTTCAATCCCAGCCAGGGGCTCCAGGGTTGACTCAGCCTGGCATCCTTCCGAGGTCACTAAAATGAGTATACAGCTTGTTGGAGGCAATTAGCATTGTAAACTGCTTAGGGAGTGCTTAAGTGCAATGATAAGCAGTATAGAAATGTACTTGCTATTGCTATTGCTATATTGGTAAAAATAGTAGTTTCATTCTCCCCCCCCACACACACACACACATCCTCAACACAGAATAAGTGTGAGAAAAATACACTATGATATTAAATTATTGATGTCATTCATGATAACTGAAGTGGGGGAATAAGAAAAGATGGAGGATTGGTGCCAAGGCAATGATCAGTACTCAAACTAGTGGTTACTGGACTGGCCATAGAGAATGTGTAACAACAAACTTTTGAGAACAAAGATAATTAATGTGAGGTTATACACAAAATGTAAGCTTAAGAGAGGCCTTAAGCCTCTCCAAAGCTTTAACTACTGTTTCCCTATTCTTTCTTCTAGATGATGATAATGGTGATGATTTCTTACCAGATTCTCCTCACAGACTGATGCAGGGAACAACAGTTAACAGACTAATAACTTCAGCTAAAACACACATCAATTTAAAAAGACAAACAAGATCTACACGTATTAAATTCGTTCATGTTTTAAATTCATCATTTGATGTTCACAATTTAATGATCATCTGGATAAGCCTGCCAGAAGAGACTGGTTTTTAATGCTCCTTTAAATGTGGACAACATATTCAGCTGTCAAGTCTCTTCCAGCAGGTCACTCCACTGCTTAGGAGCTATCAATGAAAATATCCTCTGGTTGATAGTTGCCAGTCTAGTTCTGGCTGACTGGAGTAAATATCCACCTCAGGACCCGAGTGTATGTGGTGGATTATAAGGGAGGAGACAATCCTGTAGGTAACCTGGACCCAAGTCAAGTAGGGCTTTAAAGGTAACAACCAACACTTTGTACCTTGCCCAGAAATTAATTGATAGTTGTGGAATGATTTCAATATTGGTGTAATATGATCACTCTTGGATGTCCCAGTAATCACTCTGGCTGCTGTGTTTTGAACTAACTGAAGTTTCTAAACTTGGTACAGAGGTAGCTCAATGTACAGTGCATTTCAAAACTTCAGCCTTGAGGTTACCAGTGGGTGCACTACCATCTTTAGGTCCTCCAGCTTTTGGTAGGGGCACAGCTAGCATATCAACTGAAGCTGATAGTAAATCCTCCTGGCTGTCACATCTATCTGAGTTTTATTTCAAGCAATGGATACAGAAGCACCCAAAACTACAAACACAGGAATTTATCAGCTTGTAGAATGGGACCAGAGCAGAATGAAAGGAGGCAGGAAGGGAACAGAATGGGGGAAAGAATGCATATTACTGCATGGGAGAATGTTGCCAATGCCACCGTAAGTCGCCAATACATTCCCCATCCGTTCCACAGCAGCCAATTTTCAAGAACTGTTCAGAATCGTTCTTGAAAATTGGCTGCAGTGGGATGGATGAGGAACATATTGGTGACTTCTGGCAGCATTGGCAGCATTCCTCCATGTGCTAATATGCGTTCTTTCCCGATTCTGTTCACTTCCTACCCCCTTTCGTTCCCCTCCAGTCCTGTTCTACAAGCCCTGTGCAATAAACTTCACAGTTTTTCAGGGGGACTGTAACCCCATCCAGAACTGGTTGACACACCTTGAAACCCAGGTTATGACCCTTGACAGTAAGCAACTCTGTCTTTTCTAGATTCAGCCACTGTCTTGTCTAGATTTCCTCGCCCAGCTCCTCCAGGCATTAATTCACAGGAAACACAGCTAAGACTGTATTTGAAGGTATGGAGATACTTCTAGTTAGATGTGTCAGGAGTCCAACTGGAGGGCCTTTAGCTTTTGCATGCAAAGATTTCCCAATGATGGTGATCTATTCTGTCCTATAATGTTTCTCCAGATTTGGTTTAATATTCTCCAGATATTCTGTAAACTCCCAAGAATATTTATTGATTTATTAATATATTTTATGTGTCTTTTCCTCTGAGGAACAGGGGCCAGATTGCACATGTTTACCACTCTAATATCCAACAGCAAAATGATATCATACACCCTCAGACTTGTCTTTGGAATATGAACATTAGCTATTTTTTGGTGACTGTGTATTGTTACACCTTTTCAGAATTAAACTATCTTGTCTAGTTTCTATCTCATTAAAACTCTTTTTACAAATTCTTTTAAATATTTCCATCTTCAGTTGACCTTTACAATAACCACATCTTCACTAAGATTTCCAGTCCTTTCTCCTGTCACTGCCCTTATTATCTAATGATACAAAGAGTCAAAATTGATTTCACTTGGAGGTCTCTTCTACGATTCCCATTTAAAAAGTTCTTCTTAGACCATTTGTTTTGATTTATTTAAAATCATAGAAGCCTCAAATGGCAAAGCAGTTGGGCTGTGACCTTTCTGAAATCCCTGCCATGCTGAGAAGCAGTAGGGAACCCACCCAAGGTATTGCTGATCTTATAATAAAATTTCTATAGTTTTCTAGCCTGGATGCTTTATAAATTAAAGAAGAAAGATGTCTTCAGCTATAATACAAAACACTAATATTCAATAGTGTATTATAATCTGTCTTCCCTATATGTGGGCTGCCATATTAGAATCTTCTCTTTTTTGTATTGGACAAAGATATAAGAGCTTCAGTCTTTTCACAGAAAGTGAAGGAAGAAGTCAGAAAGATCACATCTTAAATTTTAGTCTGAAGTAGGAATTTTAGGGGGAAAATGTGGCATTTCATATTTGAGGAAACTGGTCTGTAACCTCTTTTCTTTGTTAATATGAAGATCTATGGCCCTGTATAGAAATGTTAAAAGATGGCTGTCATTTTGCTTCTCAGTAACAGATTCATAATGTAGAATGATGGATCCATAACAGCTATGTATTTGCAATGGTGGCACTGTTGATGATAGCAGGGGTCCCCATAACCCACCTTAAACTCAATTAAATTCCTCCTGAGCAATGGAGGTCTGTTCTGATGGCAGTCAGGGTACAGCACACTTCCTTCTTCCAGTGAGCAAGGCTACAACAACAAAAAGCAGGACCTTTATGGCAATTCCTCATCTAAACTACAAATAACATGGCATTTCAACTCTTAAAGTGGTGTCAAGCTGCATTATTTCTACAGTACAGATGCACCATCTGTAGTGTTTCATCAGTAAAAAGAAGAAGCCAAAACTAAGCCCTACCCACACATGAAGAAGGTACCACAGTGAGATTGTGAAAAATAACTTTGTATGAACAGTGTATTGCACTCCTTTTTAATCAAAATTCTGTTCTAAAGAATTTTAACATCATTACATGCATGATCAAGATTGCTTTTTGCCTAGTGTTATCTATACAATTATGAAATGAAGGAACTGAAAGTTGTGTCAAACTATGAACACACACCAAGTGAAGTTTAGAAATTATATTTCGAATTCACCAAAGGCAAATTCAGGGTGTCCTATTTCCCCAAAGGATTAGAATCATGTGAGGAATAACAGATTCTTAATTGTTCTGACAACCTACAAGAACAGATCTTGTTCCCTTCTGGAGACATTTGGCATCTAGCTCTTGGATGCTGACAGGGATGGTGAAGTGGTGAAGCTCACACACCGATCCTCATTCTTTCTCATATGATCCTAATAGTATTGGTGATTAGAACACTCTGACTGCTTACACTTCTATGTTTCAAGCCTGAAGTCTTTTTGTCTTGTTTTTACAACCATTTTCATATTTTCAGTAAAAAAAGGTCTGTATAAAAATCCGTACTCATTTTTATTCATTTAACCTAATACATGCATTTGTGTGCACCATTTGCCCTGATAGATGCACCTTATATACTAAATTTGATCCCAGATTGGAAACCAGAACTCAGAAAATGTATAAGCTGCCAGGAGACTCCAAGCATAATACTGTAATATAGTAAATTTTCAAAGCTGTGACAGTACATTCTAATATGTGTATTAGATTGGGAATTGGAAATTAAGCCAAGTTGTATGAAATAGTGCAGGAGACAAATTCCAGCAGTTCAGGATAAATAGGAAAAGGGGGACAGAGCCACCAATGAATACAAAATTAAATGTGTCATAGTCCTTACTTTACACCAGAACGTTTTTCTAATACACATTGTGACTTGAAATAAAATTACTTTTTAAGATATTGTGTGGATTTGGCTACTAATTAGTTTGACCATCCAACTTGCTTGCATTTGATACAAGACAGTCAAACATCCCCTACAAACAGAATCCATAACATCCTAAGCTCCTTAGAAATATTACTCAGTTTCACAAGTGTTCACCTGCCAAATATTTTATTTTTCTTATTTTTGGACTACTAGAACAATTATTTTAGTGGTAACACTAAAGCCCTAGATGGAACAGTGAATAATTACTTACATGGAGAGTCCATATTGTCATTTTGTTCCATATTGGAAAGGCAGAGTTTGTGTAAATGAAATAAATATTTTTGAGCAAGGCTTTCAATTTAACATTCAGCCTTACAGGAAACAATTGAGTGGTAGAAATCAATATTTATTCCCAGAACCTTAATTTTTCTTAACATTACTAGAAAATAACATTTGGAGAAGTATATAAACTATCTAGTTTTAAGACACATGGGAATCATTTATTGTGCTGTAACCTAGATGGACTGTTAACCAATTAAATAAATGTTACACAGGAGCAGATGGCAATAAAATTTGTAAAAAAAAACCTTATCTTTCTACTGTTACTAATACAACTAAGGACAATTTACAAGATTTGAGATACTGGTATTTTAGGATAGCTATCTTGATATTATGAAATTGTTCCTGTTCTAACTTTTCATACAATAAAAAACTTCATTAGATGTAGTTTTTCCCATCCTAAAAATATTCAGTGTCTTTCTGTGCTGAAATATTTTCTGCAGGAGCTTTTGAGACAGTCGTGATTAAGCTGTGGTGGAAAGGGAAAGAAACAGAAATTTGTAAGCTGCTATTAATTAATAAGATCATTCTTGATATAACCTGGACCATACTGTCTATCCCCTGGATAGCTCACAAAGTAAATGCTATATTAAATACTGTTAAAGCTAAAACACTGTTAAAGCTTTTATTTTATTTTTTTATTTTTAAAATGTTTTCAATCAATACATCTGGCACAATAGTGTAGAGATGTTTGATACACCTCCAAAGAGCTTGTCCATTCTTTCTGAAGTACCAGATGGCTTACTGATCTGCTACGTTTGATTTTTATAATCTGTCAGTTGTAGGTCCAGTTTCCTCCATGTGATATTGCCAAGCAGTGAAATCTGACTGGATGTATAGAATCATGATGTAATACCTTTGACCATGTGATCCTCATTTGGCAGGAGCATAACCAAGAGCTGCCATGGATAAGATTTAAAGCAGGGATATTACTGAAACTACTGCATATACTCATGTATAAGTATAGAAATTTTGGTCAAAAAATTGACCCCAAAACCATGAGTCGACTTATCCACGGGTAAATGTAAGTCTGTACTTTAACTCATATATATTATATATACATATACATATATAATCACCTCCTTTCTCGAGTAGGCAAAAGGCAAATGCTTTGTCCATTCTGGGAGCACCGAAAAAGAAGCATTAACCCTCTCTACTCTCTCATCTACCCAGCCTTTAAAGTGAGCAGAATTTTGTAAATTTTTGGCATAATTTTACTTTGCTTCTTCTTTTACATCCTTTGTTACATGTCCCTAAGTTTTACCCTCAACTTATCAGCAAGTCATATCAAAATCCATAATTTTGGCCCCCAAACCTGCCCTTGACTTATACATGTGGTCGACTTACAGTTGAGTATATATAAGGTTCGTGAGGAATTGTGTCCATCCTCCAAAATGTGCTGTTGTTAACCTAAACACTGAAGTAGGAAGATTTTTTTCCCTTTCTCCAGTGCCATTTCTGCCAATGTATACTTAGTTTTGCAGAAACTTCCTTCGGGCTCAAAATGAAATGTTATGGGTTTTTTAGGCAAACTTTTCTGGGGTACAGATAAATTCTTAATTTTGGGGGCCCCTGGAGGGACTTACTTTAACAGGTAATATTGTACCAAAGGCCTTAAGTATCCAAATAACAGCATCCATGAGACATAGACATTTATGGTCTGCCCACAGTGCTTTGAAAAAGTGTTTCACTAAGAAATTTATGAACTGCAATTTTACAAAGTTCCATTTAAACACAGAGGTCCTAATAGTGAAATGAACTAATGATTTTCAAGACCATTACGACCAAGATTTATATTTGAAATACTCTGACTATACATTTGTTGTTGCTGACTGCCATCAAGTCATCTTCAACTTATAGCAGCCCTATGACTGACTTCAGGTCATCCTATTATCAACAACCTTTCTCAAGTCTTGCAGACTCAGGACTGTGGGTTCCTTGACTGACTCTATCCATCTGTAATATGGTATTTCTATTTTCCTACTGTCTTCTACTTTATAAAACATTGCATATCACGTTAAGCATCAGGGCTATAAATGTTGTGGTGCACACATTTCTTTAAGAGCAAGATGTCATTTTTCATGATCAAAGAAAGGCTTTACTAGAATTTATAAAGCACAGGCTGATTTTCTTTTGAAATTCTCTGCTACTATCCATTATCCAATGTATGTTTGTTATATTATCCCTAGTGCCTTTTCCTTTCCTGAAACCAGGTTGGAGAGCTGGTGTTCCTCCTTCCATATATGGTAAAAGTTACTTTGCTTGCATGGGAAATTGATACAGGGGTCCTGTGGTTACTGTAATCTTTGGTGTTCCCCTTTTTTGAGGACTGGAATGTATACTGAATGTTTCCTATCTGTGAACTATTCTTTTGTTTGCCATATTTGTTGACAGATTTCAGTTACAGCTAGAGTATATTCTGTCTCTGTTGCCTGAAGCATCTCTATTAGTATGCAATCTCTTCCTAGTGATTTCTTTTCCCTAGTGCTGTGAATGCAGCTCCCACTTCACTTTCTAAAACTGGAGGTTCATCTTCAAATGGATCTTCCTTTAGTGAGTCTGATATCTTTTCATCTCTTTTATAGAGTTCTTCAGTGTATTGCTTCCATCATTTGTTGCCTGGTAAAGAACATAGAACTCTACTAGAGAGCTTTAGTTCACTCCTCTGACTTTAGTATTAGAGCTTTCTAGCACAGAATTATAAGTACTTCACCAAACTACAAGTCCCAGGATTCTCTAGGATGGAGATAGGACAATTGAAGTGATAGCTAACTTTAATAACTGTGTTGCATAATGGATGCACTCATTGATTCAGCATCCTTCTCTCCATCCCTCCTGTTTTACTTTCACTTTTTCTAAATTCTGGATGAATATTGAATTTTCCTGTATGCCATTCTTTTAGATTTTGGCTATATTTCATATATGAATTTGTGATTTTAAAAAAATATAATATTATATTCCAGAAACAATGTAACATCATAACATGGATAAAATCACATCTTAAGAGTTGACTGTGGCAGGCGAAAGGACGTCTGTATAAAATTACAAAACAAATCTCTCTTTTCAACTTAACACAACTTTGTGGCACATGTATAAACAGTACATTTATAAACCAGTTCAGACTGTGTGTCAACATATGCCTAAATTACAACAGACTGATTTAACTGGGGAAGATTAACACTAATTTTGATATGTGACCTTTGGGAAGAACTCCATTGATATTTAAACTAGTCTGAACCAACTCCTACACAAAAAGGAAATTGCAATTTACATGAAACTTCTTTCTTCTCTTTGTTTCCAAGAATCTGGCCACTGAAGACTTATTAAAGCCAAAGTTGACTCTGACGTGTCTTTGATTCCTGAATTACAAAAGAGGAAATAGGTATTTCTGTTTTGGACATAAGCCTCCAATTTCATCTGGTATAGTGCTGGCTTTTCCAAAACCTTTAAAATCCCTGGGTTTTGCTCACAAATATGGACTAAAAGTTTCATTGTCAATCCCTGAGAAATTGTTGGATTTATAATACACCTCCCCAAACAGACACATACAAAGACATAGTGTTGCTCCTTATTGTTCCCTATCTTCCCCTTACTATATTTAGCTCAGAGATTATAACCAACACATTGATATTTATTACATCATCATTTATGGTCCAAAACACACTGCAGAAATAATCCAGTTTGAGACTGCTTTAACTGCACTGTTTTAGTGATAGGGAATCCTGAGAATTGTAGTTTATTGTGGCATTAGAACACTTTGACAGAAGGCTAAATGTCTCACAATACTACAGTTCCCAAAATTTCCTAGAGAGCCTTTCATTCTGTGGCAGAAGAAGAGGTAGCAGTGCAACAGAAGGAGCAAAACAGCTTCAATTAGAAAGATGGGAAAGGGAGACGCATGAACAGGAAGACTGTTGCACTGATGTACATCCTCATGGTACACACAAGAATGTTAGATCTACTTTACAAGGATGAATATATACTGCATGTATTATACTGCAAATGTGAATTTTTCTCTTTCCTCCCTTGCAGTTTATAATATAATTGATACAACAAAAGTCAATTTTCTTAGTTTGTACCAAGAGGATACAGTGGCCAAAATGCTGGCCTGGAAGTGAGTGTTCATATTTTTCCTAACACTGCTGGGGAAAACATATGTTGGGTGCTCTGGGTTATAGTGCTCTCTTCTGGTTGGAATCATCCATTCAGTGGCTAGGGGTGATGGGAATTATAATCTATTATTCATAAAAATCACATTGAAATTTGATGCATATACTGCCACCCAAGCTAGAGAGTGAGCAGGAGGGAGGAACACAATTTTTACCAGTGAATTTCCTCTTCTGTTTTAATATCTGTTGGGGGAGCAGGTTGGGAGTGTGAATCTAAGGCAGTGGTTTCTGACCTTTTGTCCTTCAGATGTTTTGGTCTTCAGCTCCCAGAATTCATGACTGTTGGCTACGCTAGCTAGGGATTCTGGTAGATGAAGTCCAAAACAACTAGTTGGGAACCACTGATCTAAAAGGAAAAGAAGCTGGGTGGAAGATTGAACCCACACACCAGTACATGGATTCCTCAGTCCAAATCAGAGCCTGTTGTGCTTATTTGAGAGCAAAAAGGGCTATAACTTTAAGCTACACAGAACTGATGTAGTGTAGTATGAAGCTGAGCCCAGAACTAGAGCACTGGAGTGACCATAGTCTTTGGAATCATTAGCAATGGGTATGTACAAATCATAGGCTGTGGGGCCAGACGGCAGCAAGGAATTAATTAGAATTCAAATATCTAAATCTATTTGGAAACAGTTAGGGAGATTTAGTACCAAAATGTGCAGCCCAACTCCTATCCATATTTATTCAGATGTAACAACTACTGTGTTTGATGAGCCATAATCGCTTTAAGTATGTACAGGACTTCAGCCATAAAGTGGTGAAGGCTACATGTGCATACTAGCCATACTAGTTATGGGGATGAATTTGTTTAAGTCTTACTATTCATTCCTTTTCTACATTGAGCCCAAGCTGAAGGTGTGAGTAGGCTCCAGACATAGCAGATGAGTAGAATATACAAAATCTACAATTTTAATATGTATATTTTCTTGGTTATTTTGTGCATACAGTAAATATTCACATTTGGGCTGCTTGCCCTTAGGTGTTGATTATATTTATTTTTAAATGTCTGTTTTCCACCTCTGCCCATTGGCTTAAATCCAAAGCTTGCGTGAAATCAACAAAAAGATTTGCATTGATTTGCAAAAACTGACAGGAAATGAACCTGTGAAATCTGTGTTCATGATTTGGCAGAGGAAAAGAACTTTATGGATAGTACCTGATGTCTGTTTCTCGCCAAACATGTGTTTATCTCATCAACCACATGCCCAGTGCAAGCTACCTTTCTCTTAATTTTTAATTCATATTGCACAAGATATTAATCTGCTTTAGAAAATTACTAAATAGATTCTTCCATGGGGGAATGTGTAGTATAACATGCTACTAAGTAAAGCAGAGGTGAGCTCCAGTACAGTGTAAATTGCTTGGCAGCTTTTAAGGCTAATCCTGACTTGTGTCATGCAAATTCGTATAATCATCTATTTAATTATATTACAGCTCAGTAAATCTTCCTTCCTTTGCTTTTTACTCATTTTCTCCTGTCCACTTACTATTCAATAAATCCTTCCACTGCATTCCAACTTTATATTAATTCAGTTTGTTAAAGTATTCCCAGATCCCTTCATTCACCTATATGGCTATACATCAAAGGTGGACAATGTTTGACCTAATGTTGATGGATTAATGATCCCAACAGCTGTATTCAGCACAGTTAATGATGAGATATATAGCAATATCTAGAATGTCATGGTATCTCTATCTATTATATTCTCATAAAAAAGAGCACATTAGATCCTTTGTGTAACCTACTATACATTATGATTTCCAACTCTGAACTATAAACAAATTCCTCCTTGTAAAATTGCTGGGATGGAGTGGAGACTGATATGATATGATATGATATGATATATATATATATAGCAAGTGCTGAATCTTTCTTTAGCAACATTGGGGAAACTGCAAACTGTCAACGACATGCAGTGATCAATTTTTATGCTACACAAAAATGGGTGGGACGTCAAACAAATGGGTAAAATATTAATCCCGACTCCTGGATAGTTCCATGCTTTTTTCATATTCACTTGTACAGAAACATTTTTGGTACAAAATCCTTGATATTTATCATAGAAACTAGTGCAGTTTTGTGTACAATAAATACTTTGCTACAAAGTCCACAAAAATTAAAAGGTGAGTGGGGAAAGGAACATAATCTTTCAGCTCTTTTGAAAGGACAAAAATATCTTGCAGCAGTTAATAATTTTGAGACAGATTGGTTTAATATGCTGAGATATCATTTATCACCCAGCTTGCAAAATTTTACAAATATTCTTATAACTTTACCAAACAGTGTGCTGAGAAGAGCATGAGTCCTTTAACATTTAAATATCTTCCTACATCTATATTTAAAATGCTTTCCACTTCTATATTATGTCAAAAAGATCTTGGGTGAGGTCTGTCTGATTTTCTACTCATTTTAGAAGGCTGTTAATGATGCCATTCTGGCTCACCTCTGCTCTATGGACACCATCTTGTGAATATAGGCTGCATCCACACTGCAGAGGTAATCCAGTTTAATACCACTTTCACTGCCATTTATTTTATTTTATTTTTATCCTGCTTTTCTCCCAAAGTGGGACCCAAGGCAGCTAACAACACATATAAAACACATTTTAACAACAATTAAATTTCTACAATTAAAATTGTAAAAAAATTTAAAAATTACAAACATAAAATATTTAAAACATACAAAATTTAAAATAATAATCTAAAACCGACCACATCATCCCCCCGATAAAACCAGGCCTGCAAGATCTTAAAAGGCCTGTTTAAATAAAAATGTCTTTGCTTGCGAGTGAAAGGCCAGCAGTGAGGGGGCCAGCCTAACCTCCCACGGAAGGGACCTCCACAGGGTGGGAGCAGCCACTGAGAAGGCACTCTCTTGTGTCTTCCCCAGGCATGGGATGGGAGTGGGACTGAGAGAAAGTCTTCTCCTGAGGATCTTAGGGCTCTGGGTGGTTTGTATGGGGAGATACGATCTCTCAAATAGTCTGGACTTAAGCCATGTAGGGCTTTATAGGCCATGACCAGCACTTTGAATTGTGCTCAGAAATGAACCAGTAGCCACTGAAGCTGTTTTAATACAGGAATTATATCTTCCCTGTAGCTGGCTCTGATCAGCTGTGGCATTTTGGACCCACTGAAGTTTCTGAACAGTTTCCAAAGGCAGCCCCACGTAGAGTGCATTACAGTAATTGAAACAGGATGTAACCAAAGCATGTGTTACTGTAGCCGGATCTGATGTCTCAAGGAATGGGTGCAGCTGCACACAAGTTTTAATTGTGAAAATGCAGTCCTGGCCACTGCTGAAACCTGGGCATCCAGGCTCAGAGTAAAGTTCAGGAGCACACCCAAGCTACCATGGCTCATGGAATTCTGGTAACTGTAGTTTGTTGTGGCACCAGCACTCTCTGACAGAGAAGGATAAATCCTTTACAAAACTACATATCCCAGAATTCAGTAGCTTTCAGCGATAGCAGTTAAAGTGGTGTCAAACTAAACTATTTCTGTGGTGTAGATGTAGCATAGTGGCAGTGAGACAAAAGGATGGACCTAGCTAAATTTGTTTTCTACTTCCTCTCAATATACTAACTTAACTTTGAGTTACTAGCATTTTGTTTTGAGCAGCAAAATTATACATATACTGTGAGATATTCTGTGCCTCACACTACCTTGCACAATAAGTGGAGGAAGGGGGAATCCCAACTGAAAATAATATCTTGCCACAGTGAAAGGGCTGCCCTTCTTTGGGTAGCATGAGCAATGAAATATAAGACATGGAGGTGGACAAGCTGTTAGGAAAGCCTTTACATAAGCATAGTGGCAAGGGTGCCTGTGTGCTGTTTCCCCTCTCATCAGTTTGAGAAGTCTTGTTTATTATGAAGCATCTGGCATCAAAAAATGTAGAGGACCAAGGCTTTCCCTGCCCAAGCTTCTTTCTAAGCTGTCTGGTTTGTGTATCTGCCCTTGCAGATCAGTGCAGGTTTTGCAGAACAAAGGTAAGAGCCCAGTAGGAGCTCTTGACTGGCCTAGGTGATAGGTTATTTTGTCCATTCAGCAGTCATTAAAAAGAAAATATATGAAAATATGGGCATTTGATCACAATAGTAATCAATCCAAGCAGTCCAGATTACTAGTTCGACCAGTAGGATTTAGAGGAGAAAAGAAACAGGTTTGGGCACACATAGGACATTATTACATGGGCCCGGGGGAATGCAATTAGAGTGGGGTAAAAGGGAGCAGGATGGGAACAAAAAGGGAAAAGGACACATTATAACTAATGCCGGAATGCCACCGATGCCACCAGAAGTTCCAGTTCTGTTCCCCATCCATGCCAGTGAGGCCAATTTTCAGGAACTGTTCAGAACAGTTCCTGAAACCAGCCTCTCTGGCACCGATGGGGAATGGAACGGGGAGTGCTGGCGGCATTGGCAGCATTCCAACGTGTGGTAAAATGCATCCTTTCCCTGTTCTGTTCCCATCTTGCCCCCTTTAATCCCACTCTAATTGCATTTTCTTGGGCCTGTGCAATAACATCCATAATTTAGCACATATAATTTATGGGGTTTCTGAGCTAGCATTTTTTCCAATAATAATAATAATAATAATAATAATAATAATAATAATAATAATAATAATAATAATAATAATAATAATAATAA
>NC_056526.1:152783114-152822467 GCF_019175285.1 Sceloporus undulatus
TAGAATATAGTTTGCATATAGGGAAATGTGTTTAAGGAACCTAGAATCAGTTTATTCTCAAATGTTAAGAATTCTGATTGTAAATAGTTAAATTTAAAGTTGTTCGTTCATCTAATGGCTTTCCATCACGACTCCCGCCCCACATGGGTCCACAAAGAACACCCCCCCCCCAAGATTTCATAAAGAAAGTAAATTTTATAGACTTTTTTCAGGAAGTTATTCTTGATACTAATCATAAATTGTCCTTTGTGCAATATAATCTCATTACACCTAGATATCTCAAAATAATTACTTAATTCCTTGGTGTTTACCTTCACATTATGTTAGACAGTTCTATTCCCAATTTAATTGTTGTTTAGTTAGGCTATACATATTTAATCCCTTTAAACTTTCCTCACATGTCAGTCTCTCAGACCTATTAATCTCATCTTTCTGGCTCTCTGTTCCCTTCATTTTGGTGCAACCCAAATGATTCTATGAAGACAATCCCTCTGCAGGGGTATGCAGATTTTTATACACACACACACACAGACACAGACACACACACACACACACACACACACAAACAGAGAGAGAGAGAGAGAGAGAGAGAGAATAAATTTATTTCTGAGCTTCATATTTCTATTTCATAGAATAAAAGTATCAGAACTGCTGCAAGGGGTATCAAAGGTAATTGTATCCAACCTGCTGTCTATACAGAAATCCGTCACTAAAACACCTCTATTTAAATACCTCCAGTGAAGGACAGTTAACCCCTTGGTGAGGTAATCCAAACCATCTAAACAAAATCCTGGTAACATTAAGTCTATTTAACCTGATTTAGCTTGCTCCATCCCTTTGTCTTACCACCACACCAAACTGCCCTAACTGTTAGACAAAATGTTTAGGCAGAATCTCCTTTCTTGTCATTTAAATCCAATGGTTTGCATCCTACCCTCTAGAACTGCAGAAAACAAGCTCCCTCCATCATGACAGCCCTTTATCACATCACCTCTTCTATCCTCTAAATGTGTTCAATGCCCCAAACTTTCCTATGATTGTGGTTTCTAAAATGTCCATTCTTGACTGCCTTTCCCTGATTGTCAATGTCAAACTGTAGCTTAAACTGTAGTGCCTAAAACTGGACACAATATTCCAGGTGAGGTCAGACAAAAGAAAAATAGAGTTGTACTCAGTAGTATCACTGGGGAGGGGGCTACGGGGGTGCAGACCGGAGCGGATGACACCCCAGAAGGGGGTGACACCTAGAAGAGAGGATGATACCCATCCAGTCCCCTCCCCCTATAGGGTTTCCCTGTAGCCTCAGGCCTGTGTCCTGTGCCCTGAGGGCACGTGGGGCTTCTCCCATCCTTCCCAGTACCCCATGGCTGTTCCTCAACCCTTTCCCAGGGCACATGGGGCTTGTCCAGTCCTTCATGGGGGCCTGGGGCTGCTTCCTGGCCCTTTCCTGGGGCACATGGGCTTCTTCAGCCCCCCAGGGCTGAATGTGCACATGGCATATCTGGCCAAGTACTCACGCTGCTGCAAGCATCAGAAGTTGTGCACTGGAAGTCCCACCCCATAAATCCCACCCCCAGTGAGTGACTGCACCGGTTGACATCAACCCTTGGGACGCCACTGGTTGCACTATTACTTCCTTTGACCTGGACACTATAGTTCTATTGATGTAGCCTAAAATTGATTTCATAATGTCAACAAAAGAAAATGAAAATAAAAACATCACACTGTTGACTCATGTTAAGTTTATGGTCTATCAAGGCTTGTCATTCCTTTTCATATGTACCACTGTCAATGTAAGTGTCACCCAACTCTGATTTGTGCATCTGATTTTTCATGCTCAAATATAATACATCTTGTATGCAATATTATATGGGTCCTTCAATCATTTGAATGGCCTTAATCCAATGCACTATTGTGCATTCTATGTTCATTCAATAGGACTTGTGACTGTCTTTTCTAAAGAGAAACAGCTAGCAATTCTTTAAAATTTGTTTCTGACACACTGTGAGCATCCACTGAAATTCCTGGACCTCTAACAATTGATAAGGAGAAAGAAAGGGGAAAAAAGTGTGTGTGTGTGTGTATGTGTGTGTGTAGAGATGTATGTAAATGGAAATTGCAGGATTGGATGTGATTTCTATGTATATATGCTTCAATATGGGAAGGAGAAGTGGGAGACTTGTTGTTGAGATTACATTACTTATATGCAAGTATCATAAAATACACTGTATTGCACTTCCAAGTAGGGTGATCTGAAGACCAGAAGAAATGGTGACAATTAATGCTTATAAAAGTGAGTCATAGTACTAAGTACAGTATCTGGCCTTAATAATGAGTTAAATAGGATGTTCCTAATTTAAAAGCTTACAGAGAAAACAATCAGATCTAATTTAAGTTTCCATTGGTGTAGGAAATCCACTATTACAGCATCCCTGAAACACCTGTGTTAAAGGGGGTGGGGGGGGGAGAAACCCTCACCATTCTGTAGTCCAGCAGTCTATACCATTAGGAGATTCTTTTCAATGTTTATTCCATTAATGTCCAATGTCAATTCCAGATATATTGGACCTACAATCTTTAATTTGAATATAACAGAGAAATTATACATCAGAACACATACATGGGTATGAATGTAATTTAATTATATAAAGACGTGAATAGAATGAGCAAATATTAGGAGAGATTGCATCATTTATCCCTATGTCCTGTCCCAAGACATATAATTGGTTATGCCTTTCTAAGATCATTTGGAATATGTATATACAGAAATGCTACATTGTCTGGTCCCTTTATTCCTATGGTCCTGTTAATTGGAGAGTGTTTACAAGTAACTCCAGTGATTTGTCTTAAAGGGTTTGTATAGCTTTGTTAAGATTCTTAAGAATAATTTTGTATCATAATTTGATCAGTGTTGCCCTATCTTTTAAAATATTTATTTTAAGTGTATTGATATTTGTTTTCAGCCCCTAAAGAAAGCCTAATGTGCCCCAAAAGCATTGGGCTTTTTATACACTGAATAAACAGTTGACTATCTTAGAGCACATGAAGCTTTTTTCCACTCTGTTTGCTCCTATTTTTGAAACAACAGAAAACAAACTTGCTCCTTCAGATTTATTGATGCTCAATGGATTGGGGCCATGACATTTTCAAGAAGCAAATGAACTTCATAATATCGTGTACATGAAGGGAAGAAATTACTGTAGCCATTTAGAGCTCCTACTTCCTCTTAATCATATCTTCTTCAGGCTAAACATAGCCAGCTCCTTCAGCTTTCCTCATAGGGCTTGATCACTACATCTCCCACTATCTTCATCACCACCCTCTGGGTGTATTCCAGTTTGTTGATATCTATAAGCTACCATTCTCAGAATTCATCACATTCATCTAAGTATCTGTGATATTTATGTTTATAAATAATGTTTATTAATTAGCTAGTCCCCCCCCCCCCGCGAATGCTTTCATACTGGCAGACAACCCAATCATATGTTTTCTACTCATTTAATGTATAATGTTCAAGCCACTACAGTTCCTTCTCAGATGAGTGTGTGTAATCATGTAGTTTTCAAGCAAATTATGTACGTACATGCATAATTTAATGACAGATTTGCTAATATCCCCCTCTCATCCCACCCTTTTTTTGCAGTTGTAATATTGCTTTCCTCTCTTTGATAGTTGTTTTTTGTTTTTGTTTTTGTTTTTTGGCATGGGCATCTAGGCATCATAAAGGTTTGTTGTTGTTATTATTATTGATCATAATTAATATTAATATTTGTTCATTGATCCATTCATTTTGATGTGAAGCTATTTCTCAGGTCACTTCTATTGTCAGCAAATAAACCACAAGATAATCAGTCACTATTTTCTATATACAGTATATCAGGACAGAGATTGTTATATTATGACTGCAGGGATTTTGTAGTCTACTGACAATGCTTGAGGCTCCTATCTCTGGAAGTAACAAGAGTTTACACTAATCAAAACATTTTCCATTTTTATCCCACCATTCTTGTTTCTTTATCAAAAGAATAGGTGCAACATATTGCTATGGAGTAGCCATAGGTTGTTTTGAATTAATAGGTAGAGGTGCACTGTGTTGAAAAGAAAATTGATTTACCAGCTGCAGGGGAACTTTGGATTAGTGAGAACTGATCTGGTTCAATGGCTTTCTTGAACTTTGTGGAAGAAAGATATCCTGCTTAAGGTGAAATAAACAAATTGGGGAAAAGCAACAACAACTGACTGTATGAACCTATATATGTCTACTTAGTCATTATTCTCCACCCACTCCCAGGTTCAATGAAGTTTATCCCTATGTAAATGGGTATGATACAAAATATCACAGGAGCTTTGGTTGGTTAGAGCTTAGACAGAGTACTTATTACATGTCAAAATAACTAAATTCATAATAAACAGAGGTTATTTTACCTATCTTTATCCACACTGCACAATTCTAGCTGTTTGATAACACTTGGCTCCATTCTGGGATTTTTATTTTGGGGAAGAACTTGGAATTGCTAATACATACCCCCACACTACAAAGCTAGAGCTGTCTTGCAGATAATTTAATGATGAAACTAAGACAGGGGATCCTGAATGTAAAAATCAAATGGATCAAAGTACTATAATTTTACAGTGTGGATCCACTCTTTCAGTTATTTAAGTAGATAACCATATTATGGTATACCACCCAACAGTAACACCACAGCTAGCCTTCTAGTCCCATCTACAGCTTAGTGTGATTTCCTCTCCTGATTTCTATGTTGGGTTTAATCACAGTATTGAATTTTTCTATTTCTAACTCCAAATGACCTTAGTTAAATCAAAATCTCCCCATTTGAAGGCAGCTGGGGACTTAGGCCCGGTACAGATGGGGCTCTTTTGCGGCGTGCCCATGATGTCCTAGGGTTGCTTGGGGGGGCGGGGTGTGCACATGCCCTGCAACCATAGCATGTCATGGGCATGCCGCAGTTGTGTGGCACCATCCAGTGGATGCACATAGCGATAACATGCCAGCAGCACAATGTCTAAACAGGGCTGCACCGCTGGCATGTCATTGTACCATTGCTGGCACTTTGACGTGGTGCAAGTGTGCCACAAAAAAAGAGCCATTTCTGTGCACTCCTTTCTTGCTGTGCAGCAGCACCATACAATTTGGTTGCTGCAGCGCTGTTGCAGAGCAAGGAGAGGCGCCTCCCCGGCACCTCTTTTGGGTGCTCTGTACTTAGCAAAAAGCAAAGATTCTGGGGCACATCCTATGAAAGGATCATTATAACATAAATACCATTTATTATGTCTATCTAACATCTGTCTAGCCAGTTAGCTAGCTAGCATCTCTCCCTCTGTATGATTAGTATAGTAAATAATTATTTTAACAATTTATTTCTGTCATATATTCCATGTATTTATTTTCAGTCAGGTACAGTAACTCATTTCCGTAAGCAACACAATTTACATGGAAACATAGAGTCTTTCTTTCTTTCTTTCTTTCTTTCTTTCTTGGCATTCATTCCTGATTGCTGAAACAAAATGTTGCCTACATGATAGGAGTCTAATATCATATAGTTTCATTTCTTAAATGAAATGCGTACAATCTGCTGTATTAGTGTGTGTAAATTTGATAATGTTCCCATAGTTCCAATTTAATTAAAATCATTTTATGCCTGGTCATTAAATAATATTAATATACATCCATTTAATGATGTGGAAGAGAGTGTTGTTAATCTGTTGCTTATTAATTACATGATTAACCCAGTCTCTGGTTTCTGGGTTGTTCCCCTCCCCCATTAAACAAAGCATAAAACTTTATTTCTTAAGTCATACACATCCCATGAGAATATAAATGGAAATGATATCTTGCAAATGCTGTGAAGAAGCTCAGTGTTCCATTCTTACTGTTTGTGTATTCTGGCCCTTTTTTTCTTGTGGTTATTGCCTGTTCAGAGACTTTAATATGTATATATATTTGTAAGGGTGAAGTTAGTTCTTAATGTTCCCAATTATGGTGGTTCATAATTTGAGAAAGACTAGAACTTATTTTGGGGCACAGTGGAGTAAGAAGTGCCCGTCCTTTTTACATGCTCCCCATGCAGCTTTCTATGGATTTCAGCCATATTTTCTCTTCAGTGCTTGACATGGATAATTCACCATGCTCATGATTATAGTACATATGTTTACCAAGACAGCTAAAAGATGAGCTTAGTTGGTCACAGTATCTGAATTCTGAAATAGAGCAATTTTATTTCACTAAAGGCAAAAATTAAATTTCATTTTAAAGAAAATATTGTGGAGTGTACTTTTTTTAAAAATGCCTTTTTGTTGACCTCTTCTTCTTTTTACAATTTTATGTTAAATTTTATATGTTAAAAATTATAAAAGGGAAAGTTCAGCATCTGAGGAAGTATTCCCCAAGAATCCTCAGCCTTACAATTTCATGTTTCAAAACAAAGAACAGATAACGTACTGTATAAAGGACTGACAGTACATACTACAGACAAATGAAGAATATTCAGTTACCAGGTTTCTAGAGGTTAGTGCAATGATAGAAATACCCATCAGTTTTATAAAGGAGATTACTAAAACTGATGATGAATAGAAATTTGAATGCTTTTTGGCTTGAGTTCATAAGAGAACACCCCTCCCCCCATGCTCAAGTTGTAAATTAAAATTTCAGATCTAGGTTCCAATTAACAACATAATATCTATGCCTTAGTTATGGAGGCTGCACTGTTACATTCTTATTTTACAATTACATTTTTCCCCTAACTGGAAGTCCTTGACAGTGTTTAGGAAAGTTGGTAGAAAGAAATTGGCAGGGGAAAAAAACAACAACCTCCTTTTGAAAGGAGAGTGCAGAAATCACTTCGCCACTAATATCTAAATATTTCTCTATTCAAATACATAAATTCTCATGAACATAAATAAAGAAGTGAAAAGGTATATAGCCTTGCAGGAAATCATACTGTCTTAATGGGGTAAAAATAAAGCTAGTGGCTCATATTATCTCATTGGAAAGTGGTGATTAACTTAGTGGACATGCTATCTCAAAACAAACAAACAATTGTTTTTAATTAGTTCTGTTACTTTTCATTAGTATTTTCAAACACCCAACACACAATATATGTAAAATTACTTACTCTGGCTTCTAGTAATGGCCTGCTTTCTGAGCCAAGGAGGGATTGGGTGGCTATGTTCCATTCATCATATTTGTGTAGTTTCTATGATTTGAAGGAACAAAGATGACAGTATTTATGTCTTTTTTCTTTCTAAATTATTTGCATTCATGAAACCTTTTTCTAAAGAATCTTAGGTACATGCTCCTGTATAATTTATATAAAACATCAGGAAAATATTGGAAAAACTGACTTTCTGCTGCTATCTGACCAGTGAATTAATTACTTAAGTAAATAATCTTTCCTAGCCCAACCACCCAAATGTGATGGAAACATCATTTACCCATGTTCTGATTGCTGTCAGACTGGTCTTCCTACTTTACATGCAACCGATGCCCAATAAAGTGGTTGGGGGAAGTTACAATTGTGACTAAGCAGTGATTGCGAATGTGGAATAATAACAGTTGAATAAATCTAGGCAACTGTTCCATATTCAACATCTCTGCATCATGATTGTGACACTATTTGGCACAGTGCTAACTACCTCCTGGCTAATACTTTACCAGGCATCAGCTACATAGGAAAAAGGAGGTGCATTCTGACACTGGTCAGAGTGTAGGTGAATGGCATTTCTGTCTGGTTTGGGCTGGGAGTGGGGGTCCAGAAACGTTTCCTTAGTTAAATATACTTAGTTATGTATACCAAGGCTGTATCCACACTGCTGAAATAATCCAGTTTGATACCAGTTTAACTGCCATGGCTCACTGTTATGGAATTTTGTGCATTGTGATCTATTGTGGCACTAGACTTCTCTGGCAGAGAAAGCTAAATGTCTAAAAAAAAAACCTACACTACCCTGAATTCAATAGAAGTTAAAGAGGTGTCAGGCTGGATTATTTCTGCAGTGTGGACATAACCTAAGGAGCCAATGCAGAATACTGGCCCATATTAGTGGTACTGGGTCCCTCCTTCTACAATTTTTTTTAAAAAAAAACAAGGTTTACTTAAATAGAGGAAGGAAGCAAGGAAATAAAATTAGAATCACTATTTGGGGAAGTCATTATTGATCCAGTTGATCCATAATTTCTTGTAAAACTATCTAATGGATCATTGTTCTTTTCTGATCATTCACTGATTACAGTGCCTTTTTCTGCTCATACTGGGAAAGGTGACTAAATAGTGGGTTCTATTAGCTTCAAAAAGTGCACTAATTAATTGTAATTGTTGCATATACAACTCCAAAGCATGAGCAGGAAGCTTTATAAATATTTCTAGCTCTTGAATTAATTAATCATTTGATTCAACAACTATTCATCTTCTCTTAAATTTGGGGATTTGCTAAGATTAATTCCCTTCATCTTCTGTATATTTTTAATTAATTTCAGACAGCAGTGTATGAGAGGGAATTAATATCAGATCTATGCAAGTATATTGAAAATAGATAAGGCACTCCTCCCACAAAGCACTAAAAGCCAAGAAATCTATTATTTGGAAGAAAGTCCCAGTGATTTCATTGAGATTTTTTTTATATAATGCATTTAGGCCCAAGGTGGATGACAAATGTGAAACTATAATCATCCTGAAAGAGGATTGTATGTCTCTCTAACACAGAGCCATACATTCAAAAATATGAACCCTAGACACTTAAAATCTAGTACACAGATGAAAGGGAACTTATGTGTAGACTTCCCTGGCTAAAATATAGGGTTTTTTTTAAGTCAATATATAATTGGAAAACAGTGAGGAATTGTCTAAGGGACAGCATTATAGGGCTGCCTCTTCTTCTGTGCTGTGCAGCAGTTTTCCTAATGGATATGCAGTAGAATGACTTGCTATCCACAAAGATGAAGGAAAGAAATGGAGAAAATACAGAGTGCAGGCTTTGAAGGCCATATAACCTTAGTTCTATGGCTTCCAAGGCCACCCAGCAACCCCTCAAAGTTCTCTGAATCTCCCACAAACATATATTATATAATGGGAGGGGGATTTTTCTAGCATCCCCCCTCAAAATAAGAAAAGAAAGAAACAAAACTGCTCAATGTGTATAGTTTGGCTTCTTCTCACCTCACAACTCCCAACCTTTTTGTTGTTGTTGAAAACCAGCCACTTCTCCTTTACTGTGATATTCCAATGAGGGCTGCTTGGAGAGTAGGGCAAAAATTGCCCCCCTAGATAGTTGTCTGAGAACTAGCATGGTGTAGTAGTTTGTTTGACTACGAAATCAGACTTTGATTCCTCACTTTGACATGAGAATTGGGTGACTTTGGTTAATCTCACACTCTCAGCCCCAGAAAACCACATGATTGGTTCATCTTAGGGTCACCATAAGTCAGAAATGACTTAAAGGCACACAAAAACAACAATGCAGTTATCCATCCAGTTATCCATGGTGTAGGGCTACAGTTCTCTGTTTTGGATCATGCATGTGCATTACTCAAGATGTATATCCCATGTCCTTCTGGTGAGGAACACCAAAGGTTGGACTTTGTTGAGCTTGTTATGACAATGAATCAATCAAGACAGAGAACCTTCACTTCCCAGCATGTTTATTTCCTAAGGTTAAAGTGGTAGTACTAGTAGTAGTAGCAATAGTAACAGTAGCAGTGAGGAAAGAGTGCAAGAAAATGACAGATAAAATAGGCACATTTCCATCAGACTCTGTACAGTGCTGGTGATGACCGTGATCTACTATAATGAACAAAGCATAACTGGGTTTTTTTTCTCTTTTACATCAAATTTTAGGTGCTCACTACTACCTAAAACATTCATCTTGAAGACTGACGTTTGCTTTGTTTGGTCCCTGCCTGCAGGTGAATTTTAATGGAAAGCTTGAGGAATGAGAAATGTGCCATTTATATCTTAAAGAAAATAAACAAACACATCACTATGTGTGTGCGTTTGTGAACTGCACTCCTGTGATAGCTGACCTTTTCATTCAATGGCTGGAAAGCAGAATAAGAATATAATACAAACCTCTCCACCCCCACCCATTCTCATGCCAAGTGCTAAAATGTATACATACCGGAAGGCTAACCAGAACTGCATTGCATCTTCAAGATATTGTCTCTTGATTTCTGTACATCACAGCCTGTAACTAGTGCATCTTCATATGTGAATACAGTGTGCGGTGGCTGTGAATATATGGATTACAGCTCTGTCATGAAACAGTTGTTTTTAACACACTTTGAGACTTTATAACATTAACCTTCTCAGTGCATTTCCCAGAAATTTTCAACTCCTTACCCTTTCTCTGAAATCATTATTTTGAAACAATAGCATGATGTTTATTTCCTTCTGATAGTGTGTCTGTGTCTGTGTCTGTGTCTTTGTCTGTGTGTGACAGACGATAGTTCTTCCATTATATTGTTTGTATGATCTAATAAAGAGCTAGGAATGATATGGTTCTTCAAATATTGTTGGACAATGTAGCATTATTTCCCTATCTCTACCCATTTTTGTCAAAATGGATGCTTCCTGGGTTGCTAACCTTCTCATGCTCCCTGTGTAATGCATTTATTTTGCTGGCAGGCAGATTGTTGTTTGTTTGATTTTTAAGATCCACAACCTAAGATAAAAAGCTACAAAACCCATACACTACTCTCTCTCCCAAATAAAACGACTGGCCCTATTATTTTCCATGCAGAAAATTTGTTTTCTGCATAAAATGACTACATGTAAATTTTGCATGGAATAATCCCTGGATTGCTAATAATGTTTCAAAAATGTATGATTTTTAAAGGCTTTTTTTTTTTGCAGTGGGAAGAAAATTGCTGAAATTACCCATCTCTCCTTTCAAGAACAAGCTTGGTGAAGAATGACATCCCTTTTCTAAACTGTTCTGAGGACATATGCCAAACAAAGAGTATATAAATGTAATACCTAAAAGGAACAATGAAACAATATGGCATACAGTATTTAACGTACATATGTACATATGACTATATTTTAAAGTCAATTGATTGAATCCTGACTTAAACAAATAGAATCAAACTTCACTGTCTTTTTTCTAGTTGCCCCTGCAATATCCCCCCAAACACAGCACAATTTGTATATATTCATCAATGATAAAGGTTTTTGTGAGTAGGGCCAGAGGATATGTGGATCACAAAATTTCAGTCATGCCTCTTCATGATAGGTAAGTTTCCCTGATTCATGGACCTCACTAACTTTCCTCTTTGGCCTTCCTCTACCATTGGACAACCTCATTCAGCAGGGTGTCTTCTGTGTAGCATTGGATTATATGATAGAGGGATTGCCACAAAGAATATCATGTAGGGAAGTCTGGTTGAGATAGATGAGTTGCTCACCCTTACACTTAGATATGAAATATAGGTACAGTAGAGGGGAAATGGGTGCACTGTCTCCTAAAAATAAGAATTCTGACACTACAAATGAATTTTTCCTTCACTCTCCAACTTTCTAGCATTGCAATAAATCCAGGTGGGAACAATTTTCAATGTTTCACTCACTGTAATATTAGATATTTGGGAACTGAATGAAAGTTTCATTTGTGGGACATAATTCTCATTTAGAGGGGTGATACCCTAATTTTGCCCTCCACCCCCCCCCCCAGCAATATCCCTGATCAGGATTCAACCCTATATTTCTATGGCCAGACATTAAATCAATACTAAATGTAAAAATAGTTGTGCTTGTTGCTAGCACTTTTGATAAACAATAGACCAATTATTGTTGATTAACTTGTACAAGTATAGAGAGATTGCTATGAAGTGATTATGCTTTGAAATTGCTTGCTGTTTTTAATGTTTGCTGATAACCCAGATGGTTGTCTGGCAAAACAGTGGGCAACACTGTAGAAGTATTTTTAATGGATATATATTTCCTTGAACTGGTAAAAGTGTTATCTGACTCAAAACTAAATCAGACAATCTTGAATCACTGGCAGTTAACAGGATGTATCAGCAGGAGTCCACTTATCAAGGCAGGTAATGAAATAGCAGCTGTGCAAAACAGAACTAATGTTAAGAGCCAATGGACATTCATTGTGAGGTGCCAAAAATGTTCAAATAGTTCTCAGAACAATTGTGTAACATGCATGCCAAAGCTGTAAATTAAATTTGTTTACAGGCAGTTGAAAGGAAAGGACTCTCAGCTAATAAAGCAGGAAAAACCAGTGTGACAAGTGAGTAAATTCCATTGCATAAGAACGTCTGAAATAATGTTTCAGAAGTGTGAAAATCAGGGTTTTTCTCTCCTTAGGCAGCGTGAAAAAATTATAATAAACAAAAACAGTATTGCAGTCCTGTAAAAACCTAGCTGGAAGAAAGATCCATTGAACACAGTGGGAAATATTTTTAAGTAAATCTATATAAGTATATTCTGTATGACTTGGAAATTTATGTCAGCTGCTTTGTTTTGTTTATCTTTCTGAAATACAAATGCCTAATGTAATAATTTGAAATTTGGTAAAGGTGTTTCAAGTCATTTTGTCCCATTTTTGTGTGTGTCAAGTTACCCCTCCCTTTCCAAAGCAGCATTACTGTATATGACAAGCATTTGGAAGAAAAACAAAGATCTCTTCAAAGAGAAAAAGGCTATAGGGAACCACACAAAATATATACTTGTCTGGGGAATTTGTCATCTAAACAGATTTCTGCCTCCCAATTAATTCAACATTTCAAAAACATTGTGCAGGAATATGCTTACATCCTAAGTCAGTGATGGAGAACCTTTTTGGGACCCCATGCCAGGGGTGGGACTTCTGCTCTCTGGGGGTGAGACCTCTTCCTCAGCCCTTTTCCCGGCCTCCAGCTAACTGTGAGAGACAGCTAGAAGGTCCAGGAAGGGGGAGGCTGATGAACACACACCCGTTACTCTTCCTCGAGAGACAGCTGAGGGTCAGGCAGGAGGAGTGGGAGGAGTAGGAGTAGACACATACCCTGTCCTCCCCCCCCATCTGATCCCCCAGCTATCTCTCTGGAGGCAGCTGGGGGTCAGGCAGAGCCCATGGGGAGGATGAGTGAGCACACACTCTGTCCTCTTCCCCCATGAACTTGTCCTGACCCCCAGCTGTCTCTGGGGAGGCAGCTGAGGGGGTCAGGCAGGGCCTGTGGGGTGGAGGAGGAGTGGGCACACAGCTCATCCTCTTACCCCCAGACCTGTCCTGATCCCAGCTGTCTCTCTGGAGGCAGCTGTGGCTCAGGCAGGGCTTATCAGGAGGAGGAGGAGTGGGCACACACCCCATCCTCTTCCTTTAGGACCTTTCCTGACTGCCAGCTGTCCCTGAGGAGGCAGCTTGGGGTCAGGCAAGGACTGTGGGAGGAGGAAGAGTGGGCACGCACCCCACCCTCCCCCCGACCTGTCATGACCCCCATCTGTTCCTGGGGAGGCAGCTGGGAGCCAGGCAGAGGCTGTGGCGAGGAGGGGAAGTGGGCACACACCCCATCCTTCTCCTCTGGACCTTTTCTGACCTTCAGCTGTCCCTCCAGAGACAGCTAGAGGTCAGGAAACATCTCTGGGAGGAGGCACTGGTGCATCGGTCACTCCACCTGCCCCTTTTGCAGCCTCTAGCTATCTCAGAGTGGCAGCTGAAGGCTGAGAGAAGGCCAGGGAGTCATGATTTTCTATTCATGTAAAAAGATGATTTCCTACTAATCAAGTTCTAAACTGGGTGATTCAGGGAAGGAAAGATATGCAACCCCTCATCAGAATCCTAGATGTCTCACATGTTTAGAAAAGTGATTCAGTTTAAACAACACAATTCAAGAAAGACTTTATCAGCCTGGAAAAAGAGGAAACCAAGATAATAATATATTTAAACAAATAAAGGGTTCCATTTATGGGCTGTATTTAAAAGTGAGATCTGGACATTTCAGCTGCTGCATCTGGGAAGAGGATGGACAGGTGGGCGGTTTAGAAGCTTCCCATCCTTTTACTGTTACTATCTCTGCTTGAGAACCTCTGCTTAGAGAACTCCATATTCTGGCAAGCCCAGATATCCAGGAGTTGTGAGTCAGCTTTACTCATTTTCCCATTGTCTGCCTTTTGGACAGTTTCGAAAGGAAGTAGATAAACTGCTGAAATAATTTTGTTCATACATGTGAGAACAAGATAAATGAAGATACACATTCTTAACCTGTGATTTGGTGTCAGGGGTTAGTAATAATAAAGTAAGTGCAATGGAGACTAGAGTGCACCTGAACTGTAGAAAGAATACAGTTTGCCACCACTGTGGTTGAGTGGATCTCCGTTCCATGGAAAATTACATTGTCCCCTTCCTGCTCTTCACTCATCTTTATTCTATAAGGGTTTTGACTATTAATTGGTTATTGTGGAAGAAAGAGTTCAATGTTTCTCTTATTGTTTACATTTCAAACTGTTGTAAACTGTTTGCTGTTTTACAACTATTTTTATAATAAAAATATTGAATATTATGAAATGCAATCATGAACAGTTTTAATTTATATTTTAACTCTCTCATGGGAGAATGATAGTATACAGAGTGATAATCCTGATCCCTCTCTTGAAACAGAAAGAGTGAGAGAGATTACATTTCCCAAGCAATAAACAAACACCTATCCTGACAAACCAGTTCAAGCTATGAGTTAGGTACCATGTGGGGAAGGGAATAATCTTAAGGATATAACATAAATATGAAAGTCAGTGTATATGCAGAAGAATATAGACTAACTCTATTCTTAAAAATAATGCAAGAAAACAAGAGTAGTTTATGGTAGTGATGAAGAAAGTTAATGATACAATAAAAAAACCAATCAAGTGATGCATAAGAATATACAAATGAAAAACTTATTAATAAAACAAAAAGGGAGAAATAAACAACTAAAGTAAGCACATCTGTGCATGTGAAGGTCTGAGTCTGACTGAGAACACAGACCAAGTAAACTCCTATCATATTCCACATCATCATATGTGAAAATTGTTAGTGATATTATTGCCCAAGAGTGGAAGCTATAGCTGTCACTTAGAAAACTACATCTTTACATTGGCTGCCCATTAGCTTCCGGGCATAGAACAAGGTGTTGGTTATTACCTATAAAGCCCTATATGGCTTGGGTCCAGTTTAGTTAAAGGAACGCCTCTTCCCATATAATCCTTCCTGCACACTCAGGTCTTCTGGGAAGAACATATTTCAGTCAAGAAAAACTAGACTGGTAGTGACTTCCCAGAGGACCTTTGCAGTTGCCGCTGCAAAAATGTGGAATGACCTGCCAAAACAGATTCGCCAGATTACATCTCTTGATGCTTTTAAGAAGGCAGTAAAAACATTTCTCTTCCTGCAGGCCTTCCCAGATTGATCTGTGCCCTGAATAGAATCAACTCCCCATATTAACTTGCTCCTTATCATTGCTCATCATTGCCACTTTCTGCTGAATTTTAATCATTGTTATTGTAGCTATCAGCTTTTACTGTTATTTGTATTGATGAGAGGGTAGGTAGAAGGGGTGGGGGTTTGGGGGATTTTCCTTGTTATTATTGTTTGTATTTGTATTTTATTTTTCACTGCTGTTACCTGTCTCGATCCTCCAAAGGGAGAGGCGGGATATAAATAAATATTTCATTATTATGTTATTATTACAGGCTCATCAATTCCCTTATGAACACAATGCCCTGGAATTTTTCTTATATGACCATGTTGGAGACACCTAATTTAGTGTGTGTGTGTGTGTGTGGGGGGGGTTGTTGTTGTTTTTGTTTGAGCTTAATTTTTATTCAGATTAGTACAAATAGCTTGGACCATGCCAATGAGATCTGAAAGTGAATTGGGCCTATCCAATCTGGACCTGTCTATACCTCACTCATTCAGTCCAATTTGATTCAGGATTTGGCAGAGACATACAAAGTAAGATCATTATGTTTGGCTCATGAGCATCTTGCTGGTGAAAGTTCTGTTTTGGATTTTTATTGTTCAAGTGCAGTTATATTTTATTTTCATCTTATAAGTGGATTTTCATTTGCAAAAAGCCAGTCTGTAGAATTAATATATTTCATACTGAATGTACCATCCAGGGATTGAAATAATTTGAATAGACCCATATAAAATTCTGGTTCTATTAGTGTATTCAATGGACAATGTAAATACAGCTGAAATCAGTTCTTTACACTTTTTCATTCATACACAGGGGACTTAATAATCATTTTAAGAAATCCATAAGATATACCATTTGCTTTTTCCACCATGAAAAATGACACAGATATAGTTTTATTTGAGAGTATAAATTGAATTGAATTATCTGGGAACATGAAATTTAATGAATAGAAAATTTAAAAATGATGATATTCCAGTTAGACAATAAGCCCATGAGGATTTCACTGTCTTGTATATCGTCACAGAAATCCACAGTAAATGGGTACAAATACGTAATATAATGAACTGAGAAAAACTTTATTAATATGCAATATACTGTATCAGAGCAAACATGGTAAAGTTATATCCTATGAATGCATACTCAGATGTAAATCCTACCAGAGTGAGTAGAACTTACTTTCAGGTAGATGTACATTGAATGGAACGCTTGTGCTAAATACATATGCTTACCAATCAATCCTATGTATATTAACTTAGCAGAAACTCTATTAAATGTGGAATTTATTTCCACATTCAAGGATTTCTTCCCCCTCCCCCCCCTTTCTGCAGTGAAGACTGGTATCATTCGAGGTTTGGTATCTATGGGGGATAGGGTTCCTGGAAGTAAAGCTCAACTGATACCAACTGCGAACTGTACATTCATTATGTTCATCATTCAAGATAATCACACTTGGTTTTGATGCACCAGAGTAACATGGCTCCTGTTCTAGATGTAGCTGTAATTTCAAAAAGGATATTAAAATGGAAAAACTTGAGAAATGATCAGGGAATTGGAAAACATTCTTTATAAATAATAAGGAAAATAGGATTCCCACAGGAAAAAATATGGCACATTTATTCAACATGCAGATGAAATTGAGAGAGGGAAATAGGCTTAGGAGATAATCACACTGTTCTTAAATAGTGAAACTGAAGCAGAATTTTAACTGTAATGATGGGTTCCTATTGTACAATCTCATGGCTAGGCAGTACCTATCATGTTGCCAATCCCTGCTTCTGTTGCTGCTTTTAATGGACAGGAAAATGCCATGAATATCTGTTAATTGTGCTGTTTACCCATTATTGAAGTACATGTGATGGGTCTGTCTTGGGGTAATTCAGAGACTGATGATCTGAGATGTGAGTGGACATTATTCCCCCCCCCCCCCAACATCTATAGAAATTCTACTTTGGGTGCTGAGAAGAGAAGGAAATGTTGAGAAACAGGTTTCTCTACACACACACAACCAATGTCAATGAAGGCATGACTACTTACTAATGAGGTTGCAATAATTTATTCTTTAAAAAGAGGAAGGGGATAGAAACAGATTTCTCTGCCCGCACGCACACACACACACACAGAGAGAGAGAGAGAGAGAGAGAGAGAGAGAGAGAGAGAGAGAGTCAGTGAACGGATGACTACTTCCTCATGAGGAAGCAATCATTTCTTCAGGTTTTGGAAAGCAGTACTCCTCCGTTCGATATTTCAGATCACATTCAAATTACATTCAAATTAGAATACCAGAATGAAAACTGGTAGGAGGGCAAGCATCCCTAGTGCATGAGTTGCTAGGAAGCAATAGCAGGAAAACACTTTTAGGGTTCCTGCAGATGATTTGAAATAGTGTCCCAGACTAGTTGGAAGCTTACTGTACTCATAAAGAATTTTTGTTTTGTTAGGTTTTGTATGTCAATATTTGCTCAATGATATGATTGTAAAACCAAGCTATTCTTTATTCTATATACAAGTCCTTTTGCTGAGGTGATTGTGTTCTGAAATGTGTATGGAAAATGCCTTAGTATTCTGTCATGCCATTATTTTACATTAACTGATGAAATTAAAAAATATTGCCTAAACCCAGTGTTTTGTTAAAGCTGAGCTTCATTTGGCACATCTGTCTAGAGCCATGGGAAAACAGTATCAAATTAAGATAGTCACAAGGCAGCAAATCCTTGCATCTGAGAATGCAGCAGTCATTTAGGTAGTCTCTCAACATACTCTGACCCAAATAGAGTATTTTATCTTTTGGGAACACAGGCAATGTTATTTGCTATTTGCAGATCAGGTTATTTGGTTCAGACCAGTAGAAGAGATCTAACATATCAACATTTTCCCCATTTATTTCTTCTGTCCCTTTGTTTGACTTCATTGCTGTTCAACATTAAAATTGCTGTGTGGTTTATGTTTCCTGAATCTAGCATACCTTTCCACCTCCACCTTCTCAAAAGAGAACATCCATGTCAGAATTCATATATAGCACAAATAGAGAAAATCTTTTTATTTTCAAACAAAATTATTCAATGAAACAGTGTGGAATGAAATAGAGATGCATGGTCAACGGATTCTCTTCCCCCCTCCCCAAAGTTAACAGGGACAGCATTGCTTTATTTCAGAAATAATTCAGATAATATCTTAGATGTGAAACCAGAAGGTGAAGACTAAAAACTGGCTAAAGATTATCAGCTAAAAGGGTAATAGCAACAATGTATTGAATCAGTGAAGGGCCTGGAGAATTTTTGTAAAATTCAGTTTTATTTAACATTTGGGAAAGGGCAGTGACCACACATTACCACCTTTTGAAGCAAATGGCAGATTGGAAAATGAACACTACAGAAGGTAGTGAAATAATGCAAAGGGACTAGCACAGAATATCTAAGTAGAATTAGAATTAGTCTTAGAAATATATAGTGGCAGAAAAGTTAGATGTAACAAAATAAAGAGCACATGAAATAGTATGATTAGTATGGCTAACTGTGCATTCATTTTTCATTTGCACCATTTGGGAATTGAAGATGGAACCCAGTGCAGGTCTTGTGAGACAGGTGTTATGTTGTTCCTAAAAAGCACAATTGATAACAGTCTGGATATTACACTTTGCATTAGCTTCTTATTTTTAACTTTTTGGTTCCTGAGTGTGCATGTCTATATCCTCTCTATGTGACAGATACATAGAGAGAGAATAAGGCCTGCATGTTATTGTAGTTTCAGCCTAAGTAGGTGTGCTGAATCAATAGCTGAATGATGACTCAACACTCACATAAATCCTCATAATTGATATAATGGATCTACTCGGTTCTTTATATCCCTCCTACGGCCTGAACAGACAGGCCAAAATAAAGCTGCTTCCGGTCACTTTTGAGTTATGCTCTTTAAATTATGCATGCGTCCTAAGAGGTTAGAAGCCATGCCCAAGACATGCTCCAGTTCTAAGGACTGGAGTACAGCTTTGGTGCAGCTTCTGGCTTCTTAAGAGGCAAGTGTCATTTAAACAGGATACCTCCCAAGTGACCCAAAGCAGCTTTATTTTGGCCTGTTTGGGCCCTTAAATCTGTGATTCTAAAGGTATAATAATGGGAAGAACAAAACCTAGGAAAAGATGAAATAGGCTTGAGCTGCATATATGAGCAGAGCTTGCTTTAGAAGCCAGTTTTCTTTATTTTGGCTTGAGATTTGATTATGCAAAAACACTGAGTTTAGCCTACATAAGTAATGAAGTATTCAGCCCTGTAGTGATGCATTTCGTTAACTGCTGTTAATCCCAGATATCATTCTGTTCTGCTATGAAAAAGAAAAGAAAAGGGTATGGTCAGTAAGCAATTGGCATCTCTGTTTCCTCTCATTGCTGGCATTCATCTGATTTCAGGGGTTTTGTTTGCTGTGGAGGAGGTAGGTTTTTTTCTTTTTTTGTAAACATCAGCTACATCCAATTTTAAATAGTATGTAAAGTAGCAACTAATCCTGGTGGCTATATGGAAGAAGCATGTTGAATGAGAACAGCCAGATCCATAAAAATGTGCTAATTTGTAGGCTAATATGGACAGGGTTATAGCATTTAGATAATGGCCTATCTACAAGGCAGCAAGTGTTCCAGTTAAGCGTATGTTATTCAAAATCTGCTAGAGCAATGGAGGCCACTGTTATATATAGAACTGAACCAATACATTGGAATAGTCCCAGGAGGATTGTTGAAATTGAACAAATCCTCTGAAAGTCTATAATCATATTGGTTTCGGATAGGTATTGGAGGTAGAAGGTTGTTAAAATAGTGTAAATCATCTTCAATCCCATCCTGGAATAAAGTTAGAGGATTAAATAAATTTTTAAAAAATCACAGACTCCAGTGTACATCCTTGCTGAAAAAAGACATCCCCTAGGCCTCAGCCCTGGCTTACCCCCATCATTAAGTTTCTCCAGTCCTGCTCTAGAGCGGCCGAACGTCTTTGGAGAAAGTCCAAACAGTGGGCTGATTTTATCCATTTCAAATTTGTTCTTTCTTCCTTCTCACGTGCCCTCTCTATGGCAAAACAGAATTATTACAAATCATTGATCTCTGCCAATGAGAGGTGACCGCAGCGTTTGTTCTCCACCTTCAACACATTGCTTAAACCTCCCTCTCCTCCTGTCTCTTCATCATTCTCTCCTAATGACTTTGCTAATTATTTCATCTCTAAGATTACCACTATTCTCTCTTCTTCTGCTGCTCTTAATCTTCTATCGCCCTCGCCTAAAAAATTTTCTGTGTTTCCTCCTGCCTCTTTGGATGAACTCTCTGCACTTCTGAACTCTTCCAAACCTGCAACCTGTTCTCTTGATCCAATTCCTACTCGTCTTCTAATCTCTATAGCTCCCTCCTTTCTTCCCTCGCTTCTCCATATCTTCAATCTCTCTCTCTCTACAGGCTCCTTCCCGTCGGACTTCAAACATGCTCTCATTTCCCCAATTCTGAAAAAAACTTTCTCTTGACCCCTCCTCTTTGTCTAGCCATCGTCTGATTTCTCTTCTTCCCTTTCTTTCTAAGGTTTTGGAATGGGTTGTTTATTCGCACTGTCTTGAGTTTCTTGAAGCCAACTCCATCCTCGATCCCTTTCACTCTGGTTTCCGCCCAAGGCACTCTACAGAGACAGCTCTCACTAAGATCTTGAATGACCTTTTACAGGCCAAGCCTAATGGCCTTTACTCTGTTCTCATCCTTCTCGATTTGTCTGCAGCCTTTGACACCGTTGATCACTTTCTCCTAATTGACATACTCTCACCTTGGGTTTTCAGACTCTGTTTTTGACTGGTTTAGATCTTACTTGTCTGGCAGATCTTTTGCAGTGGTTGCAGGTGGTCAGATTTCATCCTCTGTTTCCTTATCTGTTGGAGTTCCTCAGGGCTCTGTTCTGGGTCCCCTTCTGTTTTCTCTCTACACACTGTCCTTAGGAAAACTCATCAGCTCTTTTGGTTTTTCCTACCATCTGTATGCCAATGACACTCAGTTGTATCTTTCCACTCCTGACCTTTCTCCAAGGCTTGAATAGCAAGTTTCGTCTTGTCTCACAGCTGTCTCGCAGTGGATGCGCCATCGGTGTTTGAAACTCAACATGTCCAAGATGGAGTTTCTTGTCTTTCCTCCTAAGTCCACCTTTCAACCCTCTTTTTCTATCTCTGTGGACAACATTTCTATTCAACCAGTCCAGCAAGCCCACAGTCTTGGTTTTATCTTTGATTCTTCTCTGTCGTGTATTCCTCAGATCCAGACCACAGCCAAGGCTTGTAGATTCTTCTTATACAATATTGCCAAAATCTGACCATATCTCTCCGCCTCTACAGCCAAGATCCTGGTCCATGCCCTAGTGATCTCATGACTTGATTACTGTAACGTCCTCCTGGCTGGGCTTCCTCTTTCTCACCTCCGTCCTTTAATCTCTGTCCAGCATTCAGCTGCACGCATTATCACTTCCACCCACCACTCTGCCCACATTTCTCCTGTGTTGGCATCCCTTCACTGGCTCCCCCTCCCTTTATGCATTCAGTATAAGCTCCTGCTGTCGACATTTAAAGCCCTCCATGGAGTGGCCCCTCCTTACTTATCAGACCTTCTTTCTCCTCACCTTCCCACTCGGGCCCTCCGTTCTGGTAGTCAAGGTCTGCTGTCTCAGCCCAGGATTTCCTCTGCCCCATCCCGGATTTGCCCCTTTTCACTTGTTGCCCCTCACTCCTGCAACCTTCTTCCCCCACAAGCAAGAGCCATCACTTTTTTAACCAGCTTCAAAATGGAGTTGAAAACCATCCTGTTCAGAGAAGCCTTCCCAGGTATTGCATAATTGTCGCTTACTATTTGATGTTCTTTTGGTGCCTGTTTATCAAACCATTTCCTGCATTGCTATGTACTGTATATGTATTATCCTACTTTAGAGTATGTATTTTCCCTGGAAGAAGATTAACCATCCATTATGAATCCAAGCCCTCCCTCCAGTCCATCTGCCTTGGTCCAGCCCTTGGAGGTAGAGAGGAACTGCTGGACCTCTTACCCTTTCCCTCCACCACTCCCTTCTCCTTCTGTGTCATGTCTTTTTAGATTGTAAGCCCAAGGGCAGGGAACCATCTAACTAAAAAAAGCGGTTGCCCGACTTGGCGGGCTGACCGCTTTGCCGCTAGACGCAGCGAACGACTACAAGCCCCAGAGTGCTCTGGGGCTTGCCCCAGCTCCCTATTGGTGTGCGGGGCGAAAGGGAGGCCCTTCCGCCCCGCGACGCTCTGGGAGCTGGGCTCGGTGACCAGGAGTTCCGGTCCTCCAGGGCAGATGATTGGTTCAGCGGCCCTGGAGGAGGAGTCTCCTGGTCAGGTGGTACTGAGGGTGGGGCTTAGGCCTATATAGGCCGTGCTGCCAGCCCCGGCCCTCAGTCGGCGCTTGGCTCCAGATGGTTAGGAGCCAAGCAGGAAGGGAGGAGGAGCTGAGCCTTCTCCCACCCACCCACCGCTTGGGTTTGGGTTTTTTTGTCACAACTTTGGGGCGGCAGCATAGGCCAGGATCTGCACGGTGTGGTACCAGGGCTACGGAGCTCTGGTTTGGGAGTCAGTCAGGACCCGGGGGCGAATAGGGCAGGCGTATGGCCATTGCGGGGGCCATAACGCAAGAGCACCTCCCGGTGACTAGGGACTTAGCGAATATGTGAACACATGGCAGAGATGTGGTCATACAGTGTTCCTTAGCCCCTCCTAGGTCATCCCAATGCCTGGTGGGTGCCAGGTTGTGGTTAATCAGACAAACATGGGGTTGTTTGATTTCGCAGATCCTGACCTCATGCTTTGTGCCAACCCTACCAATGGTTTGCTTAATAAAGTTGTGGCCTTTCCTCCAGCATGGTCTCCTGTGGTTATTCGGCAGCAGCATCTGAGGCAAAGATTGTATGTACAACGCTGTGTAAATTTACAGCGCTTCATAAATAAAGGTTAATAATAATAATAATAATAATAATAATAATAATAAAGCCCAGCAGCCCAAAAATGTGAGAGGGTGCTTGGAGGCCCTTTGGGCCTTAAATGACCTTGCAGATGAAACTTGCACCCAAGGCCATTTAATCTAGAGCCTATGCATCTACTCCAGAGTAACTGAAGTTTAGATATACAGTGAGTATAATCTTATGAAATAAAACTTGTTCTAATATCAAATTCAAATGTCCAAGTGATAAATAAAATCACAACAATAATATATCATTCAAATGTATACATGATTATAGCACAGAACCACATATCACCTTGAAATCAACGTTGTTTCATCCCAGTTAAGTTTAGTTTTCTTTGTGCTTAGAGTTTTGTATCATTTGAGTTTCTCACTACTCACATTTTGGCTGGATAAGTAGATGGATCCTGAACAGTAACCAGAGACATTATTTCTGGATAATTATTTCACTGAACTCTTATCTCCACCTTTTATATTTCTTTAGAGGTTTAGCATCATAATTATCTGAAGTGTGTCTCCTCATCTTATCTACCATCTGCTTTTTTAAAAAAAAAAAGCTGCTTGTTTCTCATTTTATTAAGGTACTTGATGTTTCCTTTTCAACATCTTGTTAAAAAATGTGGGGCAAATGGAAAGGAATTACAAATGGACAGATGCATTGGTAACTCTCCGTCATTGTAAAAATGACAGAACGTTAACCAATTTTTCTGCAAGTTATACCCACACCTCATAGTTCCCCCTTTCTCAAAAGTGTAAGACTTGTGGAGGCAGTAGTGTTGTATCTTTTTAAATGCTTTTCAGAAACTATGAAAACATGCTACACTAAAGGTGGAGGAGAGACCCACACATTTCCATCACTGAGTAATCCCTTTACATACAATAATTTTGTTAGAAAGTCATTCTGATTATAAAGCATAGAGTTATGAAATACTTTTCAATTGTTTTTCTTGCATTGCTCAAACTTCCACCAGCAGCCTGCAAGAGGTGGTGCCCTTTCACCTCATAGTGTTATAACACTATATTCCACTTTAACTTTTGTGGTGATATCTCATGGAATCTCCATGCTTGAGAATCTCCATGTTTGAATTCTAGCTGGGAATTCTAAATAACTCCCCCACACACAACAAATGTACCCTGGCAAAGAGATTAGGCATTCCTTTTGCTCATGAAAAGACTGATGGGTCATGCCCCTGCCTGGTATTTTGGGGAACTAAGATTGATTCTATTAAGCAACAGTGTAGTTTTCCATGGAAACGGTTTCAGCTTTACATGAAAGATCTCTGGTTCTTTACAACATAGAAAAACTAGTCTCCAACATCATTCATCATCTGAATTTCATGTCATGTAGTTGCTCTGGGGAATGCCTTCCTTAGTAGGCTTTATAATGCTGTCTGTGGAGTGCAGTAGCTCTACCATAGGATCAAAGGTCTCACAAGGGATTAAGGAAGACCTGTGGGTGTGGCATGTATTTCTACAGGATTTTAATACCATTTCGTATTGGCATGAGAATCTGAAGATTAAGGATGTCCCTCAGATTGTATCATAATCTGTGGTTTCTATAGGTTTAGGAGATTGTTTCTGGAGTTGCTGGTGTTCTCTGACTTGGCCTGAGGTCTGGGTTCTAAATGGCATCACTGTCTTACCTTTTTGATTTTTTTTTTTGTCCCATTTTGGTAGCTGTCTGGGTTTGAGCAGGGGAGTTGGTTAACTCCTCTATGCATTTTTGGTGTGAAAATATTGCCACGAGAGAAAGGGAGAGAAAGGGAGAGATGGTTTAGTGGTTAGAAGATCCAGTTAGATGGTGTAGTGGATAGAAGATCTAGATTTAAGTCATCAGTGAGGCTTGTCCTCTTAGAAACACTAAACGTAGTTCCAAGATTATAGTGTATTTTTTGTAGTTTTGAAAGCTAGATTTGTAAACATTCCACATTGTCAAAATGCTAGATAGTAGTGTGCAGCAGACCAGCTGAAAAAAATTAATCAACAGTGTCTACTGCAGTAGGAACAAACTGGGCATATAATTAAAATAGGCTTATTTCACATTTTGTCTTTATGCTACTATAGTTACTCTCTAATAAATTTCATAAAGCTGTTTTCTTTTCCTTAAAAAAAAAAATACCAAAAATCTGTATTGGCATCCTGACAAAAGAACAGAACCCCTTGGAAGTGTTTGCTTAATTTCAATTTTTTCTTACCCTAATTTCATTTTTTATTGCTTCATTTCGAATATACTGATTAAAGTAATATTAAGGCCTGCAAAGCTTTTGCCAAAGAAAATGAAAGAGTGAAATTATGTATATTTAATTAGATACAGTTCTTATTTAGGCACAACTCCTTCTTGTTCTTAAAGGTTGAATTCTTATCAAGTAAACCCTTAAATCACTCATAGCTTATTAGCCAACCCTTGGGGGGAAAACACTTTAATATTTTAAACCTGTTCCATAAAAATGAAGCTAATCTGCCACGTAGCTTCATTTCCAGAACATTATTCATTTTTTTAAACACACACACACACACAAATAAACCTACACATTGGAATTACTCTGACTAAAAATGTCACTTCTCAAACAAAGTGACAGGAATAATGAAATCAGTATACTTTTTGGAAATCAAATCTAAAAACAATAAAGGATAAGCAAGAAAATATTTCATAGACTTTTTGACATAGATTCAAATGATACATTCTGCCAGAACTTGGAAAACCTACTTTTTGGGGCTTTAAGAGTTCTTCAGCCAATATGGTTACTGACCATGGAGCCATACCATAGCCATAGAGGTCAGCAATTCTGGAAGTTGTAGACCAGTGAAAATAACTTTTCCGAGCTGTTTTCCAATTATTTTGTGCCTAGAAACCCCAGATATGCTTTCAGTGCAAAATGTCATCACAGGGGGAGAAGTGGTGATGTTTAGATGAAGAAGTGCTTAAGTCTTCTCTCAACCTCTTCATTTTAACCTCACCACAGCTTCACCAACTGGATTCATGAATAACAAGGCAAATATATATGTGGCACCATCAGTGAAATAACTGTAGGTGCTATGTTATCAGATACTGACTTGGCTGAAAAGCATTTTGTTTCATCCACTGTACAATACTTTTAAAGCTAATCTTAACAGTTTTTATTAAGGGTCACACTGTATTGGATTTCATAGGTTAAGCTCATAATGCTCAAAAACAGCTGTATATTGGGGTTGTTTGAACTAAATAAGGTTTGAACTCTTTGAAAACAAAAATGAAGTCTTTATGTGATATTATCGCTTGATAACTAAAACTGTGATCAACTACATTTCTCTGGGGGTGTGAAAGGTTGGTAGATGGAATCTTGTATTTTTTTTTTCCAGTGAAGGGCTTAGTTTCTGTGTCAAAAATACGTGTAGTTACTTTAATTTTACTGAAACTCTAACAATGTGTTTATTCCAGACACTGGCTGATAAAGTGGGATCCTGAGCTTTTGAGCTTTAATGCAAGTATTCGGGGACATTTGAGAATCCAAGATTTCAAGAACAACAAATAAACAGAGGATAACAGACCATCAGATTGCAGTACAAAATGAGAAGGGGAGGGCAATACAATTTTTGTTTTGTTTTTTGTGCTTTTTTTAAAAAAAAAACATTTTCTTTTCATAAGGTGAATTCAATATTAACTCCAGATGTCCCAATCTGAAATTGAGATAATATTCTATTGATAATAATAATTGTTGTTGTTGTTGTTGTTGTTGTTATTATTATTATTATTATTTATATTCCACTTAATCTCAGGGAATCCAAACAGATTACAGCAGTAAAATATGGTACAATTAAAATTCCCAAATCCCCCCTCCCCCCTCACATAAAAACATAATCAAGTCCTAAAAACAGATTGAGAAAAGAGTTAAAACATTAATATACAATATGCTAAAAAGAGATAAAAATTTCAAGCGGAGTCTGGGTAAGGTACAGAAAGATAAGAGATGGAAGATGAAAGGGGAAAGGGGTGGGGGAGGCAGGTCAGCAAAGGTGTTCTAGTCTGGAAAGGCCTGCCAGAAGAGATCCATTTTAATAGCCTTCTTGAAGGTATCCAAGGTGGTAATCTGATAGATCTCGTCTGGCAGGTCGTTCCAGAGTCTAGAAGGAGCTGATGAAAAGGATCTCTGGGTCACTGCAGTAAGTCTAGTCCTCTTAGACTGGAGCAGATTCTTCCCAGTGGAACAAAGAGTGTGGTGTGGATTATATGGGAGAAGGCACTCCTGCAAGAAGTCAGGACCTAAGTCATGTAGGGCTTTAAAAGTTAAAACCAACACCTTGTATCTTGCCCAGAAGCTAATAGGCAGCCAGTGAAGGGACTTCAAGACCAGTGTAATATGGTCATTTCTAGAAGTACCCATAATCAGTCTGGCTGCCATGTTTTGTACCAACTAAAGTTTCTGAACTTGACACAAGGGTAGCCCCATGTAGAGCGCATTACAAAAGTTGAGCCAAGAGGTCATCAGTGCATGTACCATTGTTTCAATCTTTCCCTGCTCCAGGAAGGGGCACAGCTGGCATATCAACCAAAGCTGATAGCAAGTGCTCCTGACCGTCGCATCCACCTGAGCTGTCAGATGAAGGGACGAGTCTAGGAGCACCCCCAGATTGTGAACAGAGTCCTTCGGGGGAGTGTGACCCCATCCAGAATTGGCTGGCATAACTCCAATCCCAGATTGGGGGTTCCTATTACAAGTACCTCCATCTTACCTGGATTCATCTTGAGTTTGTTTTCCCTCCTCTAGTCCTATTACCACATTAAGACAGGTATTTAGAGGAGAGATGCCATCCTTAGTCACTGCATCAGTCTAAACACAAAGAAATATATTTGGGTGTCATCAGCGTACTGATAACATCCTGCCCCATGCCTCCGGAAGATGTCACCCAGTTGCTTCATATAAATGTTAAACAGCATTGGGAACAGAATTTCACCTTTGAGGGACGCCTGACCTAAGCTCCCTCTTGGTCGAATAACTGTCCCCAAGTGACACCATCTGGAATCTACCCGAGAGGTAGGTTGAATAACTGTCCCCAAGCGACACCATCTGGAATCTACCGAGAGGTAGGATCAGAACCACTGCAATGCAGTGCCCCCAATTCCCAACTCTCTCAGGCGTTCCAGAAGGATACAATGGTCAATGGTATTGAAGGCCGCCAAAAGTTCCAAGAGCACCAGCAGGGTCACACTTCCCCTGACGGTGCCCAGACAGAGATCATCAACTAAGGCGACCAAGGCTGTCTCAACCCCATAGCCTGGCCTAAGTCCGATTTGAAATGGATCTAGAAGGCCTACAGTGGAGCAATGTTGGGTGTACAACCTGTAAAAGGCCTAATCTTCACCACACAGGTCCTATTGGGCTTCAGAATTAATGGGACCTAACAGGCCTATGAAGTGCCTGATGCAGTCATTGCTGGCCTCTCTTCCACTGGAGATCACCAAAGGTATGCCCCATAGCACCTCACACCACATGGATCTGGATCTGCATTACTAACATCAATTGCATAAGAATATAATCTAATTTACATGCATTTATCTCATTTCTGAAAAAATCATGAAAAGTGCATTTTAAAATGTGGTACTACTCTGTACAACTTGTGATATGCTGCATTTGGTTCAGAAATCATGAGATTATCTGACTCCATTAATTAGAACAACTATCCTAAAGGTCGATTAAAACAAAGAGGAACTGACAATTACCCTTGGGAAGGAAATATATGTCACCTTATTTGGTATTAACAAATACTATAGTTAACTGATTAATTGTTTTATCCCTTTTGGCTTTTAAAAATAGACATACCTCTGGGTAAATCGTAACCACTGAATCATTAACATCACAACATGAAAGAAGAACAGAATTTGCAATGTAAATTAATGTGTAAAAAAATATACCTCCTATTCCTTAAGGTTTTTAACCTCATTACACACACATGAACACACACAAACTTCAGTTCAATATGCAAGATGGAAAGACTTCATAATCAGTCAAACCAGTCTGCCTTGGAAAATTATCATCATCATTCTCAGCATCAAATAAAACAAGTCAAACTCATAAACAATTAGAACATATTATGCCAGGCATAATGTGCAAGTTGAGAAACAGAAAGCTTGGGTCTTAGATGTGGCAGTCTAGATTTTTGTGACCTTACCTGAATCAGCAAACTTGCAAATTAGTTCAAACTAAACTGGGCTATATTATAAATTATCCAGTCATTCTGTGAACCTGTGTTGTTGTTGATAATGGTACAGGCCCGTGTGTGTATCTCTTTCTCAATCTCTCATTATCTCTCTTGTCCTCTGTTATACAATGATGAAATGTTTCACCATATGCTTTCCTTGTCTATAGCATAGATCATGACTAAGCTTCTCAAGTGGTACCAATTTTGTGTTTGTTATAGTATGAAGTTTCAACCACTTCTACAGTCACAGGGGCATTGCTGGCCAAATGTCAGCAGTTTATTTGTTGCCCAAACTGTAAATCAAATGGAATAAGATAGATGTGGAGGATTACCAACTGTTGTTGGCACCCAACTACATGCTTAAAGATGTCTCCATTCATTAACAGATTATGTTAGCCTGCCAAACTTGAAAATGAGATGCAAGATGGAGCCTGTACATTTATCACTGTGAGGCAAGAAGCCTGCCACTGTTGGTTAGGCAAAGTGCACTTGTAGACATTACTTGTCCAGACTGATTACAGGACTCAGTCTGTTTCCAGTGGCAACCTTAAGCAGTGACAGCATTGTCTCCATCTGGGCCCCCACCAGAGATTTCAAGTCTTAACATTTAAAGTTCTCCAATAATCTTGCAGATGCAATTATTTGGTTTCTTGGGGAGTGTTCCAGCTGGTAGATGGTAACAGGATGTACCTGCAGCAAATATACTAGCTTTTACCTTCTGCTAAAATGGCCAAATTGCAATTAGTCAGCATTGTTTCTCATTAGAATGAGTGTCTGGAATTTAATAGGTTTGCTTCCAGTTGCTTGAGTGCATCTTGGGATACATTGTAGTCAACAATGAGTGTATATGAAATAAAGTTCATGTTCAGATCAATGGAATGAATGAGGATTGGTAATGTAAATAGAAGGTGGCAGTTTTGAAACACAATAGACCCTTCTGAGAAGATGACTCCAAACAGATAGATGTCTGGTGGATAATATTTAAAAGTTATATCCTTTTTAAAAATGGCAAACCACTTTTTTTTCTGGGCAAAATTTTAAAAATATTGCAAGCAGAGTAGACATTCTGAGCAAATGAAGCCTGACAAATTCCATACAGACATAGGGTATGTATGTCTCTCTGTGTGGCAAGACTTGGAAACATAAAGAAGATTTTATTATAATAATGTGTGTGTGTTTGTATTTGTACATTTGTGTGGTTTAGTGTAATGTGCTTAATATCTAGAAGAATGGTTGGCAATTTTAACAGGGACCTGACTTTCCCCCCCTCTCTATTCCTACCCTTACTTAAATGTTAAAGAGAACACTGACTCCTTCTTTCCCTATTTTTTCCTCCAAGATGTATGCCTCAGCAATCAAATTTGCAAATGGAGCCTGTGTATACTGTTCACTAACTAATCACACAATAAATAACACAAAATACAAGATATAGAGGCAGTAAAAATAATCTGCTATGACAAACAGATGTCTTTCACCACTGAAGGAATTTCCTGTTCCAAACATGGATTAATTGTATTATTCTGTTTACCACACAGAGAGATTGGACAGAAAAAGCACCATATCCTAGTCTTAAATCAAGTATCAATGTATCCAGTTTCCAATACTGAATTAGTACTGGCTTTTAAGACATGTGAAACAGAACAATTTATGAGCAGGAAAACAGGTCTTCCCAAAACATTTGAAGAACCTCTCAAGGTTGAGATCCTGATTCATTAGCAGCATAGTCAGGAGTTATGCTTATATGACTCCAACCTAAGGTAGACAATTATATTTCTCAGCTTTAACATTTTTGCCTTGGTAGACATAATAAGGCCACACAGACACAACCTAAACCCATAATTTCAGCACTTTGCCTCTGTTCACGTCCATTATAATAAGGCATGGCAGTGAAGCATGCATGATCCTGAATTTAATTGTCAGCACGGCTCTTTATTTAAACAAGCTTTGTTAACATTGTGCCACACAGTGATTGTGGGAGGTATATTAAAAAGCCAGGGCAAAACAAGGGAAGTTATAAGTTTCTGTACAGACACATTAAACCAAAAAATAATAAGCACATGAAATAGCTTCAATATTTGACATTGCTGCTCCTGTAATGAAATCAAGCTTTCATGCCTGAGAATAGAGCATGATGGATTACTGTCTGCTTTTGCTCTGAGCCTGAGTAAGGTTGTCATCCTGTTAATGATATCCACAGGTGTATTCACATGGAGTGTTGTTTGTTTGTTTGTTTTTGAAAGGTGAAATATTTATTGTTATCTTATGATGGTGTAAGTAGAATTGCACATGTGAGAGCAAATTAAAATACAGAGAGTTGTGTGTGAATATGCTTTACCTCTATACACTGCACATCACACATTGTACACAGCAGTTGCATAGTGAGTTATCAGCCATACACATTGACAACTGATTCACATTTTTGATGTTATGTGCCTTCAAGTCATTTCCAACTTATGATGACCCTAATGTGACCCTAGCAGAGTTTTCTTGGCAATATTTGGTCAGAGGGGGGTTATCATTGCCTTCCTTTGAGGCTGAGAGTATGTGATTTGCTCAAGATCACACAGTAGGTTTCATGGCTGAGCTGAGATTTGAACCCTGGTCTCCAGAGTTCAATACTATGTAGCACTACATTGGTATTCAGTATAGAGGTTGTATAACTTAACTCTGGCTGCAGATATTTACAGAATGCTGAAGCAATCTAGGATCTTGGTCCATATCTAATTTTTATTCAGACTACAAAAGTAATTAACTATAATTCAAGCCCCTCAAAAGTAGCTAACTACTTGATCTGCTCACAAACATAAACACAAATGCAAACCATACATACAACATACACACTTCTTGTCATGCCTCCAGAGCATCTTTGATGCTCTTGAGACATATATTTAGTTAAGATTATATTAGGTTTTCTATGTATTAGTTTAAGAGGGGAAATACAGATCTATAGCTTTAAGAAAGACAAGGATTGTGGGAAATCCCAGGGTCTTATGCTGTCTTCCTCTATTTAGTTTCAGTGTGTAGTAAGATTTCAGCCAAGTCAGACCTGGAGAGAGTATTTTCCTTTGACAAAAAGATAAGTCCACAAAAGAAGAAAGATAGCCCTCAAAAGAAGAAAGATAGAATCCACCAAGAAGAAAGCAAGGTATTTAGGAAGGACTATTGAAAAAGGAGATAAGTTTCATGTTATTTGTGTTTATAACCAGTAAAGCTTTGGAACTTAAGAAATTTGTGGACAAGTCTTTTGTTCTGGCTGTGATCCCGAGAGCCAGAGGCCTTACTACACCCAAAGTCCATAGCATCGCTCTTGGGACAAAACACTTCTATAATTTAAATTCTTTGCATATGTTTGTCCAATTCTCTTGTTCTATTTCAGAAGAGATGCAAACATTTCCAAAGAAAATGAAGTGCTGGTTAGATGGTGTTGCTCTTTCACACTGTGGTCTAGAGAGGTGCAGTAAAGGAGCTGCTGACCATTCAGACGCTTTTGTGCAGATGCAAGGAAGCTATTTGAATTTTTTAAAAAAGTGATAAACACTTCAAATAATTAGATTAAAAACAGCTACTGCCCATCATTCTCCATTCTTTCATTTCAGAGAAGAGGGCACCATCAACAAAGCAAAAACACTAGATGTAATGAGAGCAGGTGAACTTTTTTTCAACCTCCCCATTGCCTTCTGATGAATGCTGGATCTAATGGAAGCCACAGGGAAGAGCAAAGGGAGCACCATATGTACCCAGATGCAACGATTACAAAACTAGCTCAGTGAGAAAGAAGATTAGTCCTCAAGACAACTTGAATAGCACTGTAATGAGGCACTGGCTGCTGTTGAGTGTCAGGAAGCTAAAACTATTACTCTAATAGTGTCAAAGATGAGGATGGTGCATGCTTTCATCCTGTGGATTATTTGCCTCTGATGGTGCTACCCTCCATGGGATTTTCATGAAGAGTGCACTATAAAGAAAAATAAATAACTAATCAACCTTAATATAATCTCTAACTCTTCAGATTAGTTGAAGTCTGGCTATCTAAAGTACAATGGAATGCCTGTTTTATCATAATGTTTTCAGGAGAAATATTAGGTGTCTGCTTGACAGGAATGCAGTATATTTTTCCCTTTATTACTGCCTAGTAGTAAAGTTTAGATTTTCAAGGAATTCTAATCTCTTGCAGACCTATTAGAAAGTCTGCCACAACATTTGATGGATTTTACTCTATATCCAGTGATCCCTATCCATGAAGTCACCTCTAACAAGAAAATCCAAAATATGTATTGCTATGGAGGAGAAACACATATATTTTGGAATATTCCTACAGTTCCCATGGATGCCATGTATTCATTTCTGAGCTGCTCCTAACGAATGGTAACCATGTGAAAGTAGAAATCAGGGACATTTTAAAAGATATCCTATTATTTTCTTACTCTATCTCTCTTTTTTTTCCTGTGTTTTTATCTAAGATGAGAACCTCCACATCTCCATCATGATGTGAAACATGAGTTTCCACTCTGTATTTTATACAGAAGTGTGAAAAATGGGAGATTGAGTCACTCATACTTATCACCTTATCTCTCACACAATTGTATTAGTGTGTTACATCTGAATCATAGTATGTTCCTAGGGAATTGTTTCATTATTTGACAACACTGTCAGTAGAAAGGAATGGGCTGAGTTTTATTTAGATCAAATTTCAGGCTGTCAAGTATATATCTGTGTTTCCCAGTACTGCCTTGGGAATGACCTTTTTATATAATTTCTATATTGTGTCCACAAAGTACCAAACATATGGCATGCACACACAAACACACTTATTAAATAATAGCTCTCCTCAGTAAAAGGAATGCTCCTACACACAAAATGAACTCTCATTACCTACTATAATCATCACACTTTAATAAGTTTCATGTACTTCCTTTTGTCATTAGACAATTTAGTATTTATTTGCCATGTGATGCAAAAAACAGCAGAAGTCTCATCATGGTTGAAAAGCTCCAGGTATGTTCTTCTTGCCTCCAATTGCAATTAGGAATAATACATTTTTTTTTCTGGAAAGTTTTATAATTTGTTATTTTTTTTTCTACTAAAAGTTTACTCATGTGGGAAAAGAGAGAGAGAGAGAGAATTTTTGTTTTTGTACTTTATTTGAAAGAAAACTCTTTTCATGGATTTGATCATTAATGAACTAATGGCGGGATACAAACCGCCGCTTTGCGGCGGTCCCCCGCCGGCGCCATTTGCTCCGCGCAGGAGCCGCAGCAGCCAAACCGCGCGGCTCCCGTGCGGAGCAAAAAAGAAGCTCCATTTCGGAGCTTCTTTCCGCGGCACACTGATGACGTCGCGAGGCACCGCTGGCGCATTCGTGATGTCATAGACGCCGTGACACGTCTGGATGCTATGCGTCCAGTACGTAAAGATGGCGGCACTCATGTGGAAGGGGCGCCACCATCTTGTACGTATTGTATACGTACTAGGGTTAGGGGGGTGCGGAAACACCGCCCCTTCCTAACCCTAGTACGTATATAATACGTACTATATGGCGGTTTGTATCCCGCCAATGACAATGCCACAGAGTAACTCCAGCAACAGATTATTTGAAAAGGTTTTTCAAAAGCTAGAATGCAGAGCTCAAAAAGTTAAAACTTCTCTGTGATTTGGAGAAAAATAATATCTTCTTTTTTCATGTTTCTGGATTTTGAACAGTCTGAAATACCATAGCACAGTAGTAAATCATATGCATGATATCGTGTGTGTGTGTGTGTGTGAGAGAGAGAGTTTCAGTTCCTGCCAACTTGATACAGAAAGGAATTGGAAAGATTCCTATTTGAACTTCTGAGGAGTTGCTGCTAATTAACGTATAGTGAGTTAGATGGACCAGTAGTCTGATTTTATACAAGAAACATGGCTATGCTTCTTAGAATGAGATAAAAAAATTCCAGTCGCTTCAGTTGGTATCAGACCATACTAGGAATGTAAGGAAATTGTATTAGCTTTGACAGTCTTGATGAAAATAGCATTTTCATATCCCTCCAACATTCACACATTCGCAAGGTTCATAAGGCACTTCCAAGAAATAAAATGCACATACAAATTAAATACAGATGGCTAAAATACACATAAATAAAAAAAGTGGAAGCACACTTTAGTTAATAGGGGAAAGTGGCATAAATTAGCAGATTTATATAATAATTTTGTAAATGAAAGGAAAAATCATTAAAGCCTGAGAACATTTCAGTACTAGGATTGGGGAGGCCAGAATCTTGTTGGTGCCATAAATATTTATAATACACCTTGCACATGTGGTTGTACTGGTTTTTGGCCAGTGGGTCCCAGTTGTATTAGCAGAGGTCACAAATGTAACCATTTCAGTTGCAGTGACACATCCTAGAAAGGTATGCACTATTTATCAATACCTTCAAGCATGCTATTTATTCACAAAGCAACTGTGGTTTTTCGGTTGTGCATTGAAGCAATAAACAAACCCATTCGCACATACATAACCAGCTACAGTGTTGGTATTCATCAGAAGAGTGGTTTGGGAATGCCTCTATGTCACCATATGAACAGAGTTGTATACTATGCAATGTTCAATACTGGTCATTGCCCTGCACATCAGTAAGAAGTAAGGACAGAAGGAAAGTGCCGGTGAAATTAGAAGAAACTCATGAAATCAATAAGAGATATTCAAATCTTTCCTTTGTCCCCAATGACTGCCAGTTTGACTGATATGCCCTAAGCCATTTATTAGAAAAGTGATGCCATAGTTCCATGGCATTTTGGACTGAATCTTAACTTCTCAGTAAACTTCAGTAAGGTCAGTAAAGACTAGGTGGCACTCTGGAGTAAGAGAATACACGGCAATGTGTATGGGAGGATGGCCTATACTTGGTATGGTAGACATTTATATTCCAGCTTTCTATAAAATATTTGAGATGGCAAACTAACATATTGTTCTGTTCTGGAATTGCCTGTCATTTCTGGCCTCCCGAAGGGCTTGTCTACATGATTAAAATACTGCTCAGTCCAGTAAAACAGACTTTGATCTGGCTGCACACAATTAGGAAGAATTTGGGGGGTTTTGCAGGAGAGGGCACAAAAACTCAGCTAAAAAAGGATTCACGGTTTTTAATGGGGTATTTGTGAGGATGTGCATTAATGAATGTGTGGTGGTCTGTCTGCTTCACATAGATTTGCATAGCTGCACACTTTTAGCAGATGAAAAGAAATATAAATTTGCACAGAAAAGTGAAGACAATTAAGCATCTATATGAATGTCCAAAAATACTCAGCAATCCACATAATACAGTTATGTGTAGACTATCCCCAAGACTTCATTTGCTGCTCAACTTTAACACATCTTACTGCTATAAGATAAGCTTTATTGGTGTTGATTTATTCAGCAGATATCATACAGGAGAGAAACATTCCATCTCTTTTACTGAGGCTTTGTCTGCATGGGCGAAATAAACTGGCATTTCCCCTACCCTCTTGTTAAGTCTGGGCAACACTGGGTCCAGTCCCTGAGTTTGGCATGAACAGTCTGGATTTTCAGCCTGTTCATTGCCATACCCAGGATATATGTCTCTTAAAATTGACAAAAATATGTTCCTGACAAGAACAAGGCCATGGTAAGAATGGGTGGGGGCAGGGGGCCGGACTGGGTGTCACCCCCCTTCTGGGGTGTCACCCAGGGTGTTCCGCACTCCCAGTGACACTACTGTCTCAATCAAATCTCAGCAGAAAAACTATTTTAGCCTTATGGTCTAACTGAACACACACAACAACACAAAAGAAATAAATACAAATACTACTAATCTCTAACTGTAGAAAGAGAGAGAGAGAGTCCAAAATATGCTAATGGTAACAAATCCTGTCTGATCTTGGAAGCTAAGCAGGTTTAGCCCTGGTTAGTACTTGGATGGGAAACCAATAACAAATGTGAGGTGCTATGGGGTAGGGAGGAAAGAGCTGGCAAAACCAATTCCTTGCCCAAGAAAACCCTGCAAAGTTCATGCCCTTGTCATAAGTTGACATGTGATTTGAGGACACACCTGTGTGCACATGCATGGACACACACATGTATCCTGCTTGCCATGAGGATTACACTTTCAAGCAGTAAATCTTGCTTGAAAAATTTGCTAGCATTAGTCATGTGGCTCTTCTCCTTCAAATTATGTATCTGCACACTCCTTTATTTATATTTATCCTTTCATTCACCAGAATTGCTTGCAAATCAAAACATAAATAAATGAAATGAAAAGTAATGTAAACAACTTTTAATAATAAAAAGTACAGAACCCAAAGCATAAAGAACTTTAATACAAGTGACTTTAAAAGACCTTGACAGGAAAAAACAAACAAACCCCACAGCTCACTTTCTTGCAGCCTGTCAGTATTGTGCCTTCGGAACATAAAAATTCACAATGTGATGTATGTAGGAGAAGGAAGTTGGTGGTAAGTTCAGTAGAAAATACTTCTAACAATAGCTGGTACATACTAGAGCCAGAAGAGAGGATAGACCACCAGAACTAGAGCCAACTACATTAAGATCTTTCCCTTGATGTTAGTAGATGATAACAACAACACCAACAGCAGCAACAGCAACAGCAACATTTATTTCTTACCTGCATATCCCTATGTGTCGAGGCAACAGTTTAACATATTGCAATGGTGGCGCAGTGGTTAAATGCCTGTACTGCAGCCATTCACTCAAAACCACAAGGTTGCGAGTTCAAGACCAGCAAAAGGGCCCAAGCTCGATTCAGGCTTGCATCCTTCCAAGGTCGCTAAAATGAGTACCCAGACTGTTGGGGGCAAATTAGCTTACTTGCTAATTAGCTTACTTGCTGTTCACCGCTATGATATGGAATAGCGGTATATAAATAAAAAAAAAAACAACAACAACAACAACAACTGCAAACTATTATAATCAATAGTATCTTATTCTACTTTGCAAGACCTAGGTGTTATCACATTTTGTTTTCTGCTTGATTATGAATGACTTCCAACACCACTAAACACATCCCACTCCTGGAATCAGGAGAATGGATATAAGTAACTTCTTGTGTACATCTACTCTGAAATAACAACAGCAAGAACAACAAATAGGTTACAAAAGAAATTATGCCAGGGTAGCTGTGTTAGCCATTTAACAAATACAAACAAAAATCCATCAGTGATACCTTTATTGGCAAACCAAAATGGATAATATACTTGTTGAAAGCTTTCAAAGCTCCATGGGCTTCTTCTTCAGGCAACATGTTACAAACCAAACAGAAGAAAGAAAGAAAACAACTGGAGATGTTAGGCAGATGCCTGCATGTTGTTTCAGGCAAGATGTTATGATGGGGAGGTTATCTTTTTAGGCAGGCTCCTCCTCCTTCTGGCCATGGTGTAACAGGGAAATTTTCAAAGTCCAGGAAATTTAAAGTCCATTTGCATCTCAACAGGAACCCCTCTTTTGCAATCCAAGATGTCTCCATTCCAGTGAGGACTCTTTGTAGGCACAGAACAACGAATTCCTCAAGAAGTCTCCATGTTTTTGCGTCAGCAAAAATTTAAGAAGAAGAAAAATTGCTTGCCATGGAAGGGAGCCGCAGGAATGACCATCAAAACACCAAAAGTTGGAAGATAAGGCGACATGTTTATTATAAATAACTTTATCAACAACTGTATTGTAGAGCTGGCTCAAATGCATAAGGTCTGGATCTGTCATCCATCAATCCCTGATTGATCGATGATCCCCAATTGTTTAGTCACGGCCAAGCTTCAGGATGACAAGGGGCTAACTGGTTAACA
>NC_056526.1:152822477-152874239 GCF_019175285.1 Sceloporus undulatus
ATGTCCATCCACCCTTTGCTGACCGGTTGTTAGCTTGTTTGCATCTCTGCCCCTTGTCACTAAGGGATATTTAATCCATTTTGCCCCTGCAATGGTGACATCACTGCACTCTCAGCACCCTCGTGTCTGTGTTGGACTCCCAATCCAGTGTTACGCAGCTCTGGAAACCATGCCCATCAGAGTCAAGACCTATGCAAATACCCTGGAACTTATGACAGCATAACCTCAAGCCCCAGGAGAGTGAGTGTGGGGCGAGCCGAGCTGACAATAGCACTGAGAGTCTGGCCACATGGCTTTTTAAAGGCTTTTCCTTCAATGGGGGATTGAGATGAGGCAGACATCCCACCCCCCTCATCCCCACAACCAATCAAGGATGGCACCCCAGCGCCTTCTGGGGCTCATAGTCCCAGAGCCAGGCGGAAATGCTTCCTTTTCCAGCCCCCAGCCAGCCAATAGGGACTCCTCCCCACAGCACGCTGGGACTGGAAGCCCCTGCTCTGCAGCTCTCCCGGGCATGACAACCGATCTGGCTCACTGAGTCAGGCAGGCCCATTTTACCTTGGTTGAAGTCCCAGTCCCCAGGCTACTCTTCATGGTTTGTTTGTATTGCTTGGCAATTGAGGAATCCTTTGTTCTTTGCTTATGTTGGATACAATTACATTTTCTTAGATGTGGTTACAAGTTCATAGCTTGGGGGTATTCCTGGAATCATGCTTGAGCCTCTGTATTGATATTTCTGTAGTGCACCCATTCCTGGAGATGCCTGAGCTGATATGCTTTAGTTACTTATCATTTGGATTATTGCCATGTATTCTATGTGGAACTGCCTTTGAATAACATTCAGAAAGTTTGACTTATAGCCAGACAAAGGATGGGTGCAGGCAGCACAAAATTCCCCTTTTCCAGCAGACTACCAGTTTGTTTCAGAAGTACTGGTTATAACTAATAAAGCCTTCAGAGTTTGATTAAAGGCTATCTGATGGACCATATTTTCCCATGTGAGGCTTTTCAAGTACTTCTTTCTCCATCCTGCTACTTTCAGAGCTCTGCAACTCCTCATTAGGTTATAAAGTCCTTTGTCAATCTACATACTAAATATGCAACATTACTGAGTGTATGGTGATGTTGAAGGATGTAATTTACATTCATGTTCATGCCATTTAAATTTTCAGTAGTAAACTTCTGAATAGGACTTTTTATATTTCTTCTTTTCTTCCCTTCCAATGTAATGTACTGACACCAGGAACCAATAGAGATGGGACCTACAACATGATGTTGTAGTTTATGCTTAGCTGGTTCAGGTTACCCAGCCAGCTAGAGAGCCGGTAAATAAATCTTCTTCTGCAATCCTGAAACTGGCACTGAAGCAGTGCATTCATTCTCCGTTCTTTCCTTTTTTTCCCCTTCCTTCCTTCCTTCCTTCCTTTTTTTTTTTTTACTAAATGGTACTCAACATTCTATGGCTAATATTTCTACAGCATCCCCATTTGAACTGTTTGAGGTTTTGGGGGGCAGGAAAAGAGGCTCAAGATTGGTGTTCCTTGAGCATGTTTGAGAGGTATCAACGTGTTTCTCGGTAGTTCCATTTTGGTTAGGAGAAAGGATTCTTTTAGAGACAGAAAATTGCTACCTGCATAGGTTGAGCAATGTCAAGTAGTCTTGGAATTCTGAGATCAAGTATATTGGTTCTGGCACAGTGGCAGCTTACAAATACATTAGGGCAATGTTAGAATAGTTTCTTTTCATATGAAATTATAACTATAATTCTTTGCTCTGCTTCAAAATCATTTGCAATAAAATCTTGTGACTTCCAGTGCTACTTATCAATTCTTGCCTTGACCCACATTTTGAAAGGGGGGGGGGAGAAATCAGATACAGCTGTGTCCCATCAAGGTCATCCTTCGCTGTTATATGTTTTCTGCTTTGTATGCAGGCTAGCAAACCATTCTTTGAAGCCAGAAACTTTTTGTGCTCTGTAAGATCTTAAGCTTCTTTAAACTGGGGTAAAATTTAGGCAACCAGAGTTCCCATTATTAAATAATTATTCCAAGACTTTCAACTATTTTGAAGGGGAAAAAACCCAAAACAAAATGCAAGCATAAGAAAATGTGTAATAAATGTTTCTTAAGGCATTCAAATAGATAAAACTGATGTTCAGCATTCTTTCTTGGTACACATTCCAATAGCTGTAGTGAAATTACTGGGGTTATTTATGTTTATAAGTGAATAAAAGCAATTTGAACAGTTACTCTTTTGCCTAACACATACACACACACCACTGTGCTTTGACATGTTTACAGGTAAATTTTGATTTTGAAAATCTATTAATTAAAATTTACCAATGGGGCCCTTATTAATATTGTGAACACTTGCGACTCTGTGCAGCCTCAACAGAGGAGTAATTAACCTAAGCTCCATTTAGACATTATAAAATTATAAGCATGGAAGGAATGAAGGAGAGACATGATGATCACAACCTTTACATCAGCCTGATCTTTTCAGATTGAAGGCTTGAATAGAGACTGTCATATTCAGTTCAATATGGTCAATCCTCTACATGATTATAAACCCTGATTGTTCAGGGTTCTGGTTGTATGAGAATAGTAATGTATTCAGCCAGACATGATCACAGTCCATTAAAAATAAAACATGCAGAATGTAAAGACAAAGAATACAGTGCACCATAACTCCATACCATGTATAGTGTTACAACTGTATACTGTCTGTTTATGGCTTTGCTTAATGCCTTGTTTAGTAATCCAGGAACATTTCCAGAACATTTCCATAATCAGAAACAAATCAGGCATCCTTATGTCAGTGTCTATGCAGGCAATACAGTTGCATGGGGATTTGAACTGTCCCATAAAGCTGACCGTTGCAGTAAATTTCTTACTATTGTAATTGCTTGTTCTTCTTCAGGATTCATCTCACTTCAGCAGCTTGTTCTGAGGTCCCCTTTGCACCACCTTTCTTCCATATTTGCTCACAGCACAGGCTAACTTAAATTAATGCCAACCATGACTTTTCATGCAGATTAATTTAAAATTCATTACAAAAAAATATGTCAAGGTTTCACCCGAAAACACATTAGCTTTCAATTTCAGAACTATGGTTATTTGCAATCCACCCTCAAAAAATATGAAGATTGAACAGTAAAATATTTCTTGCTGTGCTAACAATCATCTTTGAAGTGCCATGAAATAGAAATCCATAAATTTGTTGAACACATTTGCAAGTAATCTTTGGTATCTAACACAAGAAGCATTTAAAGCTACTTCGTGAAAGAAGAGTACACGAACTTCTGTAAAATTATAGCATATCTCTGGAAGAAGAAATGAACCTGGACCTTCACCTGCCAAATCTTTGAACTGTCAAGCTACTTTGAGATGTGGGAAATTAAAAGACAGCAGAAGCCCAGAGTTCAGAGCTGGAATTTGAGGTGAGAGACAATACTGGGTCTCACAGCCATCATGTGCCATGTGAGTAACCATGATTGAAGACCAAACATTTACTATAAGTATATTAATGGGGTTAAATGAAGCCAAATTGAAATGGCATGAGTTGAAATGTCTAGGCTGGCTTGGGTCAGCAGTTGCCATCTAAATTAGCAGACTGACATTCAGGCAAGGCTATGCTTAAGTGTCAATCAAATAATACTGAAACCTAGGCCATTTTGATATGTCTGTACTGGTGGTGTTGTGAAATGACTCAAATTACTATTTCCTCTCTTTTCTGAATTTGTGACTTTATATCCTCCCCACCACCACCATCTTTGAAATAAGCATAACCAAATTTGTGTTTTAGGGATGACCATTTTCTGAGCAAAAAGTAGAATAGGGTAATATATTGTACTAGGACCATAAATGTTTTACAAATGTATTACAAAAGGTACTTTTATTTTTAAACAATAGAGCTACTTTGTAGCAATTTTACACATCTACTTTATTTATTTATTTTAATTTTTGAAACAGTTGTCCAAAACAGCAGAACTTATGCTGTATAGACTCAGGAAAGTAATGTTGCTGCAATACTTAGTTCTGTGCTTTCCATTTATTATTGGCCACTACCAGCCTGATTTCATTAAATTCTTTACCTTGTGATGAATAGGACTATAACTGATATATTTATGCTTCTTTAAAAGCATGTCATGGTAAGCTATTGCCCTGGTGCTTTCAGATACATTTCAATGGGATGAAAGTGATAGAAGATAGGAAGAAATTATAAATTTATACCTGACTACTATTCATATTTAAACCACGACCATAACCAAATGGGCAACATGAGGCTAGGTATATAATGAAGCAACATAATGAAACTGGGTCTTTGCTTAACTATAATATCTGATGTCATCAAAATTACTTCAGACAGTAAAATGACTTGAAAGAGGACAGCAATCCAAACATAGGCAGTTTTTCATTTAAAAATATAATTAAAACAAACCACAATTTGCAACTAATATAGTGACAACAAAGCATCATGAGTGTGGCCGTTAAAAAGTAAAGACATAAGGATGGAAGAATTTACATAGAATCATAATCAAAGGATGATAATTATGATGGTCTGTCAACAAGGAAGCTTTTGTTAGTGGTATAAAAAGAAATAAATAATTTCAGACAAGCAAAAAATAGAAAAGGGTCACTTTAACTTGTCATTCTTTTCGCATCCCTTTCCCACATTAATGTTAGTTAGGGCGTAAAAAACACATGTCTTAAGTTGCACACAGAGAAAGAGCGAGGGAGGAAATTTTAAATGTGTTCTGTTCCACAATTATCTTTGTATAATAACAGTCTCGTCTTCTTTGAAGCATATAACACCTGAAAAATCCCTTAACTTTCTGCATTAATACATGGTTGGGTTTGTGCACTAATCCATTTTCCTTAAATCAATGCTAAGGATTTGGGCACTTTTTTCCTGTATCTCCCTCCCCCACCAAATACACAACGGGAAGTGACACAAAGCAGGATAATGTGCATTAGTCTGAATGAAATAAATAATAGCAAGCTAGAATATATCATTTGTATCTCAACTGTTACAGTGATAAACACTGGATTTGTTTGAAGGAAATAATACTTATCCATTTTATGCTTGACTGGAATTGCAGTATTACAATACAGTACGTACAAGGATAATACAATATTGTCTAAACATATAAATACAAATGCCACCTAAATTTTTTCTTTGCACAGAATTTTCCTGGTTTGGGGGCCATCTATGTCTCGTCCACCAGTCATTCTTTAGGTTTATAATTTCTTGCCACCTGAGTATTTGTGATATGGAATGGCAGCTTTACCTGCACGGCCTCCATATCACATATCACACTTCAAATATCCATATCACTTTTCTGGGACTCAGAAACCATTCTGCTCTTGACAGTCATCCATCTTCAAGGTAGTGGTGGAAATGGAACTAACCATGGTATAGAATACCTTGTCATTTCCATATTATATAAATGATAAATAAATATCATGGAAGTCCACATTCTCTTATGAGATAGCCCCTCTGGTTAATGAGAGTTCTGAATCTGTGGAAGGAGTTACTATACATTCGTGCACCAATATCAGAAAAGAAAGCTTGTAGCATAGCAGCTTTCCTGCCCTTTGTGATTATTTCCCCATCTTGCATTGCTGGATGGCCATCTGTCTGGGGTGCTTTGCTTGTGAGTTCTTGCATGGCAGGGGGTTGGACTGGATGGTCCTTTTGTTCTCTTCTAACTCTATTATTCTATGATTCTATGATCCACCTTGCATCTCTGATCCACCTACTGCCCAAGCATGGAATACTTGCCTATATAGGAATGAAAAGAATATTCAGAATATTCACTGACAGCATTCAAACTGGATAGCTAGGAAGAAATGGAACATGCCATCTCCATCTCCTAGCCCTGGGGAAAAAAACCTTTATGGAGCTTGTACAGTGTGCCCATGTCATACACGGGTGTGCTTTATGCAGCTTTTAGCATACTCTGAAAGCCACACAGGGAGAAAGGGTGGCGCGTCCCATAGGGATAAATGGTGCACCACTGTGCCGCCATGTGCACAATCCCCATTCATTTAAATGGGGCTCGAGCATAGGCGGTACTTGTTTTATGTGGGGGAATGCGTAAAGAAAGGGTGAACTGTATTTGCATTTCAAAAAAAGCATTGCCACTAAAGAAAATTTTCCATAAAATGCAGCCCACTTTGCAGAGACTTTGAAGGCTTCTTCTATTCTGTCTTTGGCAACTGTCACAGGTTAGAAGGACACATTACTCCCCATTGCACCCATCCTCTGTGGTAAAAAAAATTGACTTTTTTGGGCCCTTAACGTCTTTTGGAGTGACTTGGAAGCAATTTTTGACCAGGAGAGAATTTTTCTCCACAGAAACTGACCTGGGATTCCCCTGTTGGCAAGATTTTGCTGTGATTTTAAATGGGCTGAGGGGTAAAAATGTCTCAAATTGGCCTTCTGCAGTTTGGGACAAAAAAATGGACCCTTTTAGGCTGTGGGGAGCGACAGCAGTAGTATGTGGGACAGACTGTCCTGCCCCTACTATAGCAAAAGACTCAGACATTACAGTGCAAGAATATTACGGTCAGAATCCTATTGGTAATCCTAATCATATTAGACTTCCTGAATCAAATGGATTTATATAAATGTTGACTCTACCATGACCAAGGGGTTCAATTGGTCTACCCAAATTGGTACTGGCACGTTACAGAACGCCCCTTTGGGGCGGCCTGTAGGCGCTCCTCTCCCCGGTGTATCGGGGCCTCAGCTGCCACAACGGCAGTCTCTGAGGCCCTGATCCGCTGCTTTCCAGGCTGTGAGGAAGCGGCAAAAGGCCGCTTCCCTGCGGCCTGGAAAGGGGTGTCCTTGGGGCTTCAAGCCCCAAGGACACTTGGCGGCGGCGGGGAGGAGGAGAAAGGGGCCTCTGTGCTGCTGCTGCTACCATACATTGCTCACTCTCAGGTCAGAGCAATGTACCAGCCTCAATAATATGGCTGGCTGCCTCATTCTGACCAAAAATTATCAGCCCACAGCAACAGCAGAAGCAGCTATACTGGGCAGCACAGTGAAACATGTTTTGAGCTGCCTCCTGGTGTCACAACTTGGGGATCTGAATCTTCTGGGAAGATCTGAAGCAATGACCTTTTCTACTCTTTTAAAAGAGGGGATATACCCCAGGTTTGATGCTGAATGGGCCAGACATCATCTGGACTATTCACACGAGTCCCGAGCCTAGACAATCAGATTTCTGTAGTGACCAAGAGCCAATCACACTGAGACCATGGTGACTGGACAACCCACTCCTGAAATGGGCTATCACCATGATCCCAAATGAGCCTCTGGAAGGAGCAGATTAAATCTGCTCATTTTGCCAGCAGCTTCCGTGGCTTCCACCTGCTGCGGAGGCATGTGTCATTTAAATGTCATGCCCCCAAAGCAGCCAGAAACCACTCTTTTTGGCCTCTCTATCTTGGGCCCATGAGTGGATTTGCACAGTTACAATTTACGCATTCCTTAATGTGTCCATTCCTAAGGATCCCTGATCTGGAAAGAGTACAGTTTAGATTACTGTAATGTGCTCTGTATGGGGCTTTCTTTCAGGACAAATTCAGATTGTCTCAAAGAGATGCAGTCAGTGTCTAGAAAGAAATAGATCTTATTTCTGTCAGACTGGATCAATGCAGCTTTGCATAGGGTCAGGCTTTGTTTTAATCTTGTTAACATACATAACATTAACTGTTATAAATCCTAGAAAAAATAGGTTTTCTGATAGCTTCTATTGCACAATAATATAAAGATTCAAGATGAACATAAATTTAGAAAATGGGAAAGATATAAAGTTTTCATTGATTTATTTATGTCTAGGTGAAAAGTTTTTTTTATTATTATTTTCAGTTTCAAGATATGAGCTATGAATAGCCAATAAGATATCACCAGGTTTATATGAGTCAGAGGTACACTAGACATGGATCTAAAATGGTGGGTCACATTATAATGAGATCTATTACTTTTGAGAAGCACTACCTTGGTTTATCCCATGAGGCCAATGACTTTGGCTGTGTGCTCATGTTGAAGTGCTCATTATACCAAAGTATTTTTTAAAAATATATATAACTTAGCTATATGGAATGATTTGATATCTTCTAATTCCTGCTATGTTTCCCAAAAGGTGATGAAACCTGAAGAAAAGGGCATCAAATACCGAAATTACATATGGAAAACTGGTTCATAGTTTAGTCTTAAAATTCAAATTGTTTCCTGATGAAAAGAGAAGTTTTATCTAAGTCTGTAACCCAAACCTCTCAGGCCACTTTGAATCTAAGCTGGATGCTAACAGAACTTAAAATCCAACCTTTAAAAATGGGAAGCATACACACATATACCCTTTTAAGAGTTACATTTAAATGTGAAAATTCACTCTGCATCCCAATTACAATTTATGACAGCTGAGAAAGTTTGCAAAACAGCAAAGAGCCTTGGAGTACAAAAAACATAAGTATCTTGAAACAAAAGAGCCATCATTCTGTTAAAATGTACATAATTGCATTTCTAATATTCACTGATCTTTTATTCAGTTTAATTTATTTTCTCTCTTTTATAATCCTGTAAAATAGATTATGCTGGATGGGGATGACTGATCCAAAAACACTCAATGAACTTTATAGGTAAAAATTTTCTTGGTCCAAATTTAGCTTTACTCTAAGCTACACTACACTGGCTACTGACTCCCATTAGTTAAATTCATAAGACAGTCACACCAATTGAATCTCCAAGATTTATAATTCAACATGCACAAAATCTGTTCTTTATATACCAGGATTATTTGTTACCTGCATTCAAGTTGACTCATGGCAATCCTGTGAATGAAACTCTGCAATTTCCCCTATTTTCTACCTCTCTGCTCTAGTGGTGCAAAAAGAGGACAATCTGTATATAGCTTCAGCTAGAATCTTTCCCATTTTACAAATGTGAGTGTTTTCATCTCACTACTGAATTTCTACAACTGAATGGTATAACATAGTTATTTTTATCTCATAATATGCCTGTGTAATTGTGTCCATTTTATGTTTACATATGTTGCAAAATGTTCAACTAGTTCTTTCATTTTGTAATTACCTGGTGTTGAAAAGTGAATAATAGATAAACAGACTGAATAAACAATTATATGTGTGGGTAGCTCTTTTTAATACATCTCTGCAAGCTTCACATAATATCCTGGCTCATCCATGGCTGGCTATTTTCCTAAGGTTACCATGACTAGATTAAGTAGGTTTTCACAGAAAACAGTTCCTGAAGACAAATCTGTTATACTTTTTAAATATCTATCCTTAAGGGCAGGTTGCCTTCAGTGAAATCTTCATTTTCTATATGTGGTCATCTTTTACTTCAAAATGTACTGCAGTTTTAAGAAAACTGCAGTTTTAAGAAAACACACATTTTCTCATTTTTTATTATTATTATTATTATTATTATTATTATTATGGTTTATTTTAGACGAGTCATATAAACATGAAATAGATGGACATTCCTGCAATTATATCATGTTGGTAATATTAATCTGGGTAGGCTCTTTAAAATATATATTATTTCATCTTTCACAAATATTCTGCAGCTTAAGAATTTAGCTTTGATGTAGCATAACTGATCTTTTTGTGTGGTGTAGTGGCTTGAGTGTTTAACTATGATTCTGGAGACTAGAGTTCAAATGCACACTCAACATGGAAACCCACTGAGCGACCTTGGGCAAGTGACACTCTCTCTGCCTTTGAGGAAGACAATGGAAAACCCACTGTAAATAAATCTGCCCAGGAAAGTCCCATGATAGCTTCACCTTAAAATAGCATAAGGCAGAAATGACTTGAAGACACAACAACACCAGTAGCATAACTAAACAAACAGAATAGCCTGTTCATTGTGGAACTAGTCAATAGTAGAACTTGGCCAGAACTATGTTGTAATTATGAATACAAAACAGTTACCTAACCATAACTGTTTCACATTCACAATCAAGATTTAGTCCCAATTTTGATATAATTACCACAATCATAACTAGTTTCCCAGTCTACTTTACCAGGCTTCAGCTACATGGGAAGAAGGAAGACCATTCTGCCAGTGATCAGAGCATGGTTGAAAGACATTTCTGGGCCGAAACAGAAGGCCATGAAGTGGTGGCTTCAAGCCACTCTAGAGAAAGCCAGATCTGGGCTGTGGCAACCACACACTGCAGCCCTGATCTGGCTTTTTGCCAGCCCCAAAAGAGGTGGCAAAATGCCACTCCTTTTTGAGCCAGCAAAAAGCTGGCTTTTACTCCACTGCTGCCACTGCCATGGCTTTGTGGTGCTCCTGCGGCATGCAGCATATAAATGCTGTGCCACTGGAGCACCACAAAGCTGCCCACCATGTGGTTGGGTGGGCAGCATGATGCCAGCTTGGGGTGGTGTCAAAGCATGTGGCATCTAAATGCAGCACTCTGAAACCACCCCCCAAGCCGGCACATAGGGGCTGTCTGTTTCGCTTCTCAATTAAGTACTTTGTTAAGTATAAGCTGATACAGGATTCCAGACTTAGTTTGTAGGACATCATATACATTACCATTTTAAGACAGTGGTAATGCAATCAGTAATGTTAACTTATGTGGCAAATCTCAGCACAATCAAACAATGCAGCACTTACCAGAAGTGATATTGATGGGATCACTTCATTAGAGAATGCATCTCTCAGTAATATTGCACTCGTGCCAACTGAGTTATAGCTTCACAGACTTTTGTTTCCAGAAATATTATGCAGTCCAATGATGCAGCTTTGCTTTTGTATTATTTTCTTGTAAATACACCTGCATGAGGATCAGAAAATGGAATATTAGATACTGGAATGATAAACATGCCATTATTCTTTCGAAGATATTATTATGAAAAGGAAAAAGCCAATGATGCCTACATTGCCCAAGACACTGTATGTTTGCTGCTGAAGCCCAAATCACCATGAGAGTTCTTCTGCTGAGCCTCCCCTTCTGTCACCATGTGCAACCGCATCTGATGGAACCAATCAAGTCCAGGTAACATCCAGTTGCAATTTAGCATCTAGGTGAAACAAAAAGAGACACTGCTTTCCATGACCTATAGTATAGGGGCTAAAGATCAAGGACGTTTCACTCCCATCTACAAAACTGCAACCCGATCATGCCACATGTACATGATTATTTCAGACTGTATGCATACACATATAGACCTACAAGAAATTCAACTTCTTTTTAGAAGAGCCTCATCTGTATTCATTCATAATACCTGGTTTATCCTCCATCTTCCATCTGTGCGCTATAAGATAATAGAGTCTGTAATCATGTCCATTGTGGGTGAATCATCATTGTGTGTTGAGCAATCCAAGCTTTTACCTGGATTTCAAAAACTATTTAACCAAGGATGATTTAAGTATAATAATTTACTTTTATTGCAATATGCCCTCTGAACCATATGTCCTCTATTGCACTGAACTGAGTAATACTCATGGTGAGCAAGACATATATTTGAAAAGCTCCATATTACAACTACCCTAAAAAAAATTCTTAAAGAAAAAAGGTTCTGCAGAAATTAAAAGCAAAGACATCTCACAAGAGTAAATATTTAGGATGTATGGCTGTGCTTCTGGGAGTGTTCTGAAATGGTACTAAAACTCTGTATTTGCCTCCATAGATCAAAGACTTAAGTAGCATTCTTATATTCAAGAAACAAAACCAGAATTAGTTCATATGTTAATGAGATGAGCTAATAGAAGTTTTCCCTAGGTAATCTCAGTGTCAATTATTCATGAACCATGGACAGCTGACATGACATTTCTTATTGACAGCTCTCAATTCTTTTATTTATAAGTCTGAGGTGATTTAGATGAGAAAAGAGTCAGAAGAAAAGTAGAGAGAAATTAAAAGGTTAAATAAAATGTTGCACCATACCAACATTTTTAGATTCTAGATACCGGTGTGTAGTCATAGTGTGTTTAAATGTATATATATATATATATATATATATATATATATATATATATATGTGTGTGTGTGTGTGTGTGTGTGTGTGTGTGTGTGGAGAGAGAGAGAGAGAGAGAGAGAGATCATGTATGTAAGACATATAATCACCCTACACATAAACCCCAAACAAAATACTTGACCTTCACCAATATGGATACTCACAAAAGCACAGAATGTAATTTAGTGCTAAAAATAACTTTATGTTATATTCATGCACATTGCAGGTATAATGGCTAGGTGTATGAACTGACAACACAATAGATACCCAGTGAGCAAAGTGAGCATGAAGGCTGGCAATAGATTAGCTGGAAAAAAAAGAAAAAAAAATTGGGGGCAGAAGAAAGAGTGAAAGAGAGACAGGAGAGCCTCAAAGATAGTGACTAGGACCTTGAAGTTGATGTGAAAACTAAAAAGAATCCAGGTGGAGATGCTAAGTTGAATTGATGTTTATGCTGAGGAAAATAAAATTATATTAACAAAAGGCATTCTGAAATAACTGAATTGGAAGACAGCAGGACAAAAGCTACTACACAGAAGCCTATAGAAGAGATGACCAGAGCTTGAGAAGTTACTTTTGATATGCATGACTATAATGGCATGCCAGAAATAAACATAATTGAGCAGGGGTAGGGTGATGGGCTGGATCCTACTGCTCAGTTGCAGAAAGTGTCAGTATGCCGTTAGATTAATCCTAAAAGTAATTTTCTAAACACTGTAAAAAGGAGAAAGGAAGGGGAATGTAAAAAGGAATATGGCAGCAAGACTAACTAGTTTTATTTTTTCATGAACTTCCATGGATTTCAAGTCACTTCTTCAGATGCAGTACAGAATGATATTAAGACCTCATACATAAAGTGTATTTATACAGTTATGGAAGTAGGCTAGAATGTAATGGGATCCATAAAAATGCAAATCATTTGAGCCTTGCCCAAAATTTTCAAATGGATGGGTGAGGTAATACAGGTCTTTCAGATCTTTGCCGTGGTTAGTTTGTGAAAAAGTTAGTTTGAAAATTTACAACTAACAATAGTAGCCGTTTGGATAGAAATGTTTTGCACATCCCCCATTCCCTTTGTATGTGGGTGAGACAAGGGATGGCCTTATGACCAGCCAACATGGAACAATATAGTACATGAAAAACTGATAGTTTTTAATTACATAAAAGCACATCATGCCCACATGTCACCTGAGAGGTAAAGGCAAGAGAATTTCTAAGAGTATCACATTTCCCTTGCTCTTAGGTTGATGTCATAACACAAGAATATAACCCCAAACTGTTGGACACTTAAATTATACTAGCTACTTGAAAAGGAATGTTTTATTCATTAAGCATATATGCCCAATGGTTTCAGAGGTATATATCCATCTATTTTGAAATTCTAGTGTTATCATTTTGCTAAAATGTGCACTTGTACAAGTTGGGGGGGGGGGTATTCACTCAGGTCCTAATCAAACAAGATTCTGAGAATGCCAAAATCAAGAAAGCTACTTGTGCAATATGATGGCTTACAGGTGGTTGTACACATTTGGCATATGAGTGATTTCACTTTCCTCACTGTAGAAAAAAGAATATTTGGAAACATTTTGAAAATGGCTCCAAAACCCTGATGGGAAGGATTCTGGAGTGACAATCTTTGCAATTCAGGACTTGTTCTGTGGAAAATTTGCACATGCTTTATTTGCATAGAAAATAGATTTTTTCCAGAAGAAATGACATTTTATGTGCAAAATTAAAAAAAAAAAAACCATAGGAAATACTATTTTCTATGCACACACATGGAAAAAATGCAAATTTTGCACATAAGAAGTCCCTAATTGTGAATAGGATTCAAAACCATGTAGTTTTTGAAGACTTTTCTCACAGCAGGAAGGAAATTACTAAAATCATTCATTGCTTCCTTCAAGAAGAAATTAGTGAAGTTATAAGTGTTGTGGCATTATATTAACCAAGGCATTTCAGCAAGGGTCAGCAACTATTCTAGGTGGCCAAAATGCCCTCTTTTTTTTCTTTTTTCTTTTTTCTTTTTGGCTGAGAGTGAAACCATCTGCTAAAGCACATCTGCTAAAATCTTAAACTGCTTTTCCCAAACATTTTACATACTTCTATGATAAATTTAATCAGGTACCAGACTTCTTTCCTGAATAGAGAGAGACCTCTGTCTCTCTATGGAGGAGAGAGAGGAGGCAACATTCTTGCTGTAAGATAGAAAAGTTCTTATCAAGGTATGAACTAACTGAAAGACAGCACTAGGCAGCTGTGAAAAGTTTATATCTGAAGCTGTACATCAGGTAAGCTATGTGAGATGTCCATCTTTTTGGCTGAAGAATACCCACTATACTAGGCTATACCTGACTTGTTTTTTGCTGTAAGAGGGCTGTGTAGGGCATGGTGGAAACTCACTCCAAATGCCTCATCATTTTTCTGTTATTAATCCTGATTTAGCACTGTTTTTTCTGTATGGAACACAATACAAAGACTTAATATGCCTCTTGTAAGTAATAACCAGATAATATTTGCAGGTTTGGAAAAAGTAAACTGAGGCGCTTTACAGACCGCCCAAAATGGTGGACTACCGGCACCCTCATTTGCTGCATGGAGGAGCCTCAGTGGCCAAACCATGCAACTCCTCCATGCAGCGCTTCTTTTTTGCGCACATAGACACCGCAAAGCGCCATTGGCACACTTGCGGCATTCATAATGGCACCAAGACGTGCGGACGCTAAGCATCTGCTATGTTCAAAATGGCGGCACCCATGTTAGAATGGGGCACCACCATTTTGTACGTGCTCAGAGCGTACTAGGGTTAGGGGCGTCTGGAAAGGACGCCCCTTCCTAACCCCTAGTCGTGCCGAGCATGATTTCTTGGCGGTGTAGAAAAAAGGCTGTATTTTGTTGGTGATAAACATTTATCTCGGTAAATAAGAAACGACACAGACTCGCTCCTTCTGTCTCTCTCTCTCTCTCCATTTGTATTTTTAGTCAACAATGGTCTCTACTGCCTCCTGCTTCTAGAGAAATATTACACAATCTTTAAAAATCTCATTCTTATATTATATCTCTATATACTATTATATATATATATATTATATCTATATAATATTAGACTGCAAGGAAGCAGTTGATGATGAAAGGATGTTGGGAGTCTCACATAAGTATGACACAGACCAATAATAGGTCCATTATATTCTTCCGGTGGAGTTCATGACTCAAAGACAAAGAAACCGTGGAAAAGAGTGTATCCAGCTATAATTCTACTTGCATGAGCCAGACAGACTAGTTAGGTAAATACAGGTTAGTAATGTTGTCGAAGGAGTCAACATGCATTAGGTCGTCTAGAGTTAGAAATTCTTTGTATATATTTTAAGTGTAATGTAAATGATTAAATTAACTATTTGTCTAGACATAAAATTTACCTGACGACAGAGGTGATCCTCCTGCCGCATGTTATTGCATGAAGGTTACTAACAGTTACGACAGTATCAAGGGATGGAATAGAGCGGTATCCAGGCTGATAGCTGCGGACCTCTAAAGTATCCATTATGTGAAGCATTGATGCCAGACTGAAGCAGTCATCCTCTCCCCAAAAAAAAAAAACTTTATTTTTTTTTTACTGAAAATCATCTCCTTAACATTCTGGAAAAGGTATATATGGTAGGTTTGTGAATTATCTCTTCTGGTAACAAAGTACCTCCCTTTCTTCCATAGGCAATGTGGTAAGCTAGCAAATGTATTCACTGCTAATGAAATTTATGAACAATTTGCCATTGGTGCCTTTTATCCTATACCTTCAAAGGAATATGGATTATGGTATTTTCCTTTAGTGATAATAAAAAGCATAGCTTACTCTTGTGACATCACAACGCATAAAAATGTAGATCTGATGTGTGTAGTTATAGGAGATGAAAAAAAAAAACAAACCAAAGACCTACCCACCCAAAAAAACCCAACCAAAAGACACAAACCACCCACACCCCCCACACCCACCCCACAAACCCCCACCAAAGAACCCGCCACCAACCAAACAAAACCCAAAACCCAAACAACACACAAAAAACACAAACCACCTCCCAAACCCACCAAACCACCACACCACCCCCACCAACACCACAACCAAACAGGCCCCCCACCAAACACACGCAACAAACCCAAAACCACACCCAAAACCCAACAACCACAAACCACACAACAGACACACAAACAAACAACTCAACAACACCACCAAAACCCCCAACCGATTAAAAACCAAACACACCACACCCAACACACCACCATCCAACCCCACACAACCACAACGCAAAACAACCACCACAACACAAACAAAACACACCCAAAAAACAACACAAAAACCCCACCCCCCCACCAACCACCAAAACACACCCAACCAACCACCAAACACCCACCACCAAACAACAACACACACAACAACACACAAAAAAAAAAAAAACCCACCCCAAAAAACACACAAAACACCAACAAACCAACCCACCCAAAACCAAACAACGCCACACAAAACCAAAAACCCACAAACCCACAACAACCCACCACCAAACAAACCAACTACCCCAACAACCCCCACCCCAGAAAACACAAACCCAAAACATACCCACGACAACCCAAAACAACCACACCCCCGACACAAACACCCCCCAACAAAACACAACCACCTACAACCAAAAACCCAAACAACCCCAAAAAACCCCAATAACCAAAACTAACAAACCCAAACCACTCCCACCAAACAAACACCCCACCCACACAAACCCGAACACACCACACCTCAACCAACCCAAAACAAAAAAGCCAACACAACAGCACACAACAAAACGCACACAAACAAAACCACAAACAACCCAAACCCCACAACCCAACCCAAAAACCCCCCATAACCCCACCCCATACAACTACAAACCCACAAAAAACACACAACCAAACCACCCAACACCAACAATAACACCCCCCCAAACAAAAACATCACCACAAAACCCCCCCCCACCACACCCAAACCCCCAACCAAACCACACCACCCAACCAATAAAGCACCAAAAAAACAAAACCCACCCACAACACCCCAACCTCCCCACAACACCAAACCACACAACAAACACCACATGAACCCCAAAACCCCCAAAACCCCAAAACCCCAACAACACCACCCCACAGACAACCAACCAACCCAAACCAAACCCCACAACCCAAACAAAAAAAACCAAACACCAACCAAAACAAAGAAACAAACCACCAAACACCAACACCCAACCGCCAATACACCACCCCAAAACACCCCCCCAAAACCCACAACAACAAAACACCACCCAACAACACAAAGCTAAACACAACCCCAAAAACCCAACGCCAAAACAACAAACAAACACACCCCCCAAAACAACAACCCCCACCACAAACAAACACACCCCCCACCCCCAAAAAACCGCACCACTAACCCACACCTACAAACACCAAACCCCGCACACAAACAATAACAAACCACACACAAAACACATCCCCCACACCAAACAAACCCCACAGCAAAGCCCCCATCCACAGACAACAACCCACCCAACACAACCCAAACACACAAACCCAAAAAACATAAACCCAACACAACCAAACCCAACAACAAGCCAACACACCCCTCCCCCACACACCCCCCACCCACACAAACTAAGAAAAAACCCCCCCAAACAATAAAACACAAAAAACACACCCCATAAAAAAACCAACAAACCAACCCCATACACACACCACAAGGAACCCCCCACAACACCACCAACCAAACACCCCCCCCCCAACCCCACACCACCAACCCAAAAAAACAAACTACCCCCCCCCCAAAAAACCCAAACAAAAAACCACACCAAAAACCCAAAAAAACCCCCCACGAAACAAACAACACCAACCACAACCAGACCAACCGAATAAAAAAAAAACCCAACCACAACCTCACCACCCCCGACAACCCAACCCCCCCAAAAACAAAAACACCAACCCACACCAACATCACACAAAAACGAAAGAAACCCCAACCCCACAACCCCCCCCCACCCCCCCCACCCCACCCACACAAACCAACCACCAACACCACCACCCCCAACAACACCATAACCAACAACCCCCCACCAACAACCCCCCTAAGAAAAAAACCACCCACCCACACACCCAAACAACACAAAAACACACCCAACCAAAACCCGTTATCATATCATAATTACATTACATTTGTAGTATTCAACCTTGATCATCAGTATAAGACAACTGGGATAGACCCTCTGATAACCAATTTTCCCAGGAAGTATGAATATTTTCAACATTAAAATTTCCAACACTTTTTTTTTTTAGCAATTTTTAGAGGACATTTTTAACATAACCTCATATGGAAAAGCATTATCTCAAATTTTCTCTTTATTTATTGAGTACTTTTCCAGTGTTCTGGTACTTCTTCCATGGTTCATGAGACTCCAAAACACAATTATTGCCAGTGATTTTCCTACATCTCTCCTCTTCTCTCTCAATCTCTCTCTCTCTCTTTTTTTTTTTTTGAGGCGGAAGTATGACATCGAAAGAGACAAAGACTTGCTCGAATACTGAGACAAGATATGACACGCTTAACGGGATTATATAAAGTGAGAAGATTAAAGTCTTTTGTGGATAGAGGAAAAGGTAACCTCAGGCGTATTAATGATGCGCCCCTGTCATAACAAAATTTTGCAAAATGCATTCTCACCATGCAATAATTCTGTGTTTTTGTTTTGTTTTCTTTTGTTTTGGCTTTTTCTGAGGATAATAGGGGGAAGATAACTGTCTTTTCTACTCTTGTGCAAAAGAAGAAGAAAATAATCTCTCTGTGACGGTCAATTCTTTGTGATTTTCTCTTTTGATTTTTTAACATATGAGTTTATTAATATAACATTTTACCTTACAAACCAACTAATTAATCACATCCTATCTCAAATGTGTTCTCAGCTATTAACTAATCTCTCTCATACACACACACACACACACACACACATCATATTTCCCCTCCCTCATCTCTCCCACTCACCCCAGGAATGGTGTTTTCTTTTTAATTTCTTTTTCCTCCTATGTGGAAAATCATTTTAACTGTTTCCTTAATAATTTCATGCTCCTTCTCTCCTCAACAAACACAGGGGCTGTGCATACCATTTACATGATGCAGCGTCAAAGGAGCACCTTAAAGCCATGGTGTTGTGGCTATCACAACCTTTTCAGGGCACAAAAAGGAGCCACTTTTTGTGGCTCCTTTTTACACCCTGGAAAGGCCAGATCAGGGCTGTGGCATGTGATTGCCATGGCTCCAAACCGGCACATCTGGAGACACTGCAGGCCACTCCTTAGGGGCATTCTGCACAGCCTCCCAGTCATTATTTTCTAATTATTAACCCAAACTTTTTCTTTGAATTGATCAAAATAAACCCTCATTTTTTCCATTATAAAATCAATAATATATTCTGATATATATTTCTTGCATCTATTAAAGTTCTGCTTTTCTTTCTCACAGGAGGTGGTTTTCAAGGACAATTCTGAACAGTTCTCGAAAATCGCCTCCTGTGGGATGGATAGAGAACGGATTAGGGACTTCCAGCAGCATCAGTGGCATTCCCCCATGTGGCAACATGGGTGATTTCCCCATTCCATTCCATTCCTGTTCTCTTCCTTTCTGCACCATTTGGCTCCCTGAGCCCTGTGTGATAAGCTCCCAAATCAAAATAATAATAATAATAATAATAATAATAATAATAATACTTTTCAGTGAAGGATGCTCCCCCCCACTAGTGATAACCTCTATGAGGTATATTATTTGCCTTAATGTAATTTGGGAAATCTCATTAATCCCCCTGCTCCATACTCAAGCACAATTACTCTGTTGCATTATATGTTTTATTCTCGTATACACATGATTTCAACTGACACTAATATACTGACATCATCAGGCAAATTATTGGTTTTGCATATAAGTGGGTTCTAGATCGGGGAGCGATTATACACACAATTGAAGACTAAAAATAACCAATAGGAACCAGTCTGTTCAGCCACTACCAAAACTGTCTCTTTCATTAATACTTAATGTGTCCTTATGTTTATTTTTATGTTTATCTACATTTGTTATTTCAGAACAGAAATATAATTTGTAATTAATTTTATACACAAGTTGTAAAGTGTTTGAAACTGCTTACACACTCATTCATACCCTGCTATATTTTGCTAAAGTCAAAGTGAAGAATTTTTTTATTCACTTAAAACTTTCTAGGAACTTGAAATATACAACATTTCATGCACTTATATAGAGGCAATATTCTGTTCTTGTAAGTGAGAAAATAAAATATACACTTACTCTGAAAGGTTTTAAGATCCAATTCACTTTATTATAACATAAATAACAGGTTGTGTGTTTTTTTAAGGTTAAAGTGTCCACAGTTTAATGTATCAAAGGGCATTCTATTGATTGTGAGAGTTTCCTTGGATATGTTGTGCATTAGTTGTAAACAGCTGTGGTTTGAAGAAAATGAGTAATCAGATATCTAGTTTTCTATTTAAAGTTAATGGGTGAAATGAGCCTACATAATTTTATAGTAATGGAATTATATTTTATAGCTTATTAACCTTTCACATGCCTAAAATCCACCATAAAGTGTCAACTTATGGACTGAGCTCTATAAACATGTTCAAATAACTTTTATAGAGGCAATGATGATAGATTTTGATTGATTGATTGACCTTTCAGACAATTTTCAAGAGCAGTTATTGAAAATCTATCTATCTATTGAAAATCTATCAATCTATGCACCAAATGAGACTGCTAAAATTTTACAACAAAGCTAAGCATAATGATATCAAGTGGGTTTGCACCATTTTTCACAAGGATTAAACAAAAACCCTTGCACTGTCTTATTTGTATAGTATTTTCTGAACTCTATGACAGTTTTAAAACATTGCAGGAGAAAATATGTCTGTGTCCAAGGTATTATTTCTGTGCTGGAATCTATGGCATTTTACCTAAACACTCTGTGACAGAAAAGAAAGAAGGCAGGGAGGGAGGGAGGGAGGTCCTGAACAGATGGGCACTAAAGAGCAGCCCAACTCGAATCTGGCTCAACTTGGAAGGAGGGATGGAAGGATGGGGGGAAGGAGGGAGGGAAGGTGCAGTGAAAGAGAAATAAAATTAGGTAAAATAAAGTAAAATTAACACTTGTAATATGGTTACTTCCAGACCTCTATGAATTTCAGTATTCTGCCAATAAAATTTCATTGTTCCTTTGCCAGTGGAATACATAATAATGTCCCCCAAGTGAGGCAAAACTGCTGACATTGAAAATAATGGCATGGAACTTTTTTGTTTGTTTGTTTTTTGTTTGTTTATTTTATTGCAGTATCGTAATGAGACCCATCAGGAACAATGTTTTTTCCAGCAGGGTTTGCATCTTTGTTTTGGATAGCAGAAAATGTGTACATGGCAAGTGGTAGAAGTTCAGAAACATGGGCCCCAATCATTTTTTACAATAAAATTGCAATAACCTAAACACATTGAATTAATGGCATTTATGTTGACTAGCATTTAACATTGCAACCTATGTATGGTTTCAATGGATTCATTTGCCAGTAACAGTGTTTAGGATGGCAAGATCCTCAGTTGTTGGATTTCAAGTCACATAAATTACAGTATTTTCTTGGAAACTACATTGTGCAAAACCTTTATATCAGAATTAGGGGTAGTGGTTTCTAATCTTGTTTTACTTCAATAGCATCTCAGAAAACAAGATTAGAAACCACTACCCCTAATTCTGATATAAAGGTTTTGCACAATGTAGTTTCCATGTTTGTTCAACCTGCATGTTCAGGAATATGCCTATCTGAAATATTTTGGATTCCCCCTCACCGCCCATACTTTGGGCAATAAGCATTTCCAAAACAAAGACAACTGGGATAATGCAAAGATAGTGATAAGGATATTCTCTATTTCAATTTCCTTGTTATCTAAGTTGAAATTGTGTAAGTCTTCTGTGGCCATTATTTTTGTTTTCTTAATGTTCAACTTTAAGACTGCCTTAACATTTTCTTCTTTGACTTTGTTTTGCAATTGTTCCAAGTCTGTTGCTTTCTGCTAGTGATAGGGAATCACCTGCAGATCAAATTTTCCTTCCTCCAGTATTCATTCCTCTTTCTTCCAAGTCTAAACTTGCTCTGCATATGATATTTTCAGCATACAAGTTGAACAAGTAGGGTGATAGAATGCAGCAGTAGTGGTATATTAATATATTCCATGCGCATGGAATAAAAATGAATAAGTAGGAAAATACTTCAAAATTTCTTTTTCAGACATCCAGTTTCAAAAACTAGACTTTGTCAAAATGAGTTAACACCCAACCAAAATTTTAATCCTTTTTTATTGGATTTTCTCTCTGTTGATCTAGAAGCTGTTCTTCCTCTCACTATCATTTGGTTTAAGTTAATGGAGTTTTCTTCCCTTCCAACAAAACAAAGCTACATGATACCAAATTTTGACAAATCTATTTTCCCTCCAGTATAAGGATAGGAATAAACAGTAATGCATGTGTTGTTATAAAGTTAGGCCCTGGGTGGGGGCACTATCCTAATATTTCTAGGCATGACTCATTTTCAGAAATAATTAAATATCACTGAGAAATATTAAGTATTTCATTGCACTGTAAAATGTATCCTTATCAATAAAACACACTCACTGTAGAAGGGAAAATCCACACCCTCAAATGAGATGGTTAGAAAACCTTATTATCTCATTTTACTGTTCATTTTCTTTCTGGAGACAAACTTTGGAGGCCAACTTGACAGGCTGACTTCCATCTATGTTTTCATTTTGTTTTCCCTAAATGATTATAGAAATCCTTTGTATGCATGTAATATTAGAAAAGAGGATGGAGAAGATAGAATATACAGATAAGATGAGTTGAAATGAGAATTTAAAGAGCATCTTTGGTATATAAGGAGTTATGACTCTGTAGTATTATTCCTGATTTTTTAGCTCTTTCTTTATGTTAGTTAGTATTTTTCTTATTTAAACAAGGTATATATGGACTGATATATTTTCTGGTCAATCTGTATTATTAAGTACATATCAACTCATCCCAAGATTTCTAAACTGCATATACATAAAATGGAAACCTGTTTCCTGCAGATAAAATTATACTTTCTGTCCAATAAACTTGCTTCTTGTGCAGAAAAAACCTTTTTGCACAGAAAAAAATATATCCTTGAGGACACAAATTCTCTCTCTCTCTCTCTCTCTCTCATCTTTCTCTTTTCTCTTTTCATTTTTCTTTTTTCTTCTTCTTCCTTTTCGTTTAACTTATTTTTGGTGCATAATAAGTTTTGAACTGTAAAGATTCTCAAAAAATTACCCTAATTCAAGTTCCCTGTCACTCAGGAACTCCCCCTTTTCATCTGTGGTTCAAATACTTGTGAATATTATTTCCATTCCATTCCTATGCAAGAAGCATAGGATAAATCACAAACCACCTCTGATGTCCAGAAAACACTGCAGAAATAATCTAGTTTGAGACCACTTTAACTGCCCTGGCTCAATGCTTGGAAATCCTGGGAATTGTAGTTTATTCTGGCACAGGAGCTCTCTGACAGAGCAGGCTAACTGTCTCACAAAACTGCCATTCCCAAAATTCCCTAGCATTGAGCCATCTCAAACTGGATTATTTCTGTAATGTGTTTTGAACCTGAGACACAGCTCTGATCCTGAAGAAAGAAATCTCTGTTGGGATCCTTCTATCCTGCATCCTCATCTGTTTGATGTCAGAGTTCTAATATTGTTAAAAAGGGGAAAGGTTAACATTATAGGTGTAGTGTGAGTAAAAGAGGGCATGACAGCGACTCACAGAATCCAAAGACCTTATAACAATAAGATGAGGGTGACAATTGGCTGTTAGAGCTTCAATGTGCTCATGATCATGTGTGTGCATCAGAACAGAAAATAATAATAGTCTGGCATGGCTTGTAGCCATGGTTGCTTGGTTGTCAGACCATTGTTGGTCCTGTTCCACAAATTGGGAACCCCTTCGGTGTGAGCCAGCCTTTCCTGTCTATCTGTTTTCAGCCTATGAATAACAAAAGTTGTAACAACATAGAATAGTTTATGGACATATTCTGCAACTTCAAAAGTATCTGGTAGAACTCCAGGAATTGTGGTACCTATGATTTCGTAATTAGTAATCAGTAATTAGTAATTAGTAATCAGTAATGGCAATGGGCCATTGTTTTTCCCATCTGCCTAAACTGCTACCATTTTAAAGATAAATAAAGGGAATATGCTTTCAAAAGTGCTGCTAGTTGTGGGGAGGGCTTCAGGGAACCACGGGGGCAGCAGGATAGCATGAGGACAAACTCTTGTACTGGCTTAAAAATGGAGGAAAAATCGAAGAGAAAGGTGGCATACTAAATAAATAAATAAAGTGGATTGATCAAGTCAATAATAACTTTTACATTTGGCAATCTGGAAACAAAAACTTGAGAACAGCTTTATTTCATCTTCTGTCTAAAATAGGAAAGAATATACAGCTGTGTGACATCTGTGCTTTGTGGTGAACAATTAAACTGACAAAATTGCACATGATTCTATATAATCCTATGTCATCTATAGTCTTCATAAAATACCAAGAGCAGAATTGGCAAAGCATAGATGGAAAAAAGGTACTTTTCATTCCTTCAACAAAGCTTTTGGGATATCCAGCTGTAGTAGGGTAATTTCCCATCCTTAATTAGCTTTTAATTAGAAAGTCTTGATGAATTCACATTACACTAAATATACCATTAAACCTGGTATATTTTCACCTGGGCTAATGATTCTTGGCGAGATCTGTAGTCTGGGTCTTTAGTATCTAGTCTGTCATTCTGAAAGTTCAAATCATACATATAAAAAAGATTTCCAAACAAATGATATTCAGATTCACAGCTTGGATGTAAGATTACAAAGAATGACATTGCCTGTGATATGCTATTTTGGGGATAATGAGAATGCAACAACATTCCTTTTTCAATTCACCTAATCACATTGTTACTTTTTCTATATGATGAATAAACATTACTCAGTCTTGTTACGGGATGTGTGTGTGTGCTTAAAATTCTTTCTGGGAATATTTTAAAGATTTTTTCTCAGTTGTTAGGCCATTTCACCACCTTTTTTGATGGCAATAAAACAAGTAATGTAAGAAGTTACAAAATTTTATTAATTGCAGCAAATACCAAAATAAAATATTTTGCAGAAGTAACTTTCCATGTGCTGTTGATATGTATGGGAACATGAAGAGTGAATGAATAATTTATGATACAAGAGTAACTTTCATTTTAAAAAGATCTTTTATTTTTCAATGGAATGACACAATCTATTTGATAAAGTTTTTTCAGCAGAATATTTTTTCTATAATTAATATTCTAGAAAAACAAAGGGCTAGCAACACTGAAAAGAACGTAAGGAGATATATCTGATTTTTGCAAATAGCTTTACAAAAGTCAGTAAATTGTATATGCATTCCTCTTCACATGCTGGGTTGTGACTGACAAACATATGGAGAGATTCTTGAACCATGAAGCCAATGAAAATTCAAAGTCATCTCTAATGTCATAAACTGCAAGCTGTTTATGAGGTCATGTAGTTCTCTGTTAGGAAGCTTTGCTATAACAAATGTTGAACAGGACTGATCTATAAATACATGAAAACATGAGCTGTCAATGCCTTGCTGCTTTTGTCTGTCTATCTGTCAACTGTCTATGTGACTAACTAATCAACAGCCTTGATTTCCTGACTGTCAGAGGCAGGTGGATCTACCCTAACCTTCCTTTCACCTGGAAGGGAAAATAAGTGGAGGAATCTGGCATCTTATTGGTATTACCTTGGAAGTGGAGTCTACTTATGTCACAAATATAATGTCAAGAGGTTCACACTGAATTTTGGAAGCTTTCTTTTATTGAGTCACACCATTGGTATATCTAGGATGATACTGAAAGGCAGTTTCTTTCCAGGATTTTAATCAGAGCACTTTTCCAGCCCAATGTAGAGAGGTTGGAAACTGGAAAGTGAAACATCTCCATGCACAGCCTATAATCAGTCACCAAGGGTCCGAACAGACAGGCCAAAATAAAGTTGCTTTGGGTCACTTTGGAGGTATGCTGTTTAAATGATGCATGCATCCTAAGAGGACAGAAACCACTCCAAAACCACACTCGAGTCCTAAGGACAGGAGTGCAGCTTTGACTCAGCTTCTGGCCTCTTAAGATAAGCATGTCATTTAAACAACATACCTCCAAAATGACCCGAAGTAGCTTTATTTTGGCCTGTCTGTTTGGGCCCTAAGTTAGAGCTCTTTTTATATAAGAAGGGCCCATAAAATATTTCTTTCCCACACTAATATTTTCTCAGTTTATTACAAGGGTTTCCAGCTGTTCTATGTTATGTATGTGAGATGGGTTGGGAGGAAGGTGCTGTGTACAAACTTTTTAAAACACTTTCTGAAAAAGACTTAACTCCTTATTTCTACTTCCACTGCCCATTCCATTGCTCTCGCCACTATATTAGAGCTCAGATGGAAGGTACAAGGAAAAAAGATTGCTTACTTTTCTCACTGCTTGCACGTGAAGAAGCAATAACTGTAAGGAGAAGAATCAAACCCAGAAGTTCCCACTAGGGAACTGTGGTTGGATGCCAAGTGATGCCAGGCCAGCACTGATGTAGGCTTCTGGCATAATAACTTATGTAGGAAGGAGCCATGCTGGAGAAACAACAACACCTTACCACACATCAGAGAAATATTTAATTCCCGTTCATATAAAGCTGGCAACAACTATCTCAACTATCACTTGTTAGTTGTTAATATTTCATGGTGATTTTTAGTCTTTTTTTGTGCAGCACCTTTTGAATGTATTCTTCATCCAGAAGGAGAGGCCTCCATGTTAGCCTGCTTCTGTACTCACAAGAGCCTACTTAGATCACACCATATATTCTCATGTATATTAGCATTGCTAATATGTTTTATACCTCTTAAATTAAAGCCTTCCATTACTGAGTGTTTTTGAAAATATAATTATAATACCTCAAAGTAGTTTCAGCACCTTGGGTTCCATTCATAATAGCTTTTAAGGAAAGTAATATGGGCACATTAACACACACAAAATGTAACTCGAATTCTTCCTATTTGTCAAAGTGATGAATTAATTTGTGGCAGTCTTTTCAGCATTCAATTAATTATTAGTCCTTCACTCAAGAGAAATATTCTGAATAAGTAATTAAAGTTCTTTCTAAAAGTTCCCCATTTCTTTTTCTCAACCACTTTTTTTCTCTTAAAAAACTGGATTTTTTTTATAAAAAAAACTAATTGTCAATTCAATGGTATGATATATGAGAATATTGCTAGACAGTGACACCAGTATTTAAAAATCATTATCCCTACTCCATGCATACTTTTTATGTCTTTGAAATGTGTGCATTATATTGATGGCCGGCAATTTCAAGCCTAATAGTCTTGTCCTGTACAAATTTAGTTTGATGTTAGTTTTACTGTTCTATGGAATTTATTCCAGGTAATTTTGCAGTGTTCTGTGGGATTTAATCCTAGACACTTTAGGAGCTACAAAAGATCCTGAAATGGCAAGATATATAATTGGATACTGAAGTCAGTATTGGCCATGTAGTCACATCTCCCATTTCTAAGAATGGTTGTTAAAGCTGGACAGTGAAGAAAGCTGATAGGAAGAGAATAAACTAATAAATAAGAAAGTGAAATGTGGTGCTAGAGAAGAGTTTATGAATACTGTGGACTGTTAAAAGACACATTAATGAGTGACAGACCAAATCAAGCCCAAACTCTCCCTAGAAGCTCCAATGACTAAACTGAGACTGTTGTAGTTTGACCTTATCATGGTAAGGTAGAAGGCAGTAGGAAAAGAGCAAGACCACATTCTAGATGGATAGACTCAATCAAGGAAGCCACATCCTGAGCAAGACCAGAACAGAACTGTTGATGAGAGGGTGGCTTGGAACACTCTAATTCATACGGTTTTCATACATCAAAGTAGAATTGACAACAGTTAGGAGCCCTGGTGGCACATGGAGGAGCCTGGTGGTGCAGTGGTTAAATGCCTGTACTGCAGCCACTCATTCACAAACCACAAGATTGTGAGTTCAATCCCAGACAGGGGCTCAGGATATACTCAGCCTGCCATCCTTCTGAGGTGACTAAAATGAGCGCCCAGCATGTTGGAGGCAATTAGCTTACAGTTGTAAATTGCTTAGAGACTGCTTGGTGCATTATGAAGTGGTATATAAATGAAGCTGCTAATGCTAAGAGTTAACAGCAATTTTGCAAACTATTTTGTCTGGTATTTAGTATTGCAGTTACACATTCGCAGCATAAAGTTATGGATCTGTTACTAATCAGCTACCCCAGTCCATCTTAAAAGCCAATGGACAAAAAAAAATCTATTCAGCTGGCATTTAGAAGATGATGTTTCCATTTTTTTATACTAGTGAGCAAGCTGCAACCATCAGAAACAGAACCCCTGCTGCAAGTTCTGGTTGCACCCTCAGTTGCTGGTGGGAGAGGGATGGAAACATCTTCATCCTTGCAACCCAATCACCAGGTTAAAGAACCATCTGAACCAGTGGCTAGCTGTTAATGTGGAAGAGGGGGCTGGCCTAGGATAAGTTATTTAGACACACTTCTGTGATGGTGACAACATGGCACTGCCAAAATCTCTCAAAAACTTTCACTCCTTTTTAATGTTTGCAACTGCTACCACCAATTATGTGAAAGTGATGGCCACTATCCCACCAATTCTTTACTGCAAGACATGAACTCAGGACTCTTTTAAATGTCTTCTGCACAATAACTCTCTTTAGATGCCAACCCTCTGGGTTTCAAATTTTGTCCCCAGCTTGGCACCAACTATTTTTTCACAGCCACACACCCACTAATGTGTCCCAAACCTAAAAGACTTTTCTCAATGTTGGTAGTGTTTTTAGATGTACTTTTGAAATAACTCCAACAACTGCTTGTTGAAATAACAAGTCAGGCTGAATACAGTATCTCTTTTAGTGGATGGTGTTCACAATGGATATGGTGTATAAATACTTTATTAGTTACATAGTTTAACAGTTTCTTTACTTGTCTTTGTAATTGTTTCCCTATAACTTTATCTATGCTCCCATACAGACTTGGGGGCTATCCAGACTGGCCCGAAAGTCTAGCCTGTGGGCAGAGTCAGGGCATAGCGTCCTGATGACGCAGGCCCTAACTCTGCCCACAGGGCACCATGAAGGCATGGACCACTCCAGAAGGCATGCACCATCATGATGGACCACCGGCACTGCATCCAAATAATGCAGTACTGAAGGGGCACCATACAGCTGCACCACCATGGTTATGATGTCTTTTGGAGGGCAAAAAAAGGAGCCGCTTTTTGTAGCTCCTTTTTGTGACCTCCAGAGGCCGGATTGGGGCTGCTATGTGAAGTTGCCATGGTCCCGATCTGGACAGAAGATGGGCAGTCTGTATAGCCCCTAAATCTCTCAAAACCTTTATTACTGTTTTGTATCTTTTAACCCTTCTGGTTAACTGTGACCACACTAGTCACAAAGCACTCTATCTCCCTTGGGACGTTACCACAATTTACTTAAGAACACTCCTTGTCTCTACCTTCAGTATCTAAACCCCTTTCCAGTTGCTTCTCACAGCAGCTCATCCTAGCCTCAATAGCTATTCACCCCTCAGGGCACAATAAACATCAACCCTAACTAACTCCAAACACTTCTCAGCCCCTCTTTTATACTTGCTCCTGAGAATAGCCTCCACCTTTTCTTGGCTTCACTCCCATTCACTATTGCCAAGATTCTAATCTTCCTGTTGTCTCCACAATTTTCTTAAACAAGTTTCCAATCCACATGTGCATCATTAAAGGGTAATAATCTGAAGTTTCCTTAGAATAAATATAATTAAAATCCCAGGCATTTGGTTGGGTCAGGTGATGTTCCTGGAAAATGGGAAGCTGACCAATCTTTATTAGCATAAAGTATTTCACATGGAAAATTGATTTCATTTCCATTCTGTTGATAAGGCTTGCATGAACAGTAGGTCTTGAAATTTGTCCCAGGTCCCCCTCCCTCCCCAAGCTGTTGGGCTATAGCAAAGCAACTTCATCTGAAGTGTCCTTTGCACTTTCTTCTTTATTTGCAGACTGCATATATTCAAAAGATCACACAACATGCCTTTGACAAAAGAATTCCCCAGTGCTATAAGGATTGTCTGGGCAAATGTGTTTACAAGCTTGCAAAATAAATTCAGTATGTTGGCTGCATGTGTGTGTTTGTGCTGTAGAGCTCAGAGAATTAAAACATACTTTCTGCACATATCGATCTAGTGTGACATTACTTCCCATCTACACTGGTGGTTGGTTTATGTATTCCAATGAAATTATGCTGTCTTACAATACAAATAGCAACATACATATATCTTCTAATAACAGTAGTTGGTGAAAGTCTTCTGGAATGCAAAAATGTTTGACTTGAAAGGGAAAAATAATACAGAATAAAAGTAGGCAATGTTAAAAGCAAGATAAAAGGCAGGTAAACACAGTGGCGGGATACAAACCGCCGCTTTGCGGCGGTCTGCTGCCGCCGCCGGTTAGTCTGCAGAGGAGCCGGAGCCTCCACACGGCGTGGCTCCCGTGCAGACAGAAAAAGAAGCTCCAAAATGGAGCTTCTTTTTCAGTCGCGTTTGCGACGTAGCGAGGCGCCAGGGGCGCACTTGCTACGTCACAAGGGACGCGACGCGTACGGACACTCAGCGTCCGATATGCAAAGATGGCACCGGCCATGTAGAAGGGCCGGCACCATCTTGTACGGACGGAGTCCGTATTAGGCACAGGGGCATCTATAAGAGACGCCCCTTTTTTAAAATAGGACGTCCTCCGGACGTCCCAAATGCCGGTGCAGAAAGCACCAGTATTTCCTTTTAAAATCTGGGGTGGCAGGTCAAGATTAACTCAGTCTGATCTTAGATTCTAAGAGGGTCAGCCCTGATTAGTACTTGGATGGGAGACCACCAATGAATACCAGGTGCTGTTTGTTGCATTTCAGAGGAAAGAATGATGGAAACCACCTTTCTTGCCCAAGGAAACCCTTCAAATTCATGGTATCGCCATAAATCAACAAGCAACTTGAAGACACATACAGACACATGTACAAAACAATTGGAAGTGCTGGTCATGTCTTATGAAGTCCCATATGGCTGAAGTCCAGTCTATCTTCCTATAAAAGCCTGCCAGAATGTTAAGATCTACAGGTTAGGGGTTTATTTCAGTCCTGCCTTTGCAACAAACTCTCTTGGTAAGGACACAAGAGAAATCCTTCTCAATGGCTGCTCCCACCCTCTGGAATTCCTTTCCATGGGAAGCAAGACTGGCCTCCTTCCTACTCACCTTTCTTTGCTTCACCTGTTTCAGCAGGCTTTTAATATGTAACCAAACACAGGGGAGTTTCTTACTGAGGGCAAATATCTTTTAAATAATTTTATGTAATGATTTTAATTATTTTAGAATTTGTATTTTGTTTTAGTTGATTCCTTTTGTAAACTGCCTTGAGTCTGGAAAAAGGGTCGTATATAAATGAAACAAACAAGCAAACATACAAACACTATATACAATTGCTTTCCAGTGAACACCTGTATTAGAGATAGAGAATTTCACTTTGTTCAGATTTTGATAATAACTCCCTACTTGAATTTTTGGAATGAATATGTTAAAAAAAATCAATATTCAGTCTTGCAATAAATTTGCCTCAGGTATATAATAACCTGATAAACTAATGAAAAGAAAGAATAAATATATTAATATTAGTGAACACTATACATAAAAGCAATTGTTGTTGCTGTTAATTGCCCTTCAGCTGGCCCTGACTCATGATGAGACTGTGAATGAGACATCTTCAATACCCCTGTCTTCTACTACTCTGTTTTGTTCCTGCAAATCCATGCTCATGACCTCCCTGATTGAGTCTTCTCATATGTTGTACAGTTTTCCTCTCTTTCTGCTGCACTCTGCCTTTCCCAGGATTATTGGAGGGGGGGAGGTTCCTACTGAATCATGCCTGCTCATGATGTAGCCAAAGTATGACAGCCTCAATTTGATCATCTTGGGCGCGTTACAGACCGCCCCTTTGGGGCGGCCTGTAGGCGCACCTTTCCCCACCGGATCGGGGCCTCAGCGGCCAGAGCAGCAGCCTCTGAAGCCCTGATCCGCAGCTTTCCGGGCTGCGGGGAAGCGGCAAAAGGCCCCTTCCCTGCAGCCTGGAAAGGGGTGTCCTTGGGGCTTCAAGCCCCAAGGACCCCCCGCGGCGGCGGGGAGAAGGAGAAAGGGGCCGTTTGGCCCCTTTCTCCTTTGGTCCGCTGGGCGCAGCTGTCTAAAGGCTGCGCCTAGCGGACCAAACCAGGAAGGAGCTCCGAAACGGAGCTCCTTCTGGGGTTGTGGAAAGGGCGCCCTAGGCGCCCAGCCGCGACCCCAATACATCACAACCACGCCGCCTCGTTAGGAGGCGGCGCGGCCATGATGTATCGATGGCGGCGGCCGTGTGGAATGGTCGCCGCCATTTTGTGCACGCGCAGTGCACACTAGGGTTAGGGCGGTGCAAAAGCACTCTAGTGCTGCACACGTACTTTTTAGCCCATGTGTAACGGGCCTTGGATTTCAAGGAAACTTTTATCTTCTCTGCTCTAGGACCTTTGTTTGTCCTTTTGGGTGTGCACAGTGTCCTAACATTCTTCTCCAGCACAACTTCTCAAATGCATTGGTTTTCTTCTTATCTGCCTTCTTTACTGTCCAGCTCTCACATGTGTACATGGTGATGGGGAATACAATGGTTTGAATGAGTCTAACTTGAGTGCTCAGCTTTATATCTTTGTTCTTTAGAATCTTCTCTAGTTTTTTCATAGATACCTATCCATTCCTAGTCTTTTTCTTATTTCTTCACCAGTTCCCAGGTTTGATCCTAGGTATTGGAATTCTTTAACTGTTTTGATTTCTTCATTGTCTGGATTGAATTTATAGATTTCTTTCATGTTCCTTATTTTTGTTTTCTTATGTTCAGCAGTAAGCCCGTCTTTGCACTTTTGTCTTTGACCTTCCTTAGCAATTGCTAAAAATAATAGGTTAAGTAAAAATAGCTTGCAAAAAATGTATATTCTAGGCTAAAACATGTGTGTGAGTGCATGTATATATATATACACACACACAAATTAATAGATACTATACAGAAATTTATAGTATCTGTTAATATCTATTAAAACCTTACACAAAAATGTATACAGATATTTATTTTAAGAAAAAATGATGCAAAAACAAGAAAATGAAGGATTAAAAAGTAGAAAAAACCAAAACTGAACTTAAAGAGACATTCTTTGAGAAAAAAAAGTAATACATCCAACAAATATACAAACCAAAATGGAGAGAATTCTTCATCCCTAGTTCAGATAGTTTATATTTCTTCAGAAGCTGCTGTTTTCTCACATGCCCCAGTCCCTATTAAATCTAGTTAAGCCTTGATTATTAGCAGACACTGCAACTACTGATATGAACAAGAGGCTCAAATCCATCTGAGATGCATTTCTTGTTTAATGAGATGCTTATAACCTCTAGTTTTCTTTCATTACAAAGGTTCGTCACCACAGATCATTATCAGTCCTGAAACCCTAAAGGCATAGGCTAACAAGAATAAAATGAGATGCTTAGGGAAAACTCCTTCTACAAGTATGTTTGATAGTCAATATTGAAAACATAATCTAATAATCTATCATTCCTCAGAGATTTATATTTTAATTGAACTCAGCTAATTAGTCATCCAGGTCTATGACTATAACGAAATTCTCTAATGCCTTCGATGGTAGAAATAAGGTTAGAAAATAAAGCAGTGATATATTAATTGGTTGGGAGATAAGTATGCTCTTTGTCCTTAAATATTTAATGAAAAAAGTTCAAATCCTTTAACTAATTTCATCTTTTAGCTATTACAAAAGCAGGTCTCCCCAGGTCTAGATTTCACAAGTGACTGTCTAATGGATGTTTCATAATGGACTGAGATTCCCCAGACTTGTCCATGTTTACTTACAAGTGTCAGGTCTTTAGTGACTTTTAGTTCTGACCTGTGTGTACATAGGATTGCTGCACAAATTTCTGAAATGGTACAACAGCTGCTCATGTTGTGATGAATGGGCTTTGCACTTCTCAGGAAAGATCTGGCTGCTTTTTTGGGGAAATAAAAGTGGGCATCTTGGCTATGGAAACCCAGGAAACCCCTTTTAGCCTCAGGGGAAGGCAATGACAACCCCCCACCCCCTTGAACAAATCTTGCCAAGTAAACCATACAATAGGTTTGCCTTCGGTTCACCATAAATCAGAAATGACTTGAAGGCACACAACAACAACAACAACAAGAACAACTTGATAATTTACAGAGTGCAGGATATGTGTGTTAAACAAACAAACAAACAAAAAAAAACACTGACGGGTTGACTTCAAAATGACACTTTACAATCATACAAAGAGACATTTTTTAATGTTGTTTTGAATTAGAACCATTTATATGAAGAAAGAAATGTCATTGTGGAGAGACATTGGCAAAATGGAATGTTCAGAGCAGTCAACCAAAGTCAGGCTAGGAAAAAGATGGGGAGCCTGTCTGAGAAGCAGCTATAAAAAGGAGGAGGAGCTGTGAAGAAGGAGGAGAGTATAAAGCCATGGCAGGAGTGTGTCTTAGAACATCCAAGAGTGCAGTTGGAAATAAGGGCCCAGTCTGTATGGGATTCAGACTCCCATATCAGGAAAAATGATTTTAAAGGGACAAAAGAAGTCTAGTGACACTAGAGAATGTGTCAAGACTGATAAGAGCAGTGGCACTGCCAGAAGTGCAGGTATAGGCATACATGCCTCAAGGGGTTTCATATTCCCACATAGGAGAGAAAGATTTTAGAAGGACAAAAGGAGTCCCGTGAAATCAATTTAAAGAGACAGGTTCTTTGAACACTGGAGACTCAGGGCCTGTGCAGGCCATTAAGCTCAGAACCACCTTATTCTGTGGAATGGTAACTGAAGCAGAAAAAAAAAATTAAAGCTAGAGATTCATAGGTTTTATACTCCTACTGAATAAGCTTTAGTACAGTGTGTGGAAAAACCTTAAACACAGTTGAAGAGTAACTGAAGTTCTTGAGTGAACTGAAACAAGCCACATTACTGCACTACCCTCTTATAGCACTGCTATTCCACTTTAACTGCTGTGGTTGCCTCCTGTTGTATTTTGGGGTTTGTAGTTCAGTGAAACCTAATAGCTCTCTGGATGAGAATTCTAAATGCCTCTCCCTCAACTGCAAATCCCAGAATGCAACAGGAGATAACCAGAGCAGTTAAAATGGAATAGCAGCGCTATAAGAGTGTACTGCGGTGTTTGTAATTTGTATCCAGTGATGTAATATACACTTTGTATCTGCAAGCTTTGAGAACAAACCACCAAAAGAGATAACATCATAAATACTTTCTGTAAATAAAAGTTATTTTCTTTTTGTTCACAAAGAAGTGATTTATGTTTAACATCAAAACACGCTACCATGAATAGTAAAAACACTTAATAATAAAAAGTCTTAAGTCAGTGGGAGGACCAAGGGTTAGAGAGATAGTTCTGAGGTAAAAGAAGCCTCAAACTATTTGTCATATAACAGGAGAAGAATCCTAGTGGGATCCAAGAGACCCAGTATGGAGGGATCTGAAAGAACTAATATGAGAGATCTGTCCCCCACAGTCATGAATCTCTCTCTTGCTCTCAACAAGCCTAGTGGCTGAGTGAACACTCCTATTTGAGAGTTTGTAGAATCTCCAGTTTTACATCTCGGAGACAATAGGCAAAAGCATGATTTTAAAGATCAAGTCTTTCCCCCATGTTTCCCACTTTTCATCCCCATTATTGAAGCTTTTTGCATAATTAAGAGATCTAACCACCTACAAAGGTTTCACAGATTTTGTGCCTTTTTGATAGGAAAAACAGATATTGCCACAATGTGGATTATGCAGTGGTAAGAGTGCAGGAATGGAACTTTGAATATCCTAGCTCTAGGCCTCACTGGGCTATTAAGCCAGCTACTCATTATCAGCCTGACTTTCTTCACAAGATTCTTTCAAGGTTGAAGTGAAAGAGATAGCTCTTTATGTTGTCTTGAACTGATTAGCAGTAATGCAGGGGATAGATGCAACTAATAAATAGTTACATTAATGATGGCAATAATTTGAATTATATATTTTAATAGTAAATTATTACAATAAATGAAAACATTTAAATTTGGATTTTGTTTCTCCTCAGTTTCCAAATGTAACCCATGGTCAAAGACGGCATATGGGATGGTAAATTCAAACGTGGAAACTTTTCTCAGCACATTATATGTTGAGTAATGTCCTGACTGAATGCAGATCTCACTATCTGACCTGCTAAACCTTTCAACCCAATTCTGTGTTGCTTCAGTTTTGAGTAGTCCATGGGTATATAGGTTTTTCTTTAGGGACAGATGACAGCTAGGAATGAGTTGTAGACTTTTGATCATATTTATTTTAATGTGACTTTGAAGTTAAATTATGCTAGAAAGACTCTTACTACAAGCTTGGAAATATAATTATTCATAACATGGTGTGTTAACCATGCACATATATTTAGTTCATAGACACCAGTTCCAACTAAATATATTTGGAAATATTTTAGCTGTACACGTATGAGAAGTAGAGTAGACCCACAGAACCAAATGGGATTTAACGGTGGGTTCACTAATTATTCAGAAATTGATTACTTAGGTTTACTCTACTTGGGACCAACCAATAAGAATCAGGATTCTCTTCACTCAGAAACCCACCCACCCCACACACACATCTCGAACTCTTTCTGTTGCTGCTGCTGCTGCTGCTGCTGTTATTGTGTGCCTTCAAGCCATCTCCAAATTATGGTTTGGAAAGAACTGGATAGGATAGAAAACTCTATCCTAGAATAGGATAGAAAACTGATGACTCTATCCTAGACTTTTCTTGGAAAAATTTATTGAGAAGAGATTTTCCATTTTCTGATGCTGAGAAAATATGAGTTGCTTCTTGTCACCCTTTGGGTTTCCATGGCTAAAGAGGAATTCAAAGCTTGGTCTCCTGGAGTCTTTGTCCAACATTAAAAAAATAACACCATGCTTAGAACACACACACACACACACACACACACACACACACACACATTGTGCAGTATTCATATGCAGATATGCTATACATTCTGTAACTGGTGCACTATTTATGTTGTAGTAAGGTAGAGAGATTACTTTTTTCATAAATTTAAAGAAATAAAGCAAGGTCTAATTGTCTTCAAGTTCAAGGTGCATATTTTCAGATGACCACACATATGGGTTAAGAGGTGATATGATAGCCCTGTTTGAAGGGATGTTGTATTGATTATGGAACAAGCTTGTTTTCTGCTGCTCCAGATAATAGGACTCAGAGCAGTGATAGTAAGATGTGTTTAACAGTGAAAACCACTCCATCAGAAGGTGATGGAGTCTCCTTCTTTGGAGATTTTAAAACACAGCCTAAATGGTCATCTGTCAGGGGTGCTTTGATTGTGTGTTCTTGTATGGTAGCTCTTGAGGTCTCTCTATGATTCTATGATTCTGTATAATTGTTATGAAAAACTATAATAAAAAGAGTCAAAAGAAGGTAAGAAAATATGGGTAACATTTTCTACATGAACTATAGGATTGATGGGACTATATATATATGCATATGCCATAGGAATTACACAGAATGATCATATACCCACATGTAATCTGTATATATTGTTTCCAATCCAATCCTTTCAATATTCAAAGAGAAATCAATTTCTACAAATGAATTTTCCTTTCTGGATCAAACCCCTGTTTGAAGGTGAATATGTGGTCCATGTACCTTGCAAAATGGATGTAATGTGTGGAATTAATAAATAGATAAACTATCTTCCATTTGAGTTTAAAACCATCTACATCTCTGAAGTACTTGAAAGCCTTTTTAAAAAATTAAAAAAGTGAAGAGTTAAGTGTGTCAGACATTAGAAGAGGAAATATCCATAGTTTGATGAAGAAAGAATGGCTGCGAGTGATGATTAATATGCTAAGTATTGTAAGTAAATGAGCAGTCTAATGCCCAGTGATTTAAGAAGGAAAATAATGGTCTAAAAGCACAGCAATTTTTTAGGTGTAATTGAAATCCGGAAAATCATCACTTTTCTATTAAGAAGTCTCTCATTATTACTGCATGTTACACATTTGTCAAGGAGTGGATGCCTTCACTGGCATTATTTAATTTTGCCATTTTTATTAGGTGTCCTTTCACATAATGCTTCTTTTTAAAAGCTCATTTTCTTCCCGTATTTCCCAGCATATGAGAATATACTTTGACATATTCAATTCCTGTAGGCTATTCATTATGACCACAGTTGCAGTTTTCTACCTTTCCTCTTTGTTTCATGATTTTATTTCCTTTGTTGTCTAGAATTTGCAGAAAACATTGGATTGGGTCAACATATAGAAGTGGGAAAATATAAAGAGATAAACAAATGGAGGTGGAGGGGAAATCCCATCCCATGTCCATACTAAGGGAAAGCCACCCATGGAAAAGAGGATTGCCATTGCTATATTCATAATATGTGTACCAAGCATAAAAGTTCTGCAGTGAAGTTGTACTCCCTATCAGCAGTCTTCCAGTCCACAAATTTGAATGCCTGCTGATCACCATGGTCTATATTATTCAATGGCAGCAGCTTGTACATGTGCATACTGAAGTGTGCAAATTCATGCTATTACCACTGAGGCATGATCATCTACATTTTTAGCATCTGTTGTGGGCACCAGAGCAGAAACCCTGCAGATATAGATGACCCACTGTAGTATAGTTTAGCCTGTATCACCTAGGTTAGATGGCTTTAAGAATGAATGATACTTATGTAGATGGGGGCATTTGGCAACGGTAAATACAAAGGACTCAGTACGCTGCTCCTCACTTTGAAAGGAAAATACAAAATGAATCTTGATTTGGTGCACATTCAAGCTAGAGGCAAATTATTATGTAGCATGTTATAATTAATGAATAAAAGTACCTGGTTTCACCCTAGCTAAGATAGACTTTAAATATCAGAGATTTCATGCAAAATTATGAGCTGTTGGTGCAGGTCAGATTGTGCCTGACCCACAGCAGCAACTGGTGGCTTCCATGTCAGTATGGTGTTACATTTGCAATGGTTAGTTTAGCCTTTAAAGGAATATTGAATATTGTTCGCCTAATAAGTTCAGCTCCTTTAATGTTTAGTCTACAATTTATAGCCAGTTCTGACAGAAAAGTCACCAATCAATATCTGCCTGATGTCAAGGCATCTGCCATGATACATCCTTAGAAAAACAGAGCACCCTATATTCACATGCCTTTTTGTCATTGTTTTGTGCCTTCAAGTCATTTCTGACTTACGGCGACCCTCAGGCTCACCTATCATGGAGTTGTCTTTGCAAAATTTGTTCAGAGAATGTTTGCCTTTGCTTTCCTCTGAGGGTGGGAGAATGTGACTTGCCCAAGGTCACCCAGTAGGTTTCCATGGATGAATGGGAAATTAAATCCTGGTCTCCAGAAGCATAGTCCAGTAATCAAAACTCTATACTCATTCCAGACTGAAATCCACGCAACATACAGTCACCTCCCTCTCACCCTAATCTCTCTCTCAAACATATGCAGATACACAAAAAGTGTACACACCTAAACTATGAACCCCATTGGTCTGACCAACCAGCTACAGCCCTCACATAACAGTTACTATACAGACCAAACTACTAGAAATTTTAGTGTTATCACAAATGGTATACAGATAATAAAATGAATAAGAATAATTCCCTATGATTATCATTTTGCTGATGAATATGTATATTAATGTAAAAATCATGACATATACAGTATCTAGTATAAGGGGATGAAGATACATGTGATAATAGTTTATGTACTGATTAGATTGCTATAAAATGCAATCATATTTCTTATAAAGTACTGACCTATTTATTAGTTATAAATATAGCATTTCCAAGGGCATTAAGCTACTATTCTTCCAATTACCCTAATGGAGAACCTGTATCCAAATATATAATGTTTATGGAACATTGTAATATGGATGAGAGGGGGAGAGGAATACTGTTTTTTCCTGCATCAGCAAAAGTAAATATCATTCTTGTGGAGCAGCCAGGTAAATATCATTTCATTTATCAAAAGAGCAAGAAAAATATACAGTGACCTATTTTCTTTTGCCATTTTAACCAACAGATGCATTATATCAAACTGAACATATTAAAACAGCTACAAACAGCAGATAATAGCTTTTCTCTTATTGCCTCTCACAGCCTTGCAAGGCCCCCAAAGTTATAAAACTCATTTGTATCTGCTCATTATTGTGTCACCTCGACTTGTGTCCTTGTGACATAAGTAGTAATAAACACAGCGGTTAGCACATATCATTTTGACATGTGCCTTACTGAGAGGTCACTATGAACAGAGATTGAAATTTGGGGATAATAGCATTCTTAGCTCTGATTGGGGCCATATTCTTTTGTGCACTATAATGTGACATGGCCATATAGAATGCTGCAGCAATTTCTTGCCCTGCTGTAGTTGTTCAGAAGTAAATATAGCCAGCTGGAAGGGAGAGGGAATGGTGTCTTCTGTTCTACTGGGACTCTTGTTTAGGATCCTGTTTGGGTGAAAAATGATAGGGATTATAGAGGCTATGCTGTGTCCTGCTAGTGTCAGCCCTTACACAGCACTTGCACAGTCTTGTCCCAAGACATTTTGTTGCATGACAGAAACAGAGAATAAGAAGGCACCATTCCTGTTCCTTCTACAAAAGGAACTGGCAGTAGAATATTTTATTTCTACACAGGCATGTCTAACGTAAGGGGAATGGAAAGGCTGTATGTGAAGAAACACAGAATAGAATGCTCAGGGCAGTCAATAGGAGTCAGGCTGGGAAAAAGGTGAGGGCTGATCTCAGGAGCAAGTCTAAAAGCAGGAGGAGCCAGTGATATAGGGGAAAGTTGTCAAAGCCTGCTGAGGCAGGAGGTTGTTTTAGAACTGCCAGGATGTGCAGTTAGTATTAAGTGGTTCAGTCTGGATGGGATTCATATTCCCAGACCAGGAAAAGAACTTTAGAAGGGACAGGAGAAGTCCAGTATTGAAAAGTGTGTCAGTGTCCTGTGGGATGTACAGCCAAGAAAGCTGGGGGAAATATTAGAAACTGCCTGAGGAGCGGATATAAAAAGAGCTGAGCTGGGTGTATTAAGAGTGTAACAAGTAACTTGTGAAGTTAAGAGCTATGGAAGCTGGGTGTAGATTCTGTGGGAACTAAGTTAGTGCAGGAACATAAATATAGACAGTAAGGGAAAATAGTAAATTTGTAACAACTGAAGTAATTTGTACACTAACATAAGCTTGAGTACCATCCACTAAGAAAGATACAGAATTAGTTCTGAATGTAAAGTTTTTTTCTTTGTGTTCAACATGGAGTTGCCTAAAGTGCTTCACAGATAACATCATACACACTGCCAAGTATTTTAAAATTCTACCAAAAGTAATAAGAACATCTATTAATAAAGACAATTCAGTTAGTGGATGGATAGCCTCCACATAAGATTTGGTGGCAGTGGTAAGAATTGCTGTCACATAATACATGTTAAGGAGTGGGTCATTGACATCTTCCATTATCTGATTAATGCTAATGCTGGTCCTCTTTCAGCAACACACACAATATGAGTCACTAACATGTTGGGCAACATCTGCATGAGGGTGTGCAATGACACAGGGAGCAAGGACCAATATTCACCTGACCAGCTGCCCTTAGGCTACCGCCTCCTCCTCCTCCTCCTCCTCCTCCTCCATTTTTTTCCCTTGCCTGTGCAAAAAGGCAACTAGAAGTGACACAGAATCACAAAACTGTGGACTCAGAATTGAACTAAAGGCCATCTAGTTGAATCCATTGCCAACTAAAGTATCCCTGACAGATGTTTCAGTAGATCCAAACACTGTTTAAGAATCTTCATAACTATCATTGTGGTCATGTAAGGTTTACTACTGAGCTTCCTAAAGAACAAGGGATTGCATCAAAAATTTAGGTGGGGGGATTAAAAGCATAAGACCACCATTTACTATACATACCTTATACATCTGGGTAAGAGACATGATTCCCCATACAAACCTGTTCCTCCATATTTACAATTTTGATTTGGACAGTTTTATTGCCAGTGTGACACAGATGAGATAATGAAGGAACTTTTAATACTTTTAGTGGGGTTTCTCAGCATTATCCTGCTGTGTGAAATAAACTGCCACACCTCTTGTGATGCCCAGAAGCAATGGATCCTTAAATGTCCTTGAAAACCTGCATGGAGATCTTCAGAATATTTCTTAATTCAGCATGCAAGCATTTATGGCTCTAAATTAACTATAGCCCAAACCAGTGAAATAGTTGTCTGTGTTCTCAGATATTATTTCCACAATGTTCACAGGCCTGTTTAAATAATTTATTTACCAGAGCAGAGAATACACTGTAGCAAGTGGTTGATTTAAGGCCTATTCATTTTTATTGCTCATAACAGTAATATGGCTTCAAATGTAATCCCATGTTTTTACCACATAATAAAAAGTGATAATATATTAATCATGGCTAGATGATTGTTAAGCTTCCACAGTTCTTCTAAATATTCAACAGTGGTGACATTTTTATTTGTAACAAAGATTTATTGTTAAGTGCTTCCTTTACAACTAAGCAGGTTATATTTGTAGCCAAATGAACCAGTTTCTGAAGACTTGGCTCTAACTTTACATCATCACACCCACTCCCCTTTGGCAGTCATGTATTCATCATACATAATAGACACAAGAAGGATTGCTTCAGTTAAATCTTTCATAAGAGAAAATGCAGTGCACAGGAGAAGTAAAGCAAATCTTCTTTACTGCTGGAAAATTATTAACTGAAGGACAATATCTAGGCCCTTGCTTAGATCCAGAGCCTAGTTTTGAAAGTAATGTCTATGGCTGATACTAGCTTTGTTCCACCCTTTGAAAACATCTTTAAGTCTCTGAACTTTCTTCTTAATTTTCCATAGGACCTGAATGATATTTGTCCAGAAACATTGCTGGGAAACTGAAACAGTGACTTCCAACTTTTTGCTAGGTAAGCTGAAAAAGACTCAGTAAAAAAAGTGGCCGCCCAACTAAGCGGGCAGGCAGCTTTGCCATCTGGAGCGGCAGCAATATTCACCCCAGAATGCATCTGGCGTGAACCCCCCGCCCTGATTGGCCGTGTGGGGCGGAAGGGGCAGGCCCTTCTGTCCCGCACCGCTCTAGGACGGGCAGGGGGGACTCTATGGCGGGAGTTCCGGTCCTCCAGGGAAGCTCATTGGCTGAGCTGCCTTGGAGGAGTCTCCTGGCCACGTCATAGGCCGGGGCCATGAGCCTATAAATAGGCAGCGCGGACTGGCCCTGGCGTCATTCTTTGCTTGGCTCTCCCACCCTCCCACCACTTGGGTCTGTGGGTTTTTGTCACAACTGTGGTTTGGCAGCATAGACCATGGATCTGCATGGTGAGGTACCAGGGCTACGGAGTTCTGGTTTGGGAGTCATTCGGGACCCGGGGGCGAATAGGACAGGCGTTGTGACATTGCAGGGGCCATAACGCGGGAGCACCTCCCGGTGACTAGGGGCTTAGAAAACAAGTGAGTGCATGTTGGCATGGCGGTCATTTTGCATTCCTTAGCCCCTAGGTCATCCCAATGCCTGGCGGTTAACAGGCTTATCACTGATCAGACAAACATGGGGTTGTATGATCTCGCAGATCCTGAGCTTATGCTTTTTGCCAACCCTACCAATTGTTTGAGTTATTAATAAAGTTGTGGCCTTTCCTCCAGCTCTGTTTCATGTGGTTATTGCGACAGCCTCACAGGCATTAGGAAGAAGGCCTATCAAAGCACCCTTCCCCAAGAAGAGACCAGGTGGCTTATACATATATTAAATAAAAGCCTAGAGATGTAAATAATAACTATAGCTTGTCATTCTTTCTTCTAAAATAGCTTCTCAGATATATGGTTTATCAGTCTTCCCTTTCTTGAAGATGAATGAGATTCTGAAAAGATGTGATTTGATCAAGAAAATGTCCAACTGATCAGTGAAAGCAAAGGTAAGTAGCTACATTAAAGTAGTTTACTGCTATTGCAGGAGAACAATCTTGGAAAAAACAAACAGCAAATATTTGACATGGATATAAAGGATCTGAAACAATAACTTCTATGTCTAAAAATAAGGAGATCTCAATTGAGTTCCTATATGATAATGCACACATAATAACAGAGTCAATGGAAAGAAACTAAAGTAGCCAAAACTTTGTGTTTTGATTTGTACTGATTTAGAAGGGTTAAAAAGAATTTAATAAACGTAGCCTTATTTCATAACAATTAATTTTGTGCCACAAGAGACTTGTTGGGTTGTTAGCATCACGTATTTTAAATTGCTGGATTAATGGTGGTTGTTCATTTCTATGTAAATCAGGGCTGCAGATCTCTGTATGTGACCCTTACTGGCATAATTAAAAATATGGTTTGTAAGCAATTCATGAATTCCAAAGACTAAACACTTTAGATTTTGTCCTCTCAGCAGTCCCTCTGTTCATAAGTGTCTGAAGTTGTGGATGGTAAAACAAAGATACCTGCTGATCCATATTCAACGATGTCCTATTAACTGCTTCAGTATTTTGATTTAGAAAGATTAGTTCATATAAATAATGCATCAAAGGTGGTTGAGCTACTTTTGCATATGAGACGCTTCCTTGTTTAAGGCATAAACTACAGTAACTATGCTAAAGCAGTGACTTATAATTGAGTATAGCTACTAAGTACTGAGTGATATTCCGCATTGCTCAATGGTTCTAGCAGGAGACCGATAATTAATAGTCCTTCAATATTCAAGTTTAGGATGATCAGAGAACATCTATCTTTCTCAACTGTGTTTGCAGCCTCTTGAAAATGGAGTATTCTCATGTTGTCTGGAGATAATTCTAAAGAAAATGATGCCAGCCAAAGATGGTTGGAGGACTTCAAATCACTCATTTTTTTTTCCTTTCAGTTCTGAAGGGGAGAGTGAGAATGATAAAACTCCAAGACCACACCAGAGAGAGAGAAAGAAAAAAACCCCTTTGTGTCCAAACCAGACCTCTTTGGGCACAGTGGCTCTCCCACCATTTTTTTTTCAAGTGTACATTAATAAGACAAATGCAGACTGTTCACACTGCTTATCCTACCTCCAGATCTACTTCTGAATAAATGAAATTAATTGCCTAGGGGGTTTTCTGCATGGGCTAAAAGAAATGGCCTTGGACAATTTCAGAATTCACCTGTTCAGATGGTGCACATGGCCAAAACAGTGCTCTGGGTTTTAACACAGGGGTCAGAAATATCCTGATTTGCTTTGCTCCGAGCCAGAAAGTGTGAACTATTGCACTAGCATGAGGACTTTAAGCCAGTGCAGACATGCCCTGGGCCAGGCAAGCCACAGTGCCATTGCGTGCCATTTTTTTTTTTTTTTGGTCACCCACCCACACAAGTACACAAATGGTCAACTGTACCAATCCATTACACAACCCATGGAATGAAAAGATGACACACATGACAGACTAACAACAATACACTGCAAAAATCAAAATTTTGGCACAACACATGTTGCATTTATGAAATATGCAATGTTTATTTTAACGGAAATAATTTGTTACATTTTTTTCTGACATGCCAAATGTCATAGGAAAATGAACCAAAATTTTTTTGAAAAAAAAGCATTTGTAATCTTGCCCTTAGAAGAAGAAAGCTTTAATTTACTATTTTGTTCTCATGTAACACTCTGAAACAACTAAAGCTATTCATACCTACGTGCAGAGTAAATTCTATTGAACATTGCTTAGGATCATGTCTTACATAATCTGAATTAGGGATGGATGACTTTTTGCTCTCTAGATGTTCAAATGCACTCTTCTCATACATCACAACTAATTATTATGCTGGCTAGCGCTTATCAGTATTTGAAGGACTACAAGTTGTCCATTCCAATCCATGCCCAACTAAATGATCTGTTTAAATATATAATATTTTTATAAATGTTGTATGTGCAACATTTAACACTTTGGTACAAAGAGTGACAATGTTTTGGGTATCAGGTAGCCACATTCTGCTTATCAATATACTCACAAATAGTTTTATGAACGAACTGCCTATTCTTACATTTTAGTTCAATGAGTTCAGTGTGTATACATGCACCTGATTAATCTTAACAAAACCTCAAATCTTGTTATGCTCAGTGAGCATGATCCTGAATTCTAATTCCTGCACAGCAAAATAGGAAAACTATCATATCATCTACAGGCGATACATGACACTCCAAATCATGATCAGCTAATTATTGGCTATATAAATGACAATTTTTAGTAGCCAAAACCACGTGTGCCATAGCTGATATTCCCAGACAGCTGCTCTAGCAGAGATACAAGTAAGGAATCAACACATATCTGTTTAAATTAGATGGCGGGAATATACATCCCACCCGATGTTGTTGGACAGCAACTCTTTTCATAGTCAATAATGCCAGAGTACTTTTAGTTCAAAAGCATCTAGAAGGCCATATGTTCTTTAGCTTAGTAAAAAGAATACTAAATCAGGCTCCTGGTTTTCTTAGGGGTAAAACAGACCACCCCAAAGGAGCAGCTTGCTGCCGCCCTTTGACCCCGTGGCCCCAATGCAGTGTTTTTCCACACCAAAAAGAACTGAAAAAATGCCCCTTTTTGGTCCTGTACAGACTAGTAGTAAGTGCCATCTTGGGGGTGGCATGGGGGTGTGGTGTTGGGACAACATATGCCCCAATGCCACTCCCAAACTGGCATCATGTCACCCACATGACCACCCGGCAGGTGGCATTACGGTGTTCCTTTGGCATAGCATTCACACACTGCATGCCAAAAGGAGTGCGGTAAAGTACCACCACAGCAGTAAGAGCATCCTTTTTCCAGACCAAAAAGAAGTGGCATTTTGCCACTTCTTTTTTGGCCCAGAAAAATGTCAGATGCATGCAATTTCCACAGCCTTGATCCAGCTCCCAAAGCGGCAGTGGCAAGCCGCTCCTTCAGGGCAGTCTGTTTTGCCCCTTTTTTGTGCAGAAAAAGGGGGCCCTTGCTGCCAAGGCAACACTTTTCTGCACTCCTTTTGGTGTGCTGCATGTGAAGTGTCGTAATGGTGCCTGCCATGTGGTCAGGCAGGCAGTGTGACACCAGCTTGGGGCTGGCATTGGGGTATGCGATATCCAAATGCCACACCCCCATGCCACCTCCAAGCTGGCGTTAACTGCCAGTCTGTACAGCCGGATAGGTCACTTTGCTGAATGCAGGAGAATATGGGGAAATGATTCTTTGTGTGTGATTTTCATGACTTCACTGCTTCAGCCACTTTACACATAAGGTGTCATGAATACCTCATGAAATATCAAGTACTGAGTGTAAAATGCCAATCCTGAAAGCCAAGGAACTGATGTTTACAATTAAATCCATATATCCCACGGGATTATAATTTGCTGGACTGCATCTTCTCTTTTCTTTATAATCCCAACAGGGTACAAAAGATGTGTTATGAAGACCAATATTGATTGTGATCTCTGCATGCAGGGGAAATGAGAAGATAAGAATTGAAGAAATTATGCTTGGGGAAAAGGATAAATAATTCTGTTCTAAGTCCCTGAACTCCAATCTGGCATTTTTATTTATATATATATATATATATATATATATATATATATATATATATATATATTATTATAGAAGATGTTATATTTAACAAATATGTTAAAATTGTAATACTGCTTGAAATACCCCCATTGACTTAAGATGTATTTAAAGTAGTGTTTTGCATGTGTGCATTTCCCTAAATGTAAGGTAAGGTGCACATTTTTCTTCTCGGCCCCAGGAATTTGTCAACATGAAGAGCCAGAAACAAATTAGTTGATCCTGCAAACAGGCTGGGAAGTGTGAATCAAGAGAAACCTGTCAAATCTTCTAGTGAAAACCAATTCTCCACACATCCCAAGTTACACAATCTATGTAGAGAATGGTGACAGTCTTTAGGTTGAACCCCACTGACAAGGTAAATAATAATAATAATATAATAATAATATAATAATAATAATAATATATTTTATTAACCTGCCTCTTCCGTTTGGTGGTTGAGGCAGTGATAACAGCAGAGCTTATATGATACACAATATAAAACAATAAAAAAACCCACAAAACCCTGACCCAACCCTCCCTCCCAAACTATAAATTAACACAAGACATGATTCAAATAAATAACATACAACACTATAAGATAATTCTAGACAATCCATGAATGACAAGGAGATATAGTAGGAAGGACGGACAGATCGGTTCTGGGTGGTTATCACTCAGGGAAGGCCTGCCAGAAGAGAAAGGTTTTTGTCCGCTTTTTAAAAGCTCCAATGAGGATAACTGGCAATCTCTTCCGGCAGGTCATTCCAAGCTGTGGGAGCCACAGCAGAAAAGACCTCCGGGAGGTCACTGCCAATCTGGTCTTTTTTGGATGTAAAACATTTTTCCAGAGAACGGATGTACGGGAAGGATTATATGGGAGGGAGCATTCCTTCAAGTAGACTGAGACAGCCATGTAGGGCTTTGTAGGTAATAACCAACAACTTGTACTGGAGCCTGGAAGCTAATAGGCAGCAGTGTAATGACTTTAGAATAGGTGTAATTCGGTCAAACCTAGATTTTCCGGTGACCAGTCTGGCTGCCATGTTTTGTATCAATTGAAGCTTCCGGACATGACCAGGGTTTGCCCCATGTAGAGCGCATTACAGAAATCAAGACAAGAGGTTACCAGGATGTACAACCATTTCTAGGTCCGCTGCTCCAGGTAGGGGCGCAACTGGTGTATTAACCGAAGATGATAAAAGGCGCTCCTGGCTGTGCGTCAGTCTGAGAGGACAGATGAAGCGATGAATCCAGGACCACCCCCAAGCTGCAGACGCAGCCTCAGGGGAAGTGTGACCCCATCCAGGACTAGCGAACGTATCTCCATACCTGGTTGGGTTACGTATCATAAGTACCTCCATTTTGTTTGATATTCAATGTGTCGATTTTCCCATCCCATCCATTACCAACCTCAGGCAGTCATTCAGAGTAGAGATCCCTCCTTGGTCCACTGAAACAGTCCGAGACATAGATAAATAGATTTGGGTGTCATCAGTGTACTGATAATACCCTGCCCCATGTCTCAGATAGATCTCACCCAGCAGCTTCATGTAAATGTTGGAATAGCATGGTGCCTTGAGGGATGCCCAAACTGAGCTCCCTCTTAGTCGAACAACTGTCACAAGCGACACCATCTGGAGCCTGCCCGAGAGATAGGAACGAATTCCTAGTTCCCTCAGGCTTCCAGAAGGATACCATGGCTATGGTATCGAAAGTCGTGAGAGGTCTAAGAGCACCAAAAGGGCCACACTTCCCCTGTCAATGCACAGATGGAGATCATCGACCAAAGCGACCAGGGAAGTCTCAATTCTGTATCAGACCTGAAGCCAGTTTGTTGAAATGAATCAAAATAATCGGTGTCATCCAAGGCTGCTTGGATCTGGTTAGCACCACCTTTCGTCGATCACTTACCCAGAAAGGGGAGTAGAGATACTGGTCGGATATTGTTTTTGTCCAGGGGATCAAGGGAAGGTTTCTTTAGAATGGGTTTTACCACTGCTTTTAGACTAGATGAAAAACAATCATCCCTGAAGGAGGCATGTGATTATGAATTGTAAACAGCTTCAGAGTTGCTTCCCCTCCCTGGGTGCAATACATGCAGAGTAGAAAGACTCTTTGCTGCAGCTATTGCCACTGATAGGCTTTAAGAAAATCTATGATGTGTCTTGTCAGATAAATGTCACATTCTTCCACAAGTGATGCTAGTCATTGTCCAGCCCATTTTATCTTTCTTCGGAGATCTTCAGTATACCAAGGATTTGATTCTGAGTGGGCGGTGAAGAGGATGCTTGGGAGTGATTGTGTCGATAGCCTTGGAAAGATCTTTATTCCAAGTAGTGATCAAGGTTTTCGACAGAGTCGCCGATGGTTCCATCAATTAAACCCTCGTAGTGCTTCTTGGAACCTTTTGGGTTCTATCAGCTTCGGGGCAGACTGTTCTAATAGGTCCACCACCCCCGAGGAGATGGGGAAGTTGCCTTCAGTCCAATCTTGACCAGAAAGATCTATCCATGACAGAGCAGAAGTAGAACATTTCCACCCACAGATATCCCTGATCCGTGTAAAGAACCACATGCGAGAGTGTGGCCAGCACAGTGTGCGCCCAGAGACTATTGGGATAGGCCCATGTTAGTCATGGCAAACGTAAACTTCTGAGCTGCACCGGTGAGATCTGAAGAGTTGGTCCGACAAGAAACCTGGGGGTCTCCAACAAATTAGCTGGTAATGCACCAGTTAATTTCAAAATGAGATTTGTGGACATGTTCAGATTCAAAACTCTGATGTGTATGCTCAAAGCATTGGCAGAACATATTTTGCATCTTCTTGTTATAAATTAGATGTAATTTGTGGTGGATAAGCATTTAAACCTGAAGTCTGAAGTCAGGTGTGTAGTCACAGGACCATGGGAAGATGCCTTATATGAGTCAAACCATTGTTGCCTTTCCCAGAAGGGTCAACAACAATTTCACGTGCTGGATAAATATAACATATGAAGCTCTATTTGGATGCTACATTGCTTTCTTTTCTGGAAGAGTCTTAGATTTTATATAAGTCTGTCCTGAACTTAAACTTAGGCCCTTAAGGTACTTTAGTCATTTGGAGCTAATTCAGCCTGCAGGCGGAGCATAGAACTATATTCCAGTTCTTACTTGGTATAATCATCCACCCCACCTCCAGTCATTAGCTGTGGAGTAGCTATTTAATAAGAATAGGAAGCAGAGAGGTTTTCCTCTTTGCTGACTGAAATCCAATGCATAAAGAAAATAGAAAAGAATGTTGTCAAAAACTTTGTTTATTTCAGTGAACAAAGCGTGCTAGAAGACTAACAATTCATTTTTAAAAAGATTGTCCAATACGTGTTATCCCTCTCTCTCTTTTTTAAAAAAATGTAGAATTGGTGTCAATCCTATCATGCATTCTTAACACAAAATACTCAGTGGAGAAGCATAACTTAAAATATCAGAGATTTTGTGTTTAGCTCCTGCAATCTTGCAGCACAGATGAATGTGCTTTGTTATCACTGTGCCTCATTCTTCTGGGAATAGTATCAGAATATGCTGGTTATCTGTCACTTTAAACATAACCAGTAATAGATGAGAAATCACACATGAAATTGGTGTGTTGCATTACTTACTCAAAGGCTCTCGGTGTCTCTGGACAGAAAGATTTGAGTTAGGTGTAATTATGTTACTATGTTTTGTTACTGACATTTCAGAGCATGTGAATGAATTTTAAAAACTAGGTGCTCTTTAAGTTAAACAGCACAGGAGAAAAAAAGTTATTTCACTATGGCTGGTTGTGATTTCCATTCCTCAAAGTGGGAGTTATCTATAGATCTTTAATTAATTCACTTTAATG
>NC_056526.1:152875426-152942507 GCF_019175285.1 Sceloporus undulatus
TAATAATAATAATAATAATAATAATAATAATAATAATAATAATAATACAACCAAGTGTGAGATTAATCTTATGCTGTAAAAACACACATCTCTGCACACATAAATAAACATACAGCAGTGGAACTGGGCATGCTCCAGATTTAGGGATCAGAAAGATAGCAAATTTCATGGATGTGGACTTTGCAAATGTCAATATTCCTACATGTAACTTGTTTTTTGTGCCAACCCCCATATATTAGGGCATTTCAGCACATAACTCATATCTTGTATTATCACAGAGGTCTATAAACCTAAACAATATCTTTGAGGGGAAGAAACCTATGGTATCATTGAATATTAATTATCAAGCATGACATTTAAAAAAGGTTTATAGTCAACTTTGTGGTGACAAAATGTATTATATTTCAGAAATTTCTGTCAGGCTTTATTCCAGATTTTTGTTGTCTATACTTTGCATAACAAAAAATGTGACTCCTCCCTAATAGAAGAGTAAACACCTATTAAGAAATATTGCTTTAATCAGTAGTTCCAATTGGGGGAAAACATTTTTCACATAAATTCAATATTAATTTTGAGCAGCATTCTAACACCAAATAAGTTTGATTTTCTTTCTACAATGTGATGAATGTGTCTCAAGAGACTAAAAAGGAGAGAGGAGCATTATATTGCTTAATACAAAACCAGAAAAGCAGTTTTCAATAATGTATAGTTTTATAAATGTAATTTATTGTGTAGAGAGAGCTATAGATTATAGATGTTCTACTATCCCATAAACAAAGCAAATTTGTATTCGTTGTAGGCTTGCCAATATCTAGTGATTCCCATTGTTAGATTCCAATCTTATAAGTAACTTGACCTCATTTTAATTTATACTAATTGTGTCTTGCTTATCCAAATTCAGCTACTGGAAAGTGGAGTGCAAAGAATCTTTGCTAGCATACCTTTTTGGCTGGCCTTGGCTCTTGCTTAATATGGCAGCTCTGAACAATAAAGAAGTTTTTTTTGAATACCCAAGTCTGACTTGTCTTCTAATGTGCACATTTCTATCTAATTCTGGTTTTGTGGTCATGATAGTTCATTTACTGCCCAACACATTTCATGGAAGGTGTTTTACAATCCGTGCTTCACACCATTGAAAATATAGCAGCAGTGACTCTAAAGAAAAAAGAGGAAAAAATGAACAAAGAGATATCTGCACAAGCAGGCAGGATTTGAAATCTCCTGTGTTGGAGCCAATGTCAAAGAGAAAATTAAATAGACTTTTCATGTCCAGTGTCTGGAAAAATGTTGAAAGGAAGGAATGCTTGTAAAGTGAAGGGAAAAATTGGTAAATTAGTGATTAGGCACATGGGTCTTGGGGGTCAGAGGGAAACCATAACCTTTGTTTGTTGTTGTATTGTGTTGTTAAAGTTTTTGAAGATTTTCTTAAAAAAATAAAGAACACAAACACAGGCAAGAGATAGGCTGTCCAATAAGTCAAATCTCTTTTACCTGTAGGGAAACTGATACAGATCTATAGGGATTGCCCATGTCATTTTACTATCTGACACAGCATAGCAAATCCTAGCTTTACTAGCCAAAGGCTGAGGATGGGAAGGATATCCAAATATATTCAATAAATCATTTTAAAATGTGTGTTTTTTCCAGTGTTGGAAAATCCTGATGAGGATAATGCTGGAGAAATAAGAATATTTGCAATTTTGGGTATGTTCTGTGGGGGGAAAAATACTTGTTCTATTGTGCGGAAAAAGATGATTTTTTTCTGTAAAAGAAATAGCAGTTTCAACACAAGAAACATGCAAAAATATTTTTTTTTCTGTTCAGAAAATACTGTTTTCTTTACAACAAACCTGTGAATTTTGTCCCAAACTGAATAGTCTTTGAAGACTGCACAGTTTCTGAAGACCTTCTGATGCCAGGTAGAAAACAGCTAAAATTACAAATTACTTCCTATGAGAGTGAATTTGGTGAAAAATTACATGCCTACTAATGTCATTAATAGGAGGGGTATGAAAATCTCTCATTTCTTTAAACCCTATCTGGATTTTCCATTTTTTTTAAGAACATTGTTGGTTCTTCCTTCTGCCTTGAAATGTATACACATTTTCTTAAAGTTTGCATTTGTTTACTCAATGTGCACATTTTCCTAACTGATTAGAGTGTGGCTTACACATGCCATTCTGTTGGTAAAAGGCAGATTTCTGGTTACAGCAAATCTCAGGAGGTATGGAAGTGGACATTTTGTTGTAATAATTCAATCCCAAAAAGATGTTTTTTCCCCCTTGTGCATATTATCCAAATTCTTAAAGATATTTTGACTCCTTATACACATTAGGCCAAAAACATCTCTCTCCTTCTCTGAAAGTAAAAATGCTACAGTAATTGAATTACTAGCGACTGAATGGCCATTCACAACACTTCAGATTAGCTGTGTCAGTCTGCTTTAGGCAGAGACAGACCTGTAGCTCTAGATCACAGTACTTGGTAAGAAAAGCTGTTCTTCCACAGGACAAATGCTCTTTTTCTTCATGTCCAGTCACTGCAATTATACCTAATCACAACACACACACACACAGCCAATCTGCTGTCAAGACAGTTGTCTGTGGTAAGAAAACTCTTTACATTTGATAGCTGAATTACCTAGCTACCAAGATGGAATGAAAACATATGGTCATAATTTTTCTCCTTGTATTTAAAGCACTAGAAAATATGATAATGAAAATAATAATACTCTGCTTCAGAAACAGAATAGACACCCTAGAAATAACCTTTATAAATCCCACTCTGTGTAGAAAGCCACCAATTTTATAGGGCTGAAGCTCTCCATAAATATGGCTACTGAACAGGCTCATAAATTGTTTACAGTCTGTAGAGTCTCAGTCAGAAAACCCCCAAGGACCCTGCACAAATACACACAGGCTCCAAGAATGGTAAATCATCACTTTCCTGGAACTGCGCATGAGGCAGCCAGGAAGAAAAGCCAGTACAGTTAATTATTTATTTATCTGAGGAAGTCTTTTCTTCAGAGTTTAGCAGCTTAGTCAGAAAATCCCAGGGGAAAAGAGAAAAATAAGGGTCAAATCCATTAGCTCATATGATAAGATTAAAGTAAATAATAGCACTGACTCAGGGGTTCATTTTCTTAACTTTTGATACAGAATTAATCTGGAGGAACCACTGTTCAGAAAGAGAACTGGTGCCATCTGGGTTTATTAGATGGTCTCCCATTCATTTTAACTGGATTTCCTTAGCAATGGTTATATACTTATGTGCATACATTTATGCAACAACTGAATGGTCTCATCTCCGGATGGTTCTAAACTAGGAACAGACAAATCTATTAAATTTGCATCCTCCCATATTAGATTTTGACAAACTTGTGTTTTTTTTTAAAAAAAACAGTTATTTCTACCCCTCATTATTTTGATTAATATTTGCCATGAAGGTTCTAGAAATACAACTTAGAGAGCTGAAAATGCTTTATCAATACTGTTGAAGAACTAATGCTATTTTCCTACATGTTTGGTTAAGCAGTGCATCTTTTTTTCACATGGACAAAGAGTATGTAGAGTTCTCCTTGCTTCCAGTCTCCAAACATCCCTGCTCTCTACGCATGAAGTCTATATGAGTAAAAATCTAAGTGAATTTTTGTGTTCAAATGTCATGTAGAATTTGTAGCAAAGACTGGGTATGTAATCCTAGACCCTCTCCAAGTGCTCATTATATACTTTGAAGTGGTGTGAAAAAAGGCTGATGAATTTGAAGAATCTGAACAGAGGTGTGGCAACTGTGTAGTCAGAGGTCATATACAACCAACTATTCACATGGAGCTCTAATGTAAAAAGATTTTAAGTGGCCGCTTGAAGTTAGGAAGCAAAAAGACTAGGGATACTCTGCTTGTTTAGTTAGGAGTTGAATGCAGCATTAAATATCCATTCTAGTTGCATTGATTTATAGATAAGATATTTTTTGTTGTTTTTGCTTAGACAGAGAAACATATATATCTAGAGGAGGTATATCTAGAGGAGGGATGGTGCACTTCTGAAGCTCAAGACTGAATTAGATGCAGACAGCAGATGAATAGATAACTCATGGTTAAAGCCTGTCTTTTCAAGTTTCCCTGTCAGTCCATATTTATTTGATGAAAGTTTTTGCTTGTTTGTTTTTTAAGAAACCTTGTTGCACCATTCAAAGTAATAAGAGAAAAGACATTTAGCAAGGCAAAAATATGAAAATATATCTCTTTCTGTGACAAATGTTGGTATCAGTCCACCATCAGTCCACCATTTTACCACATGTAGTATACATATTCATATGTACATCATCACAGTTATATCTTGTGGTTTCATTATGATAGTGACTATCATCATGATTTTTAAATCCATTTATAACAAAGGAGGAGGAGGAGGAGGAGGAGGAGGAGGAGGAGGAGGAGGAGGAGGAATGCAAACCAAGGAATAATGGTATCTGAATGAAACTTTGGCCTAAAAATGGTGGTCTGCCAGCACCCTGGCTTTCTCCGCAAGGAAGCCTCAGAGAACAAACTGCATGGCTTCCTTGTGGAGCAAAAAGAACCCACAAAAAGCGGGTTCTTTTTGTGGCACCATAATGATGCTGCAGTGCGCCGATGGCACACTCACAACATTATGGCACTGCGACATGCAGACATTAGGTATCTGTCATGTCAAAATGGCGGTGCCCATCTGTACAGGGCACCGCCATTTTGACATACAGAAGACGTGCTAGGGTTGCGGGGCATCTTTAAGAGATGCCCCAAGGCAACCCTAGCACATCATCAAGACATGCCACGAGGCCCATCTGTACCTGGCCATAGTAATTAAACAGAATTCCTCCAAACAGAATTCTGCCAATTCTTCCAAACATGATTAGACTTTCCTTAGAAAAACAAATAAAATATTTGTTGCTATTGAACTTTGATAGAATTGTGGTTGGATATAATAAAACAAGGGTGGACAACTGTGGCCCTCCAGATATGTTAAACTTATAAATTCAATCAGCCTTAGCCATCCCAGCCAACGGTGAGGGATTGTGGATTTTTACAGACCAAAGACATGTGGAAATCTACATCTGATCATTTCTGTGATCAAATGAATGAGGGAGACATGTATCAATGTATAACATAGCCAAGCCTGGGCATTGGGGAAATTACCATATCCTGGCTTCAGTACCCAAACACAAAGCACACACACAGTGTCTCATCCACTTAAAATGGCATTTCTGTTCAGATATTAATAGCACTCACACCTTATTTTGCATCTACGATTAAAATAATTCAATAAGCTAAGCAAACTAGGCACATTTTTACATAAAAGTCTCAATGTGTTATTTAAACTTTCAGGCTCCATGATCTAGAGTCACAAAGCAGGACAGCTCATCTAATTTCCGCCTATTTAAACTCTCATTCTTCTGGGGTTTTGAACACAGCTTTCAGTTGGTCTCCTTTGCACTGGAAAAGAAAAACAGATCCACGGGCATGAAAACAGGCAATAGCTGCCACATGGTGATACAGGATTAGAGAGACAGACTAGTTCAAAGCTTGGCATCTGAAGTGTGCCACTATAGCATATCCTATCAGGCAAGCCAACATGACTAGAAATGAAGAGCTTCAAATAAAAAGCTAAAATATTAGAAGTTTATTTGTAGATGGTAGGATTTTTTAAAAAAATATATATATTATGTTTTGACACCTGTTTGCTTCCTGATGAGTTTCAAATGAAACCCTGGACCGTTTTTCTCTAATCCATCTTGGAGCTGACAGAGGTGTAAGTTGTGAGCTGCAACTTGCCTGCTGTGCTGAAAGATGAAAAGGCTCAATAAAGACAATTATTTCAAAGCCTTCCATCTCATCTATTATTAAAACTGTGAAAAGAGTTTTAATTTCCTCTGCAATTATACTGCAGAACGTTATATTTGAGAAAGAAAGCTAAGGAGTGTCTTGAACTAAAAACACATACACAAAACATGATTCCATTTTTTTTTTTAAAAAAAAAGGTGTGGTGAGCATGCACATAATTCAGGACACTGTGTGATGTGTTGATAACATCCATTAACTGCTCAAATTAGAGACAATTTGCTTTGTAAATATAAAACAATTATCTCAAATTCTTTCCATAAAGAATATAGAATGTGAAATTCATGTTGCGTAGACTATACAAATAAAAATAGTCTTTTATAGCATTTTGCACATATTTTGCAAATGTGAAATATCAGGCAGTGATTTATGTATCCCCCCCCCTCCAAAGAGTAATCCACTGAATTTTACTGTTGGGCTTTCTGTATTATGGGTCAACATTTCTATTCTTTTCACAGACCTTTGTTTAACTAGATAATATTAATCAGTCCTTTATACTGACCACTTACTCTCTACCTTGCACTAATATTTGAAATTTTACCAAGACAAATTATTAGCAAGTGATGTCCCAGCTCTATCACCCTTTTCCATCTAATTCCAGGGAAGCTGTTTCTGTCCTAAACCAGCGTCTGGCTGCTATAATGGATTGGATGGTGGCAAACAAATTGTATTTTGTATGTTTTATAGTGTTTAACTTGGATTGTTTTAGATTTGTAAACTGCCTTGAGTCCCAGTACTGGGAGGAAGATGGGATATAAATAAACATAAACATAACATAATACTTCTCTTGGCCCTTCTGATCACTTAGGCTTGACTTTGATGCTTTTCACTACATCATCAGAGAAGAGTCATATTCATGTGATAAAGTATTTAATTTGTGAAAAGCTAAGAAATAAATTAGACTGACATTTAGACCTCTCATAACTTGCCTAAGCTGACTGATACCTCATTACTGAATTTAATTCTTTCATGCTTCACTCCAGTTCCCCCAAACATCTGGAATATTCATTTCACAGGAAGTTAATGTATCCATAGTTCCGTAAGGCTTATACATCTTTGCACTTCATACTGAGCAGTATTCCACTGCACAATAAATTGAACTAAGTATTAGGGAATGATGAACATGTTGAAAAATTATTTAAATAGTTAAAAAAAAGGGGGGGGGGGAGGAAACAAATGTTTATTTGAGACAACACTGGAATGTTTGCATTCTTGTATCTGGCCAGCAGTGATTATACATGGTAACATTGGTACAACAGGTACATCAACATTAAGGTCATATTCAGCTGGGTTTTTGTTTGTTTGTTTTTGGTGGTCTGCTTTTTATAAGATTACTGTATGAACACAATCTTTTAAAATGCCACTTAAACGAATGAAGTAGGACGATAAAAAACAATAAATCATGATAATCCACAATATGATGGGCATTGAGAGAACAATGTGATCCAATTTTGCCCTACCACTGAAGACTGCATACACACCCTGTACACATGTATAACACAACCTGAATGCATTGTTACACAAATCATTTAAGACCCATGGTAACAAACAGTTCATACAATGGAACATGACACAAGCAATTTGACACTCTCCATGCTGCCATAGGGAGTCAGCAACAGCAGCAACAGTGGAAGTGATGTAAGGAGGTATTAGCCATAGTGCATTTTTCATAATTTTGGTGTGTGTGGTCTTCATCATAGAATCATAGAGTTGGAAGATCCAGTCCAACTCCCTGCCATGCAGAAAATCTAAATCAAAGCATCCCTGACAGATGGCCATCCAGCATCTGTTTAAAGACCTTCAGGGAAGGAGACTCCACTACACTCCGAGGGAGTTTGTTCTACTGTCGATCAGCCCTTACAGTGTGAACTACCTGACCTCAAATGAACCCTGATAGGCTGGCAGACATAAACTCTAAGGTGACACAACATGTACTCAGATGAGGTCAGCCTCATGAGATAACCTGAACTACCCTTCAGGTAGTTTGGGAGTCACTAGCTGGGCTAGCAACACCTTCCACACTAAGAAGGATGGGAAATGTTTGCCCACAACTCTATTATCTCATCCAGACTGTCCTAAATAACCACACACCTTTTGTTTAGAGATTTCCTAAGTAATCAGAAACTTTTCAAGGAGGCCAGTTTGTGCTTTTAAAAACCCCTAGAAATTCCTCTCCTGTGTGCTACTTTGGATGTCAGGAGGACTCTACATCACGCTGATATCCGATCTAGTTCCAGCATTTCCATTTAACCCACACGCACAGAACAGCTGTGTCTCACTCTATCTCACAAACTGGATTCTGGTAACAAGCCTCGTCTTTGGTAAGTTTCTCCATTAGTGATGTCTGGAACCTAACCTCAAGCTCCCCCCTTTTAATAATAAGATTCTAAGTAGAGAAGCCTGTCTGCTTCATTTCTTTGAATTCCCCCAGTCTGTCAGTATACAAATCTGGAATCAATCTTGGTGGGTCTTTCTAGCCATCCCAATCTCAATTTTGAACTAATTAGAAATTCCCTTACATAGAGTTTTGGCTACAGAGGAGGTGGTAGCCAAATTCAAGACCCAGTTTCTTGAATGCCCAACTTATTTGGTGTCCTTGGAACCAAAGCACTGTGGGAAAGGTGGTTTGAAAAATCACCTGTGCACAGCATAGCCAGTTCTTTAGGTCATTCTTGCTTAGTGTCTTGACTTTGAGAGTGTCTCTGAAGACAAATAATATATATATATATATATATATATATATATATATATATATATCAGACTCAGCTGCATCCACTTCTCACTCAGCATTTCTTTCTTGAATTTGTTGATTTCTTTTGAATGTTTTTTTTTGTTTTACTTTTTTATTTTATTCTTCTGTTTCTTTGCATTTATTATTATAATAGGGAATTTTTATTGCTATGTACAAGTCTCTGAACAATTGCGTTCAGGATGCTGACCATATTTCCATCACCTTTTACCTTTGCTTATTTTTGTCCTTTACCATTTGAAGAGTTTCCTGTCATTCATGTGTTGGGTTTTCTTTCTTTCTTTTTTCTCTAGATAGCTTTTTATATTCTTGCCAGATAAAGCTCTTGGTTTCATCTCACAGTCCTTCTGGTTCATAGCTGATTGGGTTTCGTATAGCAAATTTGTTCTCCAGATGACCTTTACACACTGTAAAGATGTTCTCCAGTTTGTTCTATATCTACACTATATAAATTAAGATTAATATAGTTTACATCTTTACATATATTCAAATTTTAGATATCAGAAGTTCATGGTCTGTGCCACAATCTGCACATGGTCTTATTTTTACAGAGAGAATGAGGCTTCTCTATCTTCTGCTTCCAAATATGTTTTTGATTTCTCTATTGCCCATTCTGTGACTTGCATGTATACAGTCATCTTGAAGCATTTGTTTGCAATAATAAACTGTTGACCTTACAAAACTTGCTAGCTCACTCTCCTCAGACTGGGCCTTTATAGATTACAGAAAAACCTTTAATTGAGGAAATCTTGAAAAACTGGATCATTCTAAAGCAAATAGGAGTGTCACAATTTTTTATTGTTCTGGTGGTACCCTATATTCTGGAAATGTGTGCCTGAACTTGGCAGTCTGACAAACACTGCATGGAGGGCACAGTTTGATGGCCTCCATAAACAGAGACCAGATTTGATTTGCCTGGCACTTGGACACTGGATGAAATTTCAGGAGAAACCATGTACTGCCAAAATACAAATTAATGGGTTTTACAGCAAATCAGGACAGAATTCTCACGTGAAGCCTCTCGCTTGAAGCCAAAATTACTAAACAGAGGCTATCATACTTTGGACATATCATCAAATGATAGCTTTCATTGGAAAATATAATACTACTCATAAGGCTGAATATAGTAAGAGGAAGACCAAATTACAGATTCCTTAATTTGATCAAGGAAGCCATTGCCCTGAGTTTGCAAGATCTGAGTAAAGCCGTTAAGGTTTCTTGGAGGTCTCTCCTTCATATGATTGCCATGCATCAAAGCTGTGTTTATGGCACATAACAATAAAATAGATGACAACAATGATAAGAAGTGGAGAGGAAGAATCTACTAGTGATGGCCTAGACTGCAATGAAGGATGCTAAGCTATCCAAATACTCACACATTGTTTCTTGGCAAGTGCTATTTATAAATAATTTAGCTGCAGGATAGGGAAGGGAACTGGAGTCACTTTATTTTTTTCTGCCTGATCAAGGAGTCTTCACCAGGATTAGAATGCTAAATCCTCCACATAACAGCTGAGTTGAGAAATGAGAAATAAATACCAAAAACAAGAATAAATAAATTACTCTAATAGCTGGGAAGTATGATAAGAGTTTTCAGCTACTGAAGTTACTAACAGTGTGTCTAGTGCTAAAGGCCACACTGAATTGTATAACAAGCTTAGGATGCAAAATCTGCATATTTGAATGTAATCTGATTTTTTAAATAAGAATAAGAATACTCTGACACCAGTCCACACTGGCTGGATGTTTTATGTTGCATTGGCCCAACATTTGGTATTAGACTGGAAGTGGCAGTCTTCAGGGTGTTCTGGCAATGATTATTTGTTTAATAAGGCAGTGCATAGTGCAGTGTTGGCTGAGTTACAAATTGGACCAATTTAAGGTTCTGATTTGACAGGGGAAAATATCTTCAAAAGGCAGAGATTCATAAGTATCCTGGCTAGTGATACTTGACTGGACTTCATTATCTGTCTTTCCTCATGTTGCCAGGAAACAAGGTTGCAAGTTCCTGAATGCATGATAAGTCCTTACTTCTGCCTATAGCTTTAACCTTCATTTTATGTAAACCACTATTTATTTCTATCATGTTCAATGTTGTTGTTGTTGTTGTTGTTGTCATAGCTTTGTTGTTCCACAGTTCCTCCTTTCCCAGGTGTAGCAAGAAGTTGTAGGAAAAGAGCCTTCTAAATTTCATTTATATTTGAAGGGAGGGAGCATTAGAGATATATTTTTAAAAGTTTTTACAACACATTTACCACACCTACAAAACTTTTACAAGATGGTAAGATATGTCTTGCTTACCTGTCATTTGAATCGCTGCAATGTGTTCTGTGTGGGACTGCCTTTGAAAAGTGCTCAGAAACCTCAGTTGGCCCAAAGAGCAGCAGCCAGATTGTTAACTAGGACTGGCTACAGATAGTACACAACTCTCTTGTTGCAACAGTTTCATTGGCTGCTAGTCTGTTTACAAACAGAATTCAAATTGCTGGTCATAATCCATAATCCCCTAAGCAGCTTGGGTCCATGTTGTGTAAAATACCATATTTCCTTTTATGCATCCATCAGAAGTTCTAAGATCTTCAGGAGAGGCCCTTCTTTCTGTCCCATTACCTTCTTAGACTTGTTTGGTGGAAACAAAGGAGTGTCTTCTTGGTGGCTGCTTCCAGATTTTTGAACTCCCTGGCTAGGGAGGTTAAGGTAGCCCTGTCCTTGCTCTGCTTCCATCAGCAAGTTAAACATTTTTATGCCATAGGGATTTTAGAAACTGACTGGAGTATATTTTTAATGCTGCACGGTGCTGTTTTAAAGTAATCATTGGACTACGGACAGCAAGTTTTGAATCATCACTCAGCCATGAAAACCAACTGGGTGACCTTGGGGAAGACACAGTCTTTCAGCCTCAGAGTATGGCAATGGGAAATCCCCTCTGAAGAAACTTGCAAACAAAACCCTGTGATAGGTTCACCTTAAGATCACCCTAAATTGGAACTGACTTGAGGGCAAACACACACATATTACATAGACTTTTAATCAATGTTAATGTTCTGAATGTTTAACATTTTTAACTTTATGAACTGTTTGATTATTTGTAAATAATGTCCATATTTATCATTTACTAAAGATTTTACATAGTTTTAATGTACATTGTTTTAAATCTGTTGTTAGTCACTTTGAGTCTCATTATTGGGAGTAAGGTGGGATATAAATGAATATTAAACAACAACAATAGCAGCTTACACAGTTGGTTAGAATATTTCTATCCTTTATTCCTTTTTATTTCTTAAACGCTGAAGGTAGTACATCTAATTAAAATGTTTAAAAAACAGGAATATAATATAATATAATATAATCAAAGAACAGAGCAAAACAGGGAGAAGAGGAACTTATCAGGGAGATATATATTATAAACCAATGGCCAAAGACTTGTTAGACAACAGAATCTTACATTTTGACCAAAATACGATCAAAAAGTACTGAATGGATTTCCTAGGAGATAATTAAATATTCTAGTGCTACAATAAAAAATGGGGGGGGGGGGGAGGTCCCATGCTTAGAAACAATCTTGTTTCTTAGGGCTTCCAAAATGTGCAAAAGGGCTTCTCTCAAGGGTCTAATCACATGGGCAAATGCATCTGAAGAAATGGGTTCCTTCAGATGAGATGGATCCAAGCAGATCAGTGCCATTAAATGATATAACCAACATTTTGCATTGATCCTAGAAATGTCTCCCTAGAAAGGGAGAGAAATCCACAGGGAAAGAAAGGTAACCCAGCTCCATCAGGGCTTGCCTGAAAGAAGAGCCCTCCCCTGCATCCACCATCACCCATAGGGAGAGTAAGGCAAGTCAGCTCCTTCAGGCCTCCCCTGAAAGAAGAGCCCTCCCCTGCATCCACCATCATCCACAAGGAGAGAAAGGTAACCCAGCTCCATCAGGCCTTGCCTGAAAGAAGAGATCCCTCCCTCCATCCACCATCAAGAGAGAGAGAAGGACAGCCCAGCCCCATCGGGCCTAATCAAAGTAAGAAGAAAGGCCCTCCCTCCAGTCCATCTTCCATGCTCCAGGCCTCAGAGGGAGAGAAGATCTACTGGACCTTTCCTCTTCCCCGCTGCCATTCCCTTCTCCTTTTGTGTCTTATCTCTTTAGATTGTAAGCCTGAGGGCAGGGAAATGTCTATTTAACAATTTGTAAGCCTTTTGGCTGAAGAGCGGGGTATTATTATTATTATTATTATTATTATTATTATTATTATTAAAAGCCAATGTAGCCACAAGGGTTTATAAATCTTAATTCCTGATTTGATCATAATTACAGATGCACTAGTTGTAGGTTACAATGCTCTTCAAACCCAACCCCACATTCAATGTGTTGTAGTTGTTTAACAGTGTTGCAACATAGGCCTGGTTTATCTTGGCCAGGGATGGACATACCCAGCTGCATAAAAACAGATGTGCAAGTTTCAGTTTAGAAAGACTTCCTCCCCTCCTCCTTTTCCCTTTTGCAGATGTGAAGATATTGTATTTTTCACCACAGCACACATCATTCCATTATGCATAAATATTTTATGAATTCTTACCATCAGTCATACTGAATTTTGATCTACATAGTACAGGATGTAGCCTCAGATTTCATTAGTAATTTATTTTGGAGCTTTAATTAGAAGTCATGAAAAAAATTAGTATAATATTATTGAACATTTTCAGTTAAAATGGCTACAAAGTAATTTTAAATAAAATAGTTCCTTTAAAATATTTAATAAGACATTAGAGTCACTATTTCAAATTGTTTTGATAAAAAAATGTACTTAGCTCTTCTTATGATTGACTCAGGAAGTAAAATCAAACATGGCCAGTCCTAAAGATCAGGGAGTACATTGTGTGTTAATGTGGTCAAACTCTAAAGAGTTTGGAAATAAATTGGCTTGCAACCCATAGAATTTAATTCAAAAATCAGTTTATCATTGCTAAGAATTTGTACACTGTTTGTTTTTACTTTGCCACTTAAGCTGATTATCATAAAGAAACTGGCTACATGTTGAATCATTGCTGCATATTTGTTCATGGGTCATGCACATTAAGCCCTGAGGTGAAAACTGAGCCACATTTCTTAAACATTGATTATTTTTCCCCACATTAGTAACATTAGAGGATGAAGAGAGGTAAAATGCTTTTCTTTTTTTGATAAAGTTTCTGAGAAACATGCTTTGAAGGTGTTTTGTTTTTTGGAATATGCTCCATTTTTTCTTTTTGCGGTGTCCATCATTTACTATCCAGTATACCACAAAACTTAAGTGTGTGTGTGTGTGGGGGGGAGTGATGTGCGGTGTCGCATTGCCATGGGGAAAGAGTTGAGGTGTGTGTTGTGTGGACACTATGCCCCGACTCCACCCCCAGGCCAGCCTTAATGGCCGGTCTGCACAGCCCCACAGTCTTTTAAAAAAATATTTTCCATACATGAAATGAGAGCCATGTGGTGTGGAGGTAGGAATGGAAACTAGACTTTGAAAGCCTGCTTGCCCATGAAAACCCACTTGATAACCTTGGGCAAGTCACAGTATCTCAGCCTTGGAGAAAGTCAAAGACAAAATCACTTTGAACAAGTCTTCCCAAAAGAACCCAGTAATTGGTTCGTCTTATAGTTGCCACATGTTGGAAATGACTTGAAGGCACACAATAGCAAATTATTAATTTCAGGAAACTGAAGAGTCAGTGTTCTGTTTGTGGCTTACTCAGATAACTGGAGATTACATTTCTATAGTATTTTTACAGCCTAGTTGAAGGAAGTATCCACTACCTCCTTCCACAGGGAGTGGGGGGTGGGATGCAAGGCAAAGATCAATCTTCTTGGCTACCAATTGGTTGCAGGAGTGATGGTTGAACAAGAAGCAACCTTTGACTGAGTTATGTGGGGGAGGGAGACAGAACTTTGGAAGGCAGGAGTTCATCAAGGGCTGGAGATAATAGTCTAACTCTTACAGAGGGACCAAGGCAAATAGTGCAGAGATCCAACAGTGACAGGAAAAAAACTATACACAGGCAGCTAGTGGGGAGGCCCATGGTCTTAAATGTATCTACACTAATGCATACAGCATGGGAAATAAATAAGATTAACTTGAACCCCTAGCACAACAAAGCAAATACGATATACTAGGCATCACTGAAACCTGGTGGGATGAGAGACATGATTGGAATGTAGGAATAGAGAGGTATAACCTTATAAAGAGAAATAGGCCAAACAGGAAAGGAGGAGGAATAGTATTATACAGTATGTCAGGGATACTTACACATGTGAAGTGATCCAGGACTTAAATCTTGGAAATCAGGTGGAAGAGCATCTGGATAAAACTTAAAGGGGAGGGAAACAATAGGGATGTTACTGTGGGAGTCTAGTACAGACCTCCATGTCAGACTAACTGGATGTTGCCTTCCCAGAACAGATGACCACACATTTGGAAAGGAGAGATGTAGTAGTGATGGGTGACTATCTGATATTTGCTGGAAATCAAAGTCAGTCAAAACCTCAAGGTCTAGCATAGCAATTCCACACTTGCCTAGGAGATAATTTCATTGTTCAAAAGGTGGAAGAGGCAACAAGGGGATCAGCTATTTTAGGTCTGATCCTAAGCAACAGGGATGACCTGGTCAATGGGGTGCAAGTGGTGGGATCCTTAGGTGGGAGTGATCATATTCTCCTGGAATTTGTTATACAATGGAAAGGAGAAGCCAGACATAGTCAGACATGCATTCTAGACTTTAGGAGACCTGACTTCAACAAACTGGGGGTGATCCCATGGTCAGGAATACTAAAAGAGAAGGGAGCTCAGGATGTACAGGAGTTTCTCAAAAGGGAAATCTTGAAGGCAGAATTTCAAACTGTTCCAGTGAGGAAGAAAAATGAGAGATGTCTTAAGAAACCAGGTTGGATGACTAAATAACTTTCAACTGAACTACATTTTAACTGGTAAATGTATAAGAAATGGAAAAAGGGGGAAATCACCAAACAGTAATTTGAATAAATAGCTAGAACATGTAGGAGTAAAGTCAGGAATGCTAAAGTGCAGAATGAGCTCAAGCTTGCCAGAGAGGTTAACAACAATAAAAAGCGGGGTTTTTTTTTTGGGGGGGTATATGTCCCTACCAAAAGAAAGAAGGAAATGATAGAATCACTGTATCGAGAAGATGGAGAAATTCCAACAAGGGACAGAGAACAGGCAGAACTACTCAACACCTCCTTTGCCTCAGTCTGTCATAAAAAGTGGGGGAGAAGGGTGCTCAACCTGAGGAAAATGGAGCAGAGGAGGACACAATAGGGGAAATATAGCACAAAGTACGTAAAGAGGTAGTACAGGAATACCTGGTTAATCTAAATGAATTTAAGTCTCCAGGACCAGATGAACTACATCCGAGGATATTAAAAGAACTGGAAAATGTAATTTCAGAGGCTGTGAAGACCACCCCTAAGGGACAGCCTGCAACTGCCTCCAGCTGCACCGGATTCGGGCTGTGGCAACTACATGCCATGGCCATTATCTCGCTTTTCCAGAGCACAAAATGGAGCCACAAAAAGCAGCTCTTTCTGTGCCCTGGAAAAGGCATGATAGTAGCAGTACTGTAGCTTTAAGGTGCTCCTTGGGCGCTGCGTCTTGTAAACATAGAGCAAGAAGAGCACCGTGATGCCATGCACCCTGCGGAGCAGCGTGCAGCATCATGCTACCATGGGGGTGGAGTCGAGGCATGTGTCATATGGACATCATGCCCCAATTCCACTCCTGGGCCCGTCTTAATGGCCGGTCTGCACAGCCGCTCAGAGCCACTGGCAATAATCTTTGAGAACTCCAGGAGAACAGGAGAAGTCCTGGCAGACTGGAGGAGGACAAACATTGCCCCTAGCTTCAAAAAGGATAAAAAGAGGATCCCAAGAACTATTGCCCAGTTAGTCTAACATCAGTACCAGGAAAGATTCAAGAACAGCTATTAAACAGAGAGTCTGTGAACATTTAGAAGGGAATACCATAATAGCTTAAAGTCAGAATGGATTTCTCAAAAACAAGTCATGCCAGACAAATCTGATCTGGATTTTTTTTTTTTGATAGAATTACCAACTTGGTAGATGAAGGGAATGTGGTAGAAATGGCATATCTCGGGCCCGTTACAAACGGACCTAAAAGTGCACGCTCCGCGCATGCTAGGGTTAGAAAGAGGCATCCTTTCCGGACTCCCCTAACCCTAGCATGCACAGAGCGTGCACAAAATGGTGGCGGCGGTGCAGACGTGACGTCGTCACACTGCACCAGGGCGCATAGTGCGCCCCTTCCCCGGCTACAAAAGGAGCTCCGAAACGGAGCTCCTTTTGCCGTTTGCATCGCTGGGCGCAGCCTTCAGATGGCTGCGCCCAGCGAGGCAGAGGAGAAAGGGGCCAAGCGGCCCCTTTCTCCTCCTCCCCGCCACCGCGGGGTGTCCTTGGGGCTTGAAGCCCCAAGGACACCCCTTTCCAGGCTGTGGGGAAGGGGCCTTTTGCCGCTTCCCCGCAGCCTGGAAAGCAGCGGATCGGGGCCTCAGAGGCTGCTGCTCTGGCCACTGAGGCCCCAATCCGGCGGGAAAAGAGGCAGGTGCAGGCTGTCACTTTTCGGTGGTCTGTAACCCGACTTGATTTCAGTAAGGTTTTTGATAAAGTTCCCCATGATATTCTTGTAAACAAGCTAGTGAAATGTGGGCTAGACAATACAACTGTTAGGCGGATTAGTAATTGGTTGACCAACAGTACTCAAAGTGTGTTCAGCAATGAATCCTCTTCATCCTGGAGAGAGGTGACCACAGGGTTCTGTCCTGGGCCCAGTGCTATTCAACATCTTTATCAGTGACTTGGATGAAAGAATAGAGGGCATGCTTATCAAATTTGCCGAAGACACCAAATTAGGAGGATCAAGTAATATCCTAGAGGACAGTATCAAAATTCAAAATGACCTTAATAGATTAGAAAGTTGGGCCAAAACTAACAAAATGACCTTCAACAGGGAAAAATGTAAGAATACTGCATTTAGGAAGAAAAAATGAAATGCATAGATATAACATGAGAGACACCTGGCTTAATGAGACTATGTGTGAAAGGGATCGAGGAGTCCTAATAGATCACATGTTGAACATGAGTCAACAGTGTGATGCAGCAGCTGAAAAGGCCAATATGATTCTAGGGTGCATCAACAGAAGGATAGTGTCTAGATCAAGGAAGTAAGAGTGCTGCTATATTCAGTTTTGGTCTGGCCTCACCTGGAATACTGTCCAATTCTCGGCAACACAATTAAATAACAATGTTGAGAAGCTGTAGCGTGTCCAGAGGTGGGCAACTAAGGACTCTATCACACGGAGGAGGCCATCATCATTAAAACGTGATTAAAATGTGGTAATAGCATTTCCAAAGGAGGGCAACAAGAATGGTGAAGGGTCTGGAAACCATGCCCTATGAGGAAAGACATAGGGAACTAGGTATGTTAGCTTGGAGAAGAGATGGTTAAGATGTTATATGATAGCCTTCTTTAGGTATTTGAAGGGGTGTTATAACAAGGATGGAGCAAGCTTGTTTTCTGCTGCTGCAGAGAATAGGGCATAGAGCAATGGATGCAAACTGCAGGAAAAGAGATTCCATCTAAACATTGGGAGGAACTTCCTGACAGAGAGATCTGTGTGGTGGAGTCTCCTTCTTTGGAAGTTTTTAAACAGAGGCTGGATGGCCATCTATCGGGTATGCTTTGACTGAGAGTTCCTCCATGGCAGGGGGTTGGACTAGATCGCTCTTTTCGTATCTTCCAATTCTATGTTTCCATGATTCTATGAAAGACTGGAGAAAGAAGCTTCTTCTACCCGCTATGCTCAAAAACAGCTGCAATGAGATTTGCATGGCTCTGTACATCAGTGGCAATGGAAATGAAGCTGTGCCAGGACCCCCACTGGCTCTTATAATGCACCGGGGGGGGGGAGGCAGGCTGAGGGAATAGTTCTCTGGTAGTGATACATACTCTCTCAGGAACTGTTCCATATTTGGATTAAAACTTTTTAGTTAAAATTAATCCTAAAAACATGCTACTTGCAAATGTTGTTTCCAAGCTTTGCTTAGCTTAACAGTTGATCAAGCCTGTGAATATTCTGGAAGAACTCTTGGAATGGAGCAGAAATTTGTTTCCACTTATTTTTGACAAGAATTTGTTTATTTTGAATATGAACACAAACTGAAACACAAACTGTATTTTTCAATTGTACTCTGCACACACAGGAGCCTCTGTACTAATTTGCTCAAAAAATAAATGGATGTGCTTGAAAAATGTGCAGAGAAGAAATCCTACACTTGAAAAATGCATTCCTATATGTTTATTACTGGGGGGAAATGCTTCCATTTCAAAATATCAACAGAAACACATAAAACATTAAATAAAAACCTCAATATGGACTTAGGAGAACCACAATGATCTTGAGTTTCCTCATTGCCACACATCCTTTCCCTTTCTTTCAGGTTCCTGATGATAAGCTATGGAGGAGATCTCAGGACATACAAGTTAAAGCCAGTTTGTGGAAAATCCATGTAACCTGAAAGCAGGTTTTAAAAATATACCCGTTTGATGAAAGCAAGAATCCCCCTCCCCTCCATCCTCACCTAATAGGAATTTTATGGCTATTTGACCTTGATACACCATGTGGCTAAAGTAGCTTTTCCTTCATGTCCATCTGCTCTGGCTGTGGTAGTGATCAGCATGTAGAGGGTCTAAACTGCTTGGCTGTGCCTGTGATTGTCCATGTCCTGAGAGGAACTCTCTTTTGGAGCTTGAGGCCCTTCCACATCTGATTCTCTGTGTCCAGTTCCTTTGGATTAGTTTTGACTGATGGAAGGTATGGGGGGAAATGAATCTGAGATGCAAAAAAGAATTTGATGTCATGCTTTTAATCTGGCTTCAGAACACAAAAAGCATTTGCCAGTAATTTTATTTATTAAAAAATAAGGACAAAGTGCATGATAAATTATCTTCATGCAAATTAAGCGAGATAGCTGTATTTAAATCAAATTTTAGATTCGGTAAACATTACTGCCTACCAAAGCCAAAACATCCCAGAATTGTCCATTTCAGGGGAAAAGAAAAAGCTCAACCATCTGAATTATATCATTTGAAAAAGTTCCACACTATGACCTGATTGAAAATCCAAGTTATTAGTGATTACCATAGCATGAAAACAAACCCCATCTGTTTTTATTCCAAGACAATCTTTTCCTTAACAATTTATGGCAAGGCAATCCTAACTTTACCAGCTGTGGAAAAATGTTTCTGATGCTTTTAAAGGCATGTAAAATAATCTCAGGAGAAAAAAAAGCCATACCCAAGATACAAAATTAAAACATATTATGCAGCGTGACTTTGATTTTTTTATCTTGTTTTGATTTACAGCTAGCAGATGAGATTCTTTGCTATAAAGTTGCAACATTATAAAGCCTGATAGTCTCATTCTCTTCTTTCTGAGTTTGTGCTACAACATAATAAATCCTAATACACATCCTATACAATTTTGATTGAAGTTGGAAATATAAGTGTGTTATTTAAATTACACACAGAGATCTCCTTTAGATGCTCACAATCATAGAAGCCAACAGAACTAATATATATATATATATATGCACATGCAAGTACAGTAGGCACTTGGTATCTTCTGTAGTTTGGTTCCCCCCCCCCCCACCCTTGCCAATGGATACGGAAATCTGTGGCTGCTCAAGTCCCAATAAATATAATGGAGTACTAAAATGGTGTCCCTCATAAAAACTGGTAAAATCAAGCTTTGCTTTTGGGAACTTATATATTTTGTTGAACATTTTCAAGCTTTGGATGATTATATTCATGAATCCATGAATATGGAGGGCTAACTGTAACATAATCACAGGACAACCACAATGTGATTCAGCCTATGATTTCAGTAGTTCTGTCTATTGTTACAGGCTGGGTGCTATTTGGCTATATATTATGCAGTATTTAAGCTTTAGAATTCTAAATGTTAAGTGAATACATGTGTAAAACAATTTGATTTATAACTATTAAACAAATAACCAACATATAATGATGCAAGTGAAAAGGAGTACTGCATTGGTGCAAAAGGGTTACTCATGTCTAATGGTTGATGTAATCTGACACAATGGAAAGCCTACAGGAAGAGTATCTAGTGATACTATGAAGTTATTCATCCCTCATATGCATTTATATACATTTCACTTCCCATTCAAAGTAAAGGTTATTGTTGGTATTAATTAAAATCAGTTAGATCCATTTGTTCAACTAGATACATAAAGTATAAAGTGTATAAAGTGCATCACTTTGGAGTGATGAAAATTAAGTTTGTGAGACATGAAAATTGCACAGTCTCCAACAGCCAGACCTTCTTGTTTATGACAGCTTTTATGCTGATGATCTTCCTAGCTGGTGAAGACCCATGAAATGAAGAGAGAAAGAACCTCTGCTCTGAAATAGGCTAGATAAATAAATGCCAGCAGAAGAATATTATTTTCGATGGATGCATCTAAAGATAGATATTCCTGAGACATAGCTGTGTTAGACTTGAATATAGGTAAGCAAAGGGATCTTGTAGCACCTTTGACTCTAACTGTATGGAAAAGGTATAATAAGCTTACATAGACTTGGGGGCTTAACAGATGGGTGTCTAAGAGTGCCATTTGGGCACTACGCCACCCATACTTCATAATGGCATGCCCTGTGTGTATGGGCACATGGCATAATGGCGCACGTGTGGCAGAACTAGTGCTCAGAGCAAATGATCCGCCCTAGTTCAGCCCTAGTCTTTAGTCAGGCCGGCACAAAGTGCCAGTCTGTACTGCGTCTTGGTCTATTTCCATATATGCATGGAGTGAACTGATGACCAGGAAGGGCCTTTATATTCAGACTGTATGAATAGCTATAGAAATGCAAAACTTGTGGGTATGGTGATGAGGTTACACATTCAGTTTTAACTATGGTCATTGAGCGAGTAAGACAGGAGAAACATTTTGACTAAGGCAAGAATGGGTGAGCAAATATATGAATGGTGGAGGAAGTTTGGTATGTGGTGTGTGCAGGCTGGGCTCAGAAAAGAGATAAACTGGCCAAGAACATCCTCATGTTTTTGGGGTGTTAACCAGTGTTATAATATGCATAGTTTGCCAGGAGGTGATTGCCTCTTTTCAACCTACTCTTGGTGAAGTTGAGTTTGTGGATATATTCCAGTTCAGATGTTTCGCTTTTCAATCATCTTGTGTAGTGCTTTGCTTTGTTTCAGGACTACTGTCTTGAGGTTAGAGACAGAATGCTGAGGAAGACTGAAGTGTGCTGCCACAAGTTTTTGTGTATATCTATTCATAATATCTGATTTATATCCATTAATCCTCTGGCATACAAACTGGCCTGTTTGCCCAGTGTAGAGTGCTGAAGGGCATTGTTAATAGTCACACAGATAAAACATTTAAAAGTTCAAATCCTTAACAGGGCTAGACTCCATAGCAACCTCTTAGTGATTGCTTGCTAAGATTAAACATGAAGATGCTAATACGATGCATAGTGACTGATTCCTCACAAGTAAAGCAAAAATATAAACTATACCTAGACACCTGAGAAGTCTATGCTCCTCCCCAAAGGTGGGAAGTCGGTTTAAATAAAATTAAATTTTAATAAAGATTTTAATAAAAAGGAGAAATGAGCTACCTGTTCATTCTCCCATGTTAAATTCTGAGATCCCAATACACTGGGGTCTCGCCATCTGTGGCCTTGCCATCTGCGGAAGTGGGCATCCATGGATGGCAAGCCCTGTTGTGTTCAATGGAGGCATGTGCGTGTGGCTGCATTAGAAGGCATACACATGCCACACTGCCATTGGGGACAATGGGACTTGAGGTCCCAAATTTATTCTTATCCTCAGGAAGGTCCAGAATGGATTCCCCATGGATACAAATTGCGAACTGTACATAAGTCTGATTGAGTGGTGTATTGATCCAAATCAAATGTAAATCATTTACATTTAAAAAGTAAGGTGAGAAATATCTCAGAAAAGGTTGCATTACACACACACACATACACACACACTTTCCCCCTCTTTACTATTCTGCTTTTGTGTGTGTAAGAAAAAGTATTTTAAATGCCTTTCTTGCCATCAGTAGGAATACACTTTCATAACACTGAATGTGATCTGAATCAAATATTAAAACATTTTAGGAAAATGTTTGCAAGAGTTACCTGGGGATACTAAATTTCTTCAATTCTAATTCTATAATTTCTAATTTTATGGGCATTCATTGTTATGTCCACTCAGAAGTAAACTACATTGAATCCAATAGACTTTATTTCTGAATAAATGTGTACAAGACTGCTTTAGGTTAAAATGATTCTAATATATTCTAGGCCACTGTCATTGTGTGAGGATGCTGGGGGTCTTGTTTCAATTGTTTTCAGTAGTATGATACTTATTTTGTCTTTCTGCAAGAGTCCTTGAACATCTTCCATTCTGTTAAAGGTAGGCACCCCTTTAAAAAAAAGTAAACATTTTAAGGTATCTCAAGCAGAATACAGTGGTAATTGGATTCAAAGGTCAGATGTTCCAGTGTGTTACATAAACCTGTCATTTATAATACTTCTCTAGGAATGGACACCTTTGAATTAGTGATACTTGTGATACTTCATGCTGAAAACTTCTCTGTATGTGGACTTATGGTAATACACCTGGGCCCATTATAGTTTTTACCTGTGAAGCAGCAATCCAGCTGAAAACACATCCTGTCATTCTGATCCAGATGGGATTTGAAGCTTAGTCTCAGAAATAAAAACAGATGGAACACATTTCCCAATTCCTCACAGTCTGGACAATGGCTCATTATACATGACTTTAAAAAGAAACTCAACATTACCACAAACAAATAAAAAGATAACTCAACATCCCTCAGCTTAACATTTCTGCAGAATGATGCACTTTCCCAGATCCCATTGCATGCATCACATAGGTGAGCATTCCCTATGCATGGATGCATAATGAGAGACAATATATTTCCCTGGAGCATTATTTTATCGTTGTAGAGATATCAGCACATGATCGCTGGATATATCACTGGATGTATTTTCTGTATCTGCTTTAGGAATTTTTTAAAATAAAATTTCAGTCTCATATTTATCCATTAGCCAAAGATATTGTAATGCTTGATAAGGAACTAACAAAAAGAATTAATAAAGAAATCATAGTAGAGTTTTGCTTATGATGCTCTCCTCTGTTCCATTACACTTACATCAAGAGCTTATGTACAACATTTAAGTATCAGCACAAAGTGGGAAAGGATACTTTTGTTTCAGTGCTAGGATCTTTTCTCAGCATCACATGAACTGATTTAATCTATTAGTATGAATATGTTGCATGGATTTTTTGTTGTTGTTGTTCTAAAATGAAAAAGAGCACTGCCAACATTAGGAGCCCAACTCATTAGAAACTATATGTGTTTTTGCGGTAGGGTCTGCATAGTGCAGCAGCAGTGTAATGTAGTGATTAGAGTAACCCCATCCAAGCATTATTAAAAAGTGTTAAAATCTATATCTAACCATTATCACTCTTCTCACATGTTAAAAATGAAAATTCTCATTTCTGCCCTAACAACAATAGGTATGTGGGTAAAAAGGGGAGGGTAAGATGATGGATATGGATACATTGTGTTGGGTGGAAACAACTTCATATTTTATAGCTTCCGTGGAGCATTGATATAACATAAAACAGGTCCAGTTCATCAGTTAATAAATCCACAAGCCACCACTCATCCCACTCTACCTGCCCAGGCTAGTGCTGACATTAATAATCTCACTGTAATGTGGAGAACAATGTGGAGTACTTGAAAATGAAGCCAGCATTTCAGTTCCCAAGTTGGATCAGATCTATCAACCACATCTTCAAGGACTCCCCCCTTTTTCTCCATTTTCCAAAATAGAGACCTAGCCCAATCTCAGTCATTTTATTTTTATTTTATTTATATGTCATCATTCTCACAAGTTACACCCAAGTGATCTTCAAATACAAATATTAAATATTAAAACATATTCAAAAATAATTGGAAAATATGATGAGAAAAATGTTGGACAACAATCTTTGCAGTTTGGGACTTATTCAATGCAAAATTGTACATGGTTGATTTGCACAGAAAACAAAATATTCAACACAGTAAACAGTATTTTCTGTGTAGAAAATAATATTTTGCTTTAAAAAATGACATGTTTTTTTTTGTGTGTATGTGCAGAAAATAATATGATTTTTTCACATGATAAAATTCCAAATTGTGAATAGACAATACGGTTTTTGATGTCTTTCTTGCTAGAATTACTCATTGATTCCTTTGGAGAGGAAAATTAGTGATGAATTGCATACCTACCTCAAATAAATTTGTGAAAAGAAAATGCATGCATTGACGACAACATGGTATTTTAAAGAGGCCAGTTTTGCTAAGAAGAAGGCAAAAAAAACAAATTGATCTACAAGTAAAAGTTTCAGCTTCTTCAAATGGCAACTAGCAAATTCCATGACAATGTCTCAAACATTAACATACACCAGACAGAGGAATCATGGACAGAGAAGGTGGAATGAGTCTGACTTTACCCAGGTGCTGGATCAAATTGAAGCCTTTGGTTTCCAAGTCTTCAGCCCAGGGCCCTCATCCAATTCCACCCAAAGTCAAAGCATACGATTGGCCAATGAAGGGAGGAGTTTCTGACATCTTACAGCTGTAGAGATGTTATGAGGATACAGCCAGATATAGCAGGCCTATGATCCTCCCACCCTATTCCTACACCTTGTAGGACTAATGAGAACTGTAGCTCTCTTTGTGTGTGGCAGGGAGACTGAAGAGGAAGTAAGAAAAGTGGTCTGTTTCATAGGATCTTGTGGACCTTGACACCAGCAATATAAGAGCAGTGTGTTATGTCAATATCAAAAGCAGGAAAGTAACAATATTCCTATCCAGTACTGGCAATTATAGAATATGGCTGGAATTCATGTTCACAGTAATGAATGCTTCAAGTTACATATTCATGACTGGTTTGTACTAAGGATCCTTTTGGATCCCCAATCTGGACTTACTCGGCTGCAGCTGCTGTGAATGAGAGGTCTCCTCTCCTATCAGTTGAGATGCAGAAGACTGACATTTCCATCCCCCTCCCACCAGTGATCTCTGGTATGAAGAGGAATTATGACAGGGATTCTGCTTCTGGTTGTTGCACCAGACATTGCTTGTGTGGAGTGGTGTTGGAAATATCATTCTGCTGCATTCTGACTGACAGGAGAGCCGACCCCTGTCTTTCACAGTGGCTGCTGCTCAGTACTTCCAGACTGAAGAGAGGTTCACAGTACAGACTGATACCTGCACAAGAACTCCAACCATCACCCAGGACAAAAAAGAAGCACAATCAAAACACTGGTAGACCGAGCAAAACGCATCTGTGAACTCCACTTCTTGGAAGATGAACTGAAGCATCTGGACTGGGCTCTACAGGCCAATGGTTATTCCAGCTTAGACATCAGAAGGGCTGCCAGGCCCAGAAAAACTCAGAGGAGTGAAGACAAGCAGACACCCAAAGAGAAGGTATTTTTACCATACATCAAAGGAGTCACTGACAGACAAGGCAAAGTGGTGAGGAAGCACAACCTTCAAATGGTTTACAAACCGATGAAGAAAATCCAGCAAATGCTTCACCCAGCCAAGGACCAGAAAGACCCTCTCACAGCCACAGGACCACATACCATGCAGCTGCAGACAAGTCTACATAGGGATCACCAAATGCAGTGTGCAAACAAGAATCAAGGAACACAAGAGACACTGCAGACTGGGCTAGCCAGAAAAATCAGCAGTAGCAGAACATGCCACAAACCATCCTTGGAATAAAATACTGTTTGAAAACACTGAACTTCTAGACCATGCCAACCACTACCATGTCAGGATGCACAGGGAAGCCATTGAAATCCACATACACCTGGACAATTTCAACTGGAAAGAAGAAACCCTTAAACTGAACAAAATTTGGCTACCAGTCCTGAGGAATAGCAAAATAAGAACTCAGCAAATGCAAATGGGAAACTATTCAGAGTCAGGGGCTTTCCCAGCAGATAATGATCACCAATTAGCAGACATTAATCCTCATTTGCATTAGCCCCCCAGGCTGAGGCCAGCCATCAACACAGAACAATACACATGCTAATCACTCCTGAATTCCCAGGCTCACACAGTATATATACACCCAATTTTTCCAGGCAAAGCATTCTCTGAAGATGCCAGCCACAGATGCTGGTGAAACGTCAGGATGAAACTCTGCTAGAACATGGCCACATAGCCTGAAAAACCCACAAAAAAAAAAAGGATGCCGGCCATGAAAGCCTTCGACTTTACATTGGAGATAGGTTGTTGGCCAGGAAGATGCTGCCTAGCTACAAAACTAAGTAGCTGATCTAGAATAACTTAGTTGTTTTTTTCAAGTCCTTTGTAGGACTGCAGCAAACACAGCAGTCACTTATGTATCAGTTAGAGATTGTATGCTTCTTTCTTGGTATATCTGTTTATACCGAGGAACAATTCTGGGTATATTTTGTAGTTCAAAATACATGAAAATTCATTGTTATGTGAGTATTAGTATTATTTGCACATGCAGTGGCATTTATAGGCCGGTTACAGACCGGCGTTTTAGTGGGTGACGAGCACGCACTAGGGTTACAAAAAGGCGGTGCTTCTGCACCACCCTAACCCTAGTGCGTGCTCGTCACTCACTAAACGGTGGCGGCCCTTCCATATGGCCGCCGCCATGAGGACTTCACGGCCGCACCGCCTCTAGATGGGGTGGTACGGACATGACGTCCTCAATCCGCGGCAGAGCGCCTAGGGCGCCCTTTCCGCGGACCAGGAAGGAGCTCCGTTTTGGAGCTCCTTCCTGGTCCGCGGCGCCGCTTTGCTTCGCTGGGCGCAGCCTTCAGACGGCTGCGCCCAGTGAAGCTGCACCCAGTGAAGCAAGGGAGAAAGGGGCCAAGCGTCCCCTTTCTCCCCCTCCCCGCCGCCGCGGGGTGTCCTTGGGGCTTGAAGCTGAAAAGCGGCGGATCGGGGCCTTAGCGGCTGCTGGTGTAGCCGCTGAAGCCCCGATACTCCGGGGAAAGGGGCGGGTCCAGACCGCCACAAATGGGCGGTCTATAACCCGCCATAGTTTTCATTCAAAAATTGAGGTGCAATGTTATGTGATCTTTAAAAACTAGCACAGCACTTAAATTATTGTTCATGTGGCATCATATAATGCTTCACTAATACTGGGTCACATATCATTAATTCTACTAATGCATTTTCAGATACTGACTCAGTGAGACTACCTTATGGAATACAAGAGCAGGTAAATATTATAATAGGCAAATGCTGATAGTGCTTTTATTTCTAATAAAGCCTTGATAGTATTTATTCTGTATCTGTTTTTAATATTACTATGCAACAGTCATTACACAGAAAATCTTGATCTGTGCTGTCCTTGTCATTTGAGTTAGGCACAGATCATTCGCTTGCTGGTTTATTGGAAGGATACACTGGAGCTTTTATTAAATCTTGCTTGTCACTGTAATATTTTCATGATTATGGCTTGCCTCTAGAGAGCATTCTTCATTGACTTCTAGATCTGACTCTTCACTTAGATATTCACTCTCAAAAGGCAAAAATCATTTCTGCAACAGCAGTAAATCATTATAGATGAAGCTTTGCATGTGGGGATGGCAGCATCTTAATAAAGGAATTAAAAGGTGCAGAAAATTAGCTGGGTAAATCTGTTTTCCAGAAGATATATTTGATAGAATGAAATTAATGGTTTCCTATATGGCTGAAGTGGTAGAGCAAACTTCGCACAGCTTCTCTTAGTAATATATTCTGAACTGTGATGCTTAGGGAAAAGATTACAAGAAATACTCGCAGAGTGTTTTGAGTGAATTGTACATCGGACACAACCATCAGAATTCGTCATAAAGAACTTGTAATGATTTCATGTAATGGACTACTTGTGTACTCTCATATATGTCTTATTCTGGGTTACTCCATTTAGCTAAGCAGCAGGTGACCTGAAACACTCCATTTATTTTGAACTACAAATCCCAGAAGCCTCAACTAGAACAACTGAATGTAAAGGATTCTGGGAAATGTTGCCCCAAACATATGCAAAATACCAGATTACCTATCTCAGTTTATCTCAGTGTCTACAATAAAAGGTAATGATTCTCTGGCATTTCAGGCAAGATTGTGTGTGTATCTCTGTGTGTTCTCTTAGATCTACCAGAAGAACTTAATATGGGACATGCTGTCTGTAAAGCATATGTCAGTTACATTCGACCTCCTACATGAATGTCAGTTACAAAAATCCATGGATGCTCAAGCTTCATTAAATACAATTGCATGGTAAAGTGGCGTCCCCCATATCAATGGGTAAGAAATCTGTGGATACAGAGGACTGACTGTATCTCATTAGAAAAAAAACCTAATGTCCTTTCTGCTTAGTTTTTAAAATATATAGATCTGGACACTGGGCTGCCATACCTCATATAGAAGGTGCCTCCTTGTGGCATGGGAGACATGATGATAGGCTCCATGTAGAACAGTATGCATCTGTGAAATAATTGGACTAAGAACTATCTTCCACAAATACCACAGACCAAGCATGAACATAGGCCTTCCAGAGAATAGCTACCTGCTCCAGAGAAGAAGAGGATCAAAAATTGATTGTGAAGAAGTGTTGGTCTTTACCAACATGAACCCTGTGATTATTTTAAATAGCCCAGATTATTAATTAATATTCCAATGCAGCTTTGCCATTTTTGTCCCCTTAATAATGTACAACTTTTATATATTATTTTTATTTATACAAATACTAAGATATGAAAACTTTATTTCAAATGTATGATGATCTCCATACCTGACTCAAACGTGACTCAAACGTCCCTGAAACATCCTTAAAAGGTGGCCGAAGCACGCATGTCTGAATGCCAGACTGCTTCCTCAATCATCATGGAAATGTCACTCCCTATAGCATACCTGAATTGTCTCAAGGGGAGCAAATTTCCTATGAACACAAACTTTGCGTTCATAGGAAATCCACTCCCCTGGAACGATTCAGGGTCACTAAGGAGGGAGTGAGATTTCCATTACAATTGAGGAAACGTTTTATCTTAGTTCTTGGTGTTTGTACATTCTTTTGGTATAACATATGGACAGAACTATATTCTTCAAGATAATGGTAATTATGTTTTTCCATCTTTTTCACAGATGTTTTGAGAAGCTGATGACTTCAAGTATATGCTAAAGTAAAGCTTGGAAATAGCTAGTAATAAATGAGAGAGCCAGCATGTGTAGTAGTTGGAGCATTGAGTTAGGACTCTGGAAAAGAGAGTTTGAATGCCAATTTGGATTACTTTAATCAAGTCAAACTCTTTCAGCCTCAGAGGAAGGCAAAGGCAAACGCCTCTGAATAAATTTTACCATGAAAATCCCATGATAGTTTTGCCTTAAAGAAGCCATAAATTGGAAATGGCTTGAAGGCACACAACAGCCATTACAAATAACTAGCTACTTCTACTTAATTATTTTACCTTATAAAAAAGATAAGAGTATATGCATTACAATTATTTGTTTAGTCATTTAATTATTTAATGGGACTGTAAGCCCTGCATATTTATAGGGGGACCTCTTAAGGGACTTTGAGCATGTAAGCTTCCAAGGTCATACTCAGTCCAGAAGCCAGGATCTTCTTCACTCCCAAGTGGCAGGGAAAACATACTGTGAGAGTGCACCCATCTGGCTTCCTCAGATTGTCATGCTGAGGCTGTCGCCTGACAGTCAGGTCAGAGTTCAGAGTATTGGATGGCAATCAGGTCATCCAGTCTCTTTTTCTATGTCTCATGTTGGGATACCTCAACTACAGCTTTAACAATAAAGTTATGGACTTTTACTTCCAGTTGTATTCTGTGTGTCTATCCTCCAGGGTTACCAATCTCTCTCTGCTATGCCTACAAGTAAAAGCTGCACAATGGGTTACATGAAGATTTAGACATACTTATAGTAGAACACTGAAATCAACATAATTTAAATTGGTCATGATGAATTGAAGTTCCATTTATTTCAGTGGATCTATTCTAGGTAAAGGTAAAGGTATTCCCTATTGATTGATAAAGGCACTATACATACCGGCAGATAGGGTGTTCCCGTCACATGCTAGGGATTGGCTGAGGATGCACCACCCATATTGGCCTCATCCCTAGCACGTGAGGAGGGCATCAAAATGGCGGCGCCCTGTACACACAGCCGCTGCCATTTTGATGCAATGGACAGTTAGTGTCCGCACATCCCATGCATGTCCAGGAAAGCTGCCAGCAACACTGACCGTAGCTGATAACAGAGCCTTTAGTTCAGTGGAAGTAAAGCAGACCCAGCAAAGAAGCAGTCCGAGGGCAGGTCAAGAATACGAGCCGAAGTCAGGATTCCAGAGATTCCAACGTTCCGAAAGTCAAGCCGAAGTCAGGATACTGGGAAACAGCGTAGTCAAACAGTCCAGGGTCAAAGCAGCCAAGAGATAACGAAGTCCGGTCCGAGGTCAAGGTAACAGAGAATCTAAATACTAGGAGCTAGCAGCAATCACGCCGAGGGATCATGCAATAAACTCTAGCAACCAGCATTAGTCTCTCTCCCACTTAAGTAAGGGAAACTCTCCCTCGTGCCACCTGAGGCTGGTTGGCTAATTGCCTCTCGGCAATCCTCTGTGATCTGCGTCTGCAAGAACTCTCGGCTCTTCTCTCTTTGTAAGAAGGCACCTGCAGGCAAGCTTTGTCTCCAGACTCACCACTAGGCTGTGGTACCAAAGGAAGCCTCTCTGTGGCACTAGGACCTGGTTGAACCTCCTCCTATGGGACTGGAGGATCACAGCTGGGACCTGGCAGGGCAGGAACAGCACCTGGCGTTGCCTCAATCAGCCCTTGCTCTGGAGGAGGCTCATCCTCCTCCTCATCCTCTGAGAGCTGATCTTGGCTGGCCATGACAATGCCATACCACATGCCGCAAGAAGAACCCACTTTTTAAGAGGTTACTAAGCCAAAGAGCCAGTGTTGTCAGAAAATACTCTATGATCATGTGGCTAGCATGATTGCACAGAACACTGTTTTACCTTCCCACCAAAGTTGTACCTATTTATCTACTTGCATTTGCATGCTTTCGAACTGGCTAGTTGGGCCTCAAACTGCCATCCTGCTGATCTTGCAATCAACAGAGTCAGCATCTCAACCACTGGAGACAATAATTAAATCTGGATTCAAGCCACTTTTCTATAAAGTTGGCCCTTTAGATCTGCAGAGATTCAGTTCTGGGACTGAAAACATGCAAATGGTTGCATCCCCTACTATTAAATGTAAGCAGCATGAGCCTTCATGTTTCAGCATGTCCATGTTCATATTACTGCTATTTAATAATATGGAGCAGCAGAACTGGCAGATGTTTGAATTTGTAGATCTGAAGCCCGCAGATCTGACAGGCCAACTGTATTCCATATTCTTCTATATTCCATAACAACTAATGAATTTGTAATGAATCAAAACATTTGAAGACTTCCATGGACATGCGATTTAGCTACATTTGAAGCAATGGAACTTAAGTTAGCTATGAGATCATTGTGCCCCACTGATTCCAAGGAAAGTAAAATATGAGTAATTTACAGTGTCAGCTAGTATAAGTATACAGAGAGGTCTCACACTGAATACGAGTAATTAACAGTGCAATCCTAGATATGTTCATTGAGAAGTCCCACAGAGTTCAGCGATCTTTACTTTCAAATATAGCATGTGTGCACAATTATGTTGCTTAGGCTTGAAGCCCATACACATTTTCATTGCACTAAACCAGCTGAACTCAGCTGGGTATTAATTCTGAGCAGGCATGAGTTTGCACTGTTTATCTGGATCTAAGAATGGATTTGGCCACACTACAGTAGTAGTAGTAATGTGACTATTTTTTATCAATAAGTTCTCCTTTTCATATATTTGTGGATAAGCATTTAGGTTTATAATTTATAATATTAAATGTTTGTATTCTTTTATTCTCATAACTGCTGGTCTGTTACTACTGTGCTAAGTTTTATTGGCATTCTCTCTTTAAAATATCACATCAACTCCTATGCCCCAACCTGTCTAGGATCAGCATCTAGAAGCTGGCTGGTCAAGGGTAAACAATCCAGTCTCATCACCCTTTGCTCCAGCAAGCAAAATTATTTTATAACAGGAAATGGTAGTAGAGGGAATCACTCCATTAAATCAGAAAAGAATTGGGATCTTCACACGTTGCAGTTAATGAATAACGCTAGCTGAATTCATTGACAGTTTCTATGGCAGGGGAATTAGGCTTCAGAATTATTCTAACATACTTGTGCTGGGGTTAACTTATCTCTCAGCAGCAGGTGCCATCTGTATTGTTGGGGAGACAAGCAGAAAAGGTTGTATTCTCCCCTTGATACGTGTGCATACTTCAACTTCAATTAGCATCATTAATCAGGAGGAGAATCGACCCAGGAGCCATTTTTAATTCTGTTGTAAGGTTTCACTGCACATCTCAAGCACTGAGAAAAGACACACCCAATGGCTGAGAATAGTATATCACCTTGCTAGTTGCTCAGTCATTTCCCATATGCTTATCCTCAGACACAGTTGACAGCTATGACAGAACATCAATTACTGTCATCCAGCCATGTACAAAACCACATGGAGATTTATTTCATTTTGCCTGTTGCATTTTCACATATGTTTTCTTTACCACTTTCTAGGTTTAACTCTTTAACATGGAGATGAGATAGGTTTTTAAATCCAGATTAAAATTTGGATTAAATCCAGTTTAGGACAAGAGACAATCTGGAGGTTGAGAAAACAGGTCAAATTTCTCTTTTACTTAGAACAGGTATTTGTAATTGTACTGTGGGAAAGAAAGAAAGAAAGAAAGAAAGAAAGGGAGGGAGGGAGGGAGGGAGGGAGGGAGGGAGGGAGGGGGAAAGAAAACAGTTGAGGAGAAATATTCTGGATCAGTTGTATATACTGGTTATCAATGGAGTAAGGAAGGGCACTCTAAATATTATTAAACCATAGCTGATGGGTATAACTGATGGGTTCTGTAGCCCATTTACATCTGGAAAACTAAATCTCCATACAAGCCAGTTTCAAAACATAATTTATGATTCTGACTTGTTCAGATACATTAACCATATTTTGTTCAGACATAAGAGCTGTATTTACAATAACAGTAAACTTAGGTGAAAATGAAAGCATATATTTGTCTTGCCTTCTTGCATTTGTGCTTAGGGAGAAGAGGATAAAGAGGATTCATAATGCTGAAGTATGGCTTAGTGTTTGTCCAAATGAAGTCATTGTACTTTTTTCAGTTTATCAAGTTACTGCCAACAATGTCATTTATGCTGTTGTCTTTTGGTTTTGACATTTTCCCCATCTCCAGCTAGTTGCTCTTGTGAATCTTTTCCCATGATCTACTAAGAATTAAATAATTCTTTTAAATAAATGTAAATGCCTTTCCTATTAATTTAAGAAATTTCCAATTAAAATGTATAGTCTGTAGGTGGCATAGTTTTTCTTATTTAAATTTTGCTTTTTTTGTTTTTTAAATCTATTTTTGTAGCTACTTTTAATGCATATGTGCCCTTCATCCCTTAATCCTGCCACACTGTTCTTCCTTAGAATAGATGAATGAGGCCTTTTCTCCCTACCATGACCTTTCCAGTCCTTTGAAGTCTGATGATTTTGCAACTCAGTCTCTTAAATTCTGTTGCTGCATTTTAAAGTGGTTTTTGCTGACTGGAATTTGGGCCTTGCTTTGAAGATTTGCTAAACTCTAAGCCACTTTCCAGGCACAGCCCATTATAATAAAAGATAACCCAGAAGTTGTAGAGACCCTTAAACTAAACCACTACCCAACCAGCCTTGGTCAAAACATTTATATTGCATATTTGTAACTCAGTAAAAGTGTGAAGAAATTATACATGGTTGAGATCAGAAAGAATACAGCATTTATATACTTTTGTTAGTTTCAAAGCATTTATTGTCTGTTGGTTCATTTTATAAGATGCAAAGAAAATGTCCTGTGCAATCACAGGAGATTAATTGATTTGTATATTTCTCTTTCTCTCTCTCTCTCTCTTACATACTGATATATTTTTGTAGCCATTTTGATTTCACAAAAACATCTGTTGATGGACAATGGTAAGACATTTCTAGAGCTGCAATCCAACAAATTTGGATAGCAAAAGACTCCCCATCCCACTCTATGGATCAAACCAAGTAAAAGAAATTCTTCACTGATACCATTGGAGCTTTTGTCAGGAAAAGAACTGCAGTTTCAGAAGAAGGATTTTCCTCAAGTCTTCTTCCCAGCTGGAAAGAGTGAAATGAGCACCTGTTCTGATATCATTAATTATATAACCTATTTTACTGTGCAATTTGCATCTTTTTTTAAATAAAAAAAATGCCAACTTGAAAGAATCACTTTAGAATCACTCACAGCACATTGTCTTTATAGTTTTGTATAGAGAAATTTTATACACAGACACAGAAACACATAATTCACCAGGATTTAAGCCATTATTTCTAGAATATGCTTAATGCATAAAGTATATAATAAACTACATTTCCATTTTGGTTTTCATGTTGTAAATGGAGAATGAAACATGAGCAATTCTAACCTGCTTAGGCCATCTCTTAAATCCATGGTTGATCTAGTAGCTGAACTGCTGTGTCTCGGAATGATATGAGGAAACTGGCAAACTGGACAACAGCACCAAGCTGTTGGCAGACATGGTTGTGCCATGTTTTTCTTGTGTTCTCATTAAGCTACTATTTTGCTCTTCAGTGCAGAAAGATTTCAGCATAGTCAGATTAACTTCTTATTCTTCTTATTCTTTATTTATATAGTGCTGTAGATTTGCACAGCGCTGTACATAAAAACAACAAATATAAAACAGTAAACATGCCTATGGTGTACAATCTAAGAAATGATAGGATAATACAAATAAAACACATAGCAATACAGGAAATGGTTCAATAAAACAGGCAACAAAAAGAACATCAGAGAGCAAGCGACAATCACGCAATGTCTGGGAATGCTTCTCTGAACAGGATGGTCTTCAACTCCGTTTTGAAGCTGGTTAAAGAAGTGATGGCCCTTGCTCGTGCGGGAAGAAGGTTCCAGGAGTGAGGGGCACTTCTGTGACAGAATCAGGTGAGGAATGACATCTTGTCTACCTCGTCCCACAAAATGTTTGGCTTTGCTTTCATATAAGACTGTTTTTCTTCTTTTTTCAGTGGACATCAGGTTCCAGTTCAGAGTTGCATGTGTAAGCAGCCAACAATTTGCAAACACGGACAACTTTGCATGAAGTAGACCATTTCAGTGAATGGGATTCTCTTTTTAAAGCAAAATCATTTATTTAAGAACAGTAGCTTTCTATAATTTCACCTGCTGGGATCAGAAATATTTCCAAAGCTTTACAAGGTAGCATTCAGTTATATTTTGTAGTCATAATTCAATATCATCAGCAGGGGAAATGTAGGTCTTTCATTGTGCTGCTTTTAGTTTGAAAAATTAAAGAAAACATTTATATTACAATGTTTGTTTCTAATTAATGGAAATGAAGGTGATTTTCTCATGAAAAGTAAAAGTTCACTGCCATAGCAGAACAATAGCTCTTCACAACAATAGCATTAAATTAGGGAAATCTCTGCTTGTGTCTTTTGTCAGCAGTATGAAATTTCCCCAGAAGGAGTTCATTTTCAGTGCAGGTGCACTAATCATATAAGCCATTTCACTGGCTCTATTATTGACATTGCAAAAGAACATGTTGAGTTTTTATTCTTCCATAGTGCTTGAACCTTTTATGAAATGGGATATCAGATCAATGACAGCTGCACCACTAATAAGTAAAGGTAAGTAATTGTTCCTCCTCACTTTACTCAAAAGAAATCTTTACATACCATAACACATGCCACTATACCTTTGTGATAATGGGGCTTTTCCCATACTTCTTTTTAAGTAAACAAAAGGTTAATGAGGTGATAGGTTTACAGTTTCATTTTATGGGGGTCTCATCACAGAGAATCATCAGAGATCATGAGAGTTCAATCTACCAGTTAAGTGGCTAGCATGGGAGAAGTTTCTAGACACTTCCAAGGAAAGTTATAAATACATCAGGGAGGAACATGAGGCAAAGAGAACAAAGAGACATTCAAGAGAGAGGTTTCTGCTGCAGTTAAGGAAGATGGTCAGATGAGACTATGTGGCCTAAAACTCCTGGCCAGGAAGGATCCCTAGGAATGTCTAAGCCCAGAATCCCCATTGGACTGTCGGAGTATTTAACTAGTCATGTCAGGCCTTATTTTTATTTTGACCTTGGCCAAAATGATCTAGACTATTTTGTAACTTCTAAAAATGGGCATGATGAGAAGGTGCCCTTCATGAAGAGAGGTATCTTTTGCTAATATAGATTTTTTGCTTAGAATAAAGGCTTCCTTTAAAAGACTCCTTCTCCCTACACTCTTTTCACATGCTTTGCCCTGCAGAGATAGGAGTGGAAAATGCAAGTGGAACTCTAAAGTAATTTCCTGCTGAAAAGGGGATGGTGATAGCTAAGATAGATGCTCTCTGTGGGTCCCATTCTGCTCAGCAGAAGCAGCATGAGGGGACATCAGACATTTTCAAAGATCTTTCATTTGAAATGTTGTTGTGTTCATCTTTTTTTTTTAAAGTTTGTACTACATTAATGAGAGCCAATGGTGGAGTGGTTTGGGCATTCACTTATGACTCTAGAGATCAAGGTTCAAATCCACATTCAGCCAGAGAATCACACTGGGTGACTTTGGGCAGATCACATCCTTTCATCTTAAAAGAAAAAAGACAAAGTCAAAATCCTCCAAATAAATCTTTCCAATAAAAACATATAATAGGTTTGCCTTAGGGTCATCAAAAAGTGGGAAAGACAGCAGGGAGGGGGCCAACCAAGCCCTCCAGGAAAGGGATTTTTTAAACTTGAAGGCTGTCTTTCATGTCCTCACCAAACATGCCAGGGATTGTGATGAAATCAAGAGAGAACCTTCCCCCGAAGATCTTAGAGCACAGACAGGACCATATAGAGTGATACTTTTCTTCTTCTTCTTCAAATACTGTAGTCTGAACCAAAATTATGTAGGGCTTTAAAGGTCATAGTCTAGAAATGGATCAGCACCCAGTTGAGTTGTTTCAGCAAAGGAGTTATATGCTTCTTATAACCTTTCCCAGTCAGCAACCTGTCTGCAGTATTTTGGACTCTATGAAGTTTCCCAACCATTTCCAAAGACAGTCCCATTTAGAGTATGTTACAGTAATCCAAAAGGGATGTACCCTAGCCTTGGGCCACTGCAGCAAGATCTGACAAGTCAAGGAATGGGTACAGCCAGCATGCCCATTTCAGCTGTCCAAATGTAGTTGGCCACCACTGAAACATAAGTATCTGGATTTAGACCTGAGCCCAGGAGCATACCCAGCTGTGATTCTGAGATTTCAGAGGGAGTGTAACTGTACTCAACACAGGTGGAATTAGTATTCTTTGATTTACTTTTTGACCATTCAGGAGCATCTCTGTTTTGTCTAGATTAAATTTCAATCTATTTGCCTTCATCCAGTCCATTATCAACTGTAGACATTGGTTTAACACAGATACATCATCCTTGGAACTGAATGGAGAGGAGAGAGAGAGTTGGGTATCATCAACATACTGGTGGCATCCAATTTCTAAACTCCAGATAATTTCTCCCAGTGGTTTCATGTAGACATTAAACATCATGTGTACAAAACTGAGACCCTAAGGATCCTGCAAGCCAAAGGTCATGGGTTGAAAAGGTATTCTCCAGCACTACCTTCTGAAATCTTCCCCACAAGAAGGACTGGAACAACTGCCAAATAGTGTCCACAAGTCCCATCCCTGAGAAAGGCAGCTCAGAAGGATACCAAGGTAGATGTTATTGAAAGCTGCTAAAAGTTCCAGAACCAAAAGGGACACACTCCCATGGTCATGTTTCCTGCATAGATCGTCCACCAAGGTGACCAAAGCTGTGTCTGTCACATATCTAGGCCTCAGGTCAGACTGAAATGCAACTAGATACTGCATTTTAGCCAGAAACCTCTGGAGCTAGAAAGCTACCACACTTGAGAATCTATCCTAGAAAAGTAGTTCAATTGTGTGTATATATGTACACATACAATTGTGTGTATATGTGTACACACAAAAAAACTGTGTGTAAGAGAAAATGGAATACAGGTTAAGTCTCTTTTATCTAAAATTCTAAAATCTGAAATATTCCGAAATCCAAAATTTGGGTGTGGGCGGCTGAAAAAGCATGACAACTCTGCTTTCTGATGGTCTAGCATTCACAAATGTGTCATGCACAAAATTATTAAAATATTATGTATACATTTTTGTACACACATATATACATAATATTTTTAATAACTTTGTGTATGGCACAACATTTGGATTTTAGAATATTTCCGATTTTAGAATTCTAGATAAAGACTCAACCTGTTTTCTATTTTTTCTCTCTGTCATGCACACACACAAACACACACACACACATGTACACACACACACACACACACAACTGAACTACTTTTATTTATCATTATTTAGTCTGAACTAGTATTTTTTTTCAGATAGTAGAACCTTTTGTATACCCCACTTTCATTATCTTACCCTGTGTGTATGGGGGGAGGGGGTGCAATTGTTGTTTCTTCTATAAGAGAATGAAAGATATTCATTTCTACTGCAGAAAGTGGGGGGAGGAGAAAATGAATTATTATGGATTATTTCCATTTCATATTTCCCACTTTTATATAATACATGAACCAAACAAAAACAGCATCGGGTATTATTTCTGAATATTTTGTACCCATACAAAGAAGAAGGAAACAGTAGCAGCAGCAACAACAATAACAACAACTACAGCAAAAAAGCAAATGAAACAAAACAAAACCAAGAAGAGGTTCAGAATTAAATTTTTCATAGAAATACTTCCAAAATAATATATTTTTGCTCCATCTGCAACTTGAACTAGTGGTAGCATTTGTCACCTTCTTATGATATATAATGTAGACTAAACTGTGATCATAGCCCTTTACAAGCTAAGTAAGTGACTGTCTTTACCCAACAATATGTTTTAGACTATCTGAAAAATGTACATGTTAACTTTCTTTTCTATTGATATCAAAGTTTAGTTCATTTAGTAAAAGCCCTGACATTACTTTCAGCTGCTATGTGTACATTTATCTACTGTAAGATAATATTTTTTCATACTCCTTTTATGCATTCTGCTTTTGTTCTGTTAAATTACATCAAGAAGAGATTTAGAATGAATGACAATAAGGTACTAGACATCTGTTGTTGTTTTTCACTCAAAGGCATTTTTCTAACCTCAGCTTTTTAAAAATCCTCAGCCATCCTTCTACAAAGGAAAAAAACAACACAATAGTGATATTCCTTAGAGGATTTTTATACCCCACAAAGCATAGATTGAGACTGTGAATGAATTAGTCTGTGATTACACTTCAATGAATTCAGAGTAGAAGTAAAAGGATTTTCCTCTCTCCTCTGTGGATTGTGTGATTGAAATGTGTGTCTGGGAAACTGTGGCCACTGGCTGTTACAATAGAGCCGAGTCAATCTGAACATCGTTATTCCACAAGCTTTTCCCATTTTGCTGCTTCTCGCTGTGGAGTTCAGCCATATAATCACTTGGCCTCTGGTGGGCTCCTTAGAATTTTTTTCCTCTACTCATCTTAAATTTTGCCTACCACTTTTAATAACCTAAAGTGGTAATGTGATACCATCATCATGGTAGAGCCTGCTGCCCTTCAGAAAATGTCAAGGTTTATTAGAGTAAATGTTATATTCTTAGTAAAGAATCCATGACATATTTCTCCCCACTCATTTATGAAGTTCTGAATAAGAGTGTAATAGACATGCAAACATATTGTTCACATACTTTGTGGTTGTGTGGCGCTACAGAGATCTCTTTTCTGGGAGAAGGAGTCAGAATAGCAAAGGGCACTGAAATAGTAATTGACATTTCAATTGGTATCTTGCTATCTAACTCCTGCCAGTTTCAAGTTCTATCTTTTCCCCCCAGCTATCACTTCTCTTCCTTTGAGTTTCATCCTATCAGACTCTTTTCTCCTCTACAGCTCCGGGTTGCAGTCATCTATCGCCCTCCTGGTTCTGCCACCCAGTTCCTATCTGACTTTGAATCATGGCTGACATTCTTCCTTTCAGATTCAGTCCCCACTTTGATCCTAGGTGACTTTAATATCCACATTGATGATTCCAATAACCCTACAACATCTCGCTTTAACTCTCTGCTAGCTTCTTTTGGCCTCCAACCACACTCTAACTCTTCAACTCATTCTCACGGTCACTGTCTTGACCTAGTTCTTGCTGCAAACTGCGCCATTTCTGACTACCTGGCACTTGACTTTCCACTATCTGACCATCATTTAATCTCCTTTGCTCTCACTTATACTCCTCCTCCTCGCCATACTATTCAACGTCTTTTTCGTGATCTTCAATCTGTTGACTCTAACCAACTTGGTCTGACCCTGGATTCATCTCTCTCTTCCCTAAATCTCGGGGATTCCGCTGATTCAGCAATGTCTTTATTTAACTCCACTCTTTCCTCAACTCTTGACCATTTTGCCCCTGTCTCTGTACGCACTTCTTCCTCCAAGACTAGACCTCAGCCCTGGCTTACCCCCAACATTAAGTTTCTCCGGTCCTGCTCTAGAGCGGCCGAACGTCTTTGGAGAAAGTCCAAAGAGTGGGCTGATTTTATCCATTTCAAATTTGTTCTTTCTTCCTTCTCACGCGCCCTCTGTATGGCAAAACAGAATTATTACAAATCACTGATCTCTTCCAATGAGAGGTGCCCGCAGCGTTTGTTCTCCACCTTCAACACTTTGCTTAAACCTCCCTCTCCTCCTGTCTCTTCATCTTTCTCTCCTAATGACTTTGCTAACTATTTCATCTCTAAGATTACCACTATTCGCTCTGAGATAGTCCCTCCTGATTCTTCTTCTGCTCTTAATCTTCTTTCGCCTTCCCCTAACAAATTTTCTGTCTTTCCTCCTGCCTCTTTGGATGAACTCTCTACGCTTCTGAACTCTTCCAAACCTGCTACCTGTCCTCTTGATCCTATTCCTACTCGTCTTCTAATCTCTATAGCTCCCTCCTTTCTGCCCTCGCTCCTCCATATCTTCAATCTCTCTCTCTCTACAGGCTCCTTCCCCTCGGACTTCAAACATGCTCTCATTTCCCCAATTCTGAAAAAACCTTCTCTTGACCCCTCCTCTTTGTCTAGCTATCGTCCGATTTCTCTTCTTCCCTTTCTTTCTAAGGTTTTGGAACGGGTTGTCTATTCGCGCTGTCTTGAGTTTCTTGAAGCCAATTCCATCCTTGATCCCTTTCAGTCTGGCTTCCGCCCAAGGCATTCTACAGAGACAGCTCTCACTAAGATCTCGAATGACCTTTTACAGGCCAAGGCTAATGGCCTTTACTCTGTTCTCATTCTTCTCGATCTGTCTGCAGCCTTTGACACTGTTGATCACTGTCTTCTAGTTGACATACTCTCTGACCTTGGGTTCTCAGACTCTGTTCTCGACTGGTTTAGATCTTACTTGTCTGGCAGATCTTTTGCAGTAGTTGCAGGGGGTCAGACTTCTTCTCCTGTTCCCTTATCTGTTGGAGTTCCCCAGGGCTCTGTTCTGGGTCCCCTTCTGTTTTCTCTCTACACACTGTCCTTAGGAAAACTCATTAGCTCTTTTGGCTTTTCCTACCATCTGTATGCCGATGACACCCAGCTGTATCTTTCTGCCCCTGACCTTTCTCCAAGGCTTGAACAGCAAGTCTCATCTTGCCTTACAGCTGTCTCACAGTGGATGCGCCATCGGCGTTTGAAGCTCAACATGTCCAAGACGGAGCTTCTTGTCTTTCCTCCTAAGCCCAACCTTCAACACTCCTTTTCTGTCTCTGTGGACAACATTTCCATTCAACCAGTCCAGCAAGCCCGCAGTCTTGGCTTTATCTTTGACTCTTCTCTGTCGTGTATCCCTCAGATCCAGACCACAGCCAAGGCTTGTAGATTTCTTTTGTACAATATTGCCAAAATCCGACCATATCTCACTGCCTCTACTGCCAAGATCCTGGTCCATGCCCTAGTGATCTCACGACTGGATTACTGTAATGTCCTCCTGGCTGGGCTTCCTTTTTCTCACCTCCGTCCTTTAATCTCTGTCCAGCATTCAGCTGCACGCATTATCACTTCCACCCACCGCTCTGACCACATCTCTCCTGTGTTGGCATCCCTTCACTGGCTCCCTCTCCCTTTCCGCATTCAGTATAAGCTCCTGCTGTCGACATTCAAAGCCCTCCATGGACTGGCCCCTCCTTACTTATCAGACCTTCTTTCTCCTCACCTTCCCACCAGGGCCCTCCGTTCTGGTAGTCAAGGTCTGCTGTCTCAGCCCAGGATTTCCTCTGCCCCATCCCGGATTCGCCCCTTTTCACTTGCTGCCCCTCACTCCTGGAACCTTCTTCCTCCACAAGCAAGAGCCATCACTTCTTTAACCAGCTTCAAAACGGAGCTGAAAACCATCCTATTCAGACAAGCCTTCCCTGGCATCGCATAATTGTCGCTTACTATCTGATGTTCTGTTGTTGGCTGTTTATCGATCCATTTCCTGTATTCCTATGTACTGTATATGTATTATCCTACTTGTGATTATGTATTTTCCCTGGATAATGATTAACCATCCATTATGAAGCCTTGCCCTCCCTCCAGTCCATCTGCCTTGGTCCAGGCCTCGGAGGTTGAGAGGAACTGCTGGACCTCTTACCCTTTCTCGTCACCACTCCCTTCTCCTTCTGTATCATGTCTTTTTTAGATTGTAAGCCTGAGGGCAGGGAACCGTCTAACTAAAAAGATTGCATGTACAGCGCTGTGTAAATTTACAGCGCTTCATAAATAAAGGTTAATAATAATAAATAATAATAGATTAGCAATTCAGGAAATTTAGTTTTAACAGAATGTAACATTCATTCTAGAATGGTAACAGAGAACTCACTTCAAGAAAGGCAAAATGCTGGCAAAAACATAATCCACTTTTTTGTGTGTGGGTTTTTTTCAGGCTATGTGGCCATGTTCTAGAGTTTCTAGAACATGGCCACATAGCCTGAAAAACCCACAAAAAACTATGGATGCTGGCCATGAAAGCCTTCGACTTCACATAATCCACATTATTTTATGCATTTACTTATGTATTTACTTACATTCAAAGAAAAAGCAAATAGTGATTTGGCCTTCTGAACTTACATTTTCAATGTACTTATTTTTATGAAAGCAGCTTTAGCTGAGCTGATTACACTGGCTTTCAGCCTGGTGGCAAATCTCATATTCACATTCAAATTGATTAGATGGTGATGGACTAATTGTATCTCACTTGTCTTCTATGTGTAAAACAGGAACAATAATCAGTTATCTCACCTCTCATCTTTGACAGGACCACTGGCATCTGGTTAGTCATACAAACTGGCTAGTATAAATACCTTGTCACTGATTTGATATTCTAAACGTGTTGTTTTGTTGCTTAAATGTATTGTCAACTTAACACATACAAATACACAAGACCTCCACCACCCTCAAAAAGTGAAATGAGAAAGAATTCTGTTGAGTCATTTTCCATCTGTAAAAACCAAAGGCCACATACTGTTTTACTTGTATTCATAATCAATGAACTGGAAATAAGAGGTCATTAAAAATAAGCATATTTTTTCATAGTCAATGCAAAGATTGCAGAACCTATCCAGCTACCTCGACTCACTAAATAAAACAGAATGTAGATGGGAGTGTGGTTTCAGATTAGTAACAACCTCTTTTATACACCTGATTGACTCAGCATGCCTATTGATTTTAAGCCAAATGTGAGAATGGATCAAAGTGGCTAAGCTAAAATAGGATGCTACTATATTTTCTCAACCATGCAGCAAATCCTATTAAAAGATATTCTTCTTCAAACAGAAAAGAATTGGTATGGGCTGCTTGAAGTTTGCCCTGGATTCCAGTCTTGAGATTTGTCTGTGCCAATTGACTGAGCACATCCATTCATGCAGGAATTTTGAGTTAAGTTTCCAGTTCCAACATAGCCCATTGGGGAAAATGTAGACATGAGCACACTATTGTCATCTGATGCAGCAAGAAATGAGGAAGAAACCATAATAATGTTTCCTAGCTTGTATCACTCTCACTACTATCTATCTCATGAAGATTCAAAATGATTTTCTCTCTCTTTGGAAATTTTAGGCTGCTTGTATATATCATCTTATGTCTTAGAACACAAGCTTTTTAAGTCTATCATAAGTAATTCTTCCCAGTGCAATAGGATGACCATTGCTTAGGTCCATCTTCAGAACCAGTGGTGGTGGTGGTGGTTGTCTCCTTCTCCACCTCTCAACCTTCATTCTGGGACTAAAGCTTACTAAAGTTAAAACGGATACATTTAAAACTATTCACATCATATATAAATTTAGAATATTTCAATAAAATTAAAAGCAGTTAAAAACATATCATTTAAAAAGAACAATAATAATACAGACCACAATAAATTCCCCTTAGCAAACAGCCATCAAAGACATGCTGAACTGAGAAGGACCTCTCCCATAAAGGTACTTGAAAAGTGTTGAGACAAAAAGAAGACTTTTCCCCAGAAGAGCTCAAAACATGGCCAAGCTCATATGGGAAAATATGGTTGCTCAGATCTTGGATCTGAGCTGTTATAAACAGCACCTTGAATCATGCTTGAAAACAGACTGCAGTCTTTAGGACTGCAGTCATTAATACTGTATGCCACAATAGCATTTTCTTTTACAGGTTAATCGTCGAACTATAGATTTCAGTGCCTTGAGCTATATGTTTGGTAGCAAACAGAAAAGAATCTTACCTTCAAAAACAAGTTTTGCTTCCAAAAATTTGACCTCTATTTTAAACACAGTTTCTGGGGAAATGAACTACATTCTTTCTTACAATATTTTATATTCGTTTATAGAACGAAGGACTTCAACATGCTTCTTTTTGTTGTTGTTCGAAGTCTACAAGCTAATCTCACATTTGATGCCCCAAGCCACCAATCTTAGGTGGAACTGTTCTGTGGATATGACATTCAAGAAATATGTTTTGCTACATGCAATTCAAAATTTGGAAAAGATACCTTTTTGGCTACAACTCCCAGAATCCATAAACCATCAAAGGACATTTCAGGGACTAGCAACAGTAAGTGTGCAACTCACTTGAGAAAAAAAATGATCTACATTTTCCTTGCAAGTTTTGCTCAAGATCATACCAAACAGAGGCATCTACATGGTTAGTGTATGTATGTATGTATACATTTTGAAGCATATACACATAAAACTTTATACTCTGAGATGAAATGTGCATCTTTCTAAAATGCGTATATGAATTCATATATGCATTTTAGAAAGATGTACATTTCATCTCCGAGTATAAACTTTTCTGTGTATATGTTTCAAAATGTGTGCATGCATATACTTTTTTAATCATGCACATTCCTTTATGTACAGTTTATATGGTTTCTTTCTTTCCTTCCTTCTTAGAAGAATACAAATCTGCACAGAAATTTATTTGACCTGTATTAGAGGCATCAATTCAACAAAGTCAAATACTTTTATTTAATTTTGGATGTATTAATTCATAAGTCTTTTCAGTCCTGTTTCCATATTGATGCATCATTTTTAAAGAAAAAAACCATGAAAATGTGTATATCAATATTTATTTGAATATGTATTTGAATGAATTTGCTTACAAAATGCATGTTTATGAATGTATTAGTTGATAAACATTTTAGTTATACAATATATATGTTTAATATATTTTCATTTTTTTAAGCTGAGTAATATACTGGGGAAAAATGCAAATAAATAAATAGAAAATCCAAAGGATGATGATATTAGAATTTTCAAAGTAGACCATCAGGCCTGTTCACACTCAAATTTGCAAACATCGGTCTTCTATCATCCCTAAGTGATATTTCAGTGTTAGGAAGTCACTGATTCTGAATAACAAAAAATAGAGTTACATCTTTTACTTTACCAACAATTCACTATTTTTCAATGGAAAGAGAGCTGTTCTTCCTGTTATTCATTACAGGGGAAGGAATGGAAGAGGAAGCAACAGCAAAGGTGAAGTTAGGCACACGTGGGTTGGATACAGACCACCCAAAAAGGGCGGTCTTCCACCGCCTCCATTTCCGCCAATGGCAAGCCTCATGAGAGACACTGCAGAATGGACCATCCAGAAAAATCAGCAGTAGCAGAACATGCCACAAACCATCCTAGGCATAAAATACTGTTTGAAAACACTGATATTCTGGACCATGCCAACCACTACCATGTCAGGATGCACAGGGAAGCCATTGAAATCCACAAACATCTGGACAATTTCAACAGAAAAGAGGAAACCCTTAAAGTAAACAAGGTTTGGCTACCAGTCCTGAAAGATAGCAAGATAAAGACTCAACAAATGCAATTGAGAAATCTCCCAGCAGACAATGAGCACTAATCAAGCAGACATTGATCCTCTTGTGCAGACCCTCCCACCCTGAGGCCTGCCATTAGCAATAAAACAATATACATGCAAATCACTCCTGCCTTTCCAGGTCTCTCTCTCTCTCTCTCTCTCTCTCTCTCTCTCTCTGTCTCTCACACACACACATATATATACCCAAGTCCTTTCCAGGCAAACATTCTCTGAAGATGCCAGCCACAGATGCTGGCAAAACATTAGGAAGAAACTCTTATAGAACATGGCCACATAGCCCGAAAAACCCACAAAAAACATATGCCCCAGTTTTCAGCTGTGAAATGTTGCAGGGGGTGGTGTTTCTCTATTTGTTCATAGGTTCAAGGGTTAGAACAAGTAGTTCAGAGTGAGAGATTGGGTTAGTGTGTGTTTTTAATTGTGCAACTGAAAGAGCAACAGTAACAAGAAACATATCAAGTTACTTTCTGGATTACATGCAGGGGTAAACTGTGTTTGCCATTAAGTAAATTCAAACAAAAATTCACCAAACAGTGATGCCTTTGTTGGCAAACCGAAATGCACAATATACTTGTTGCAAGCTTTTGAAGTTCCACTGTCTTCTTCATCAGACAAGATGTTACATACCAAACAGGAGAAAAAATAGGAATGTTAGTAAAATGCCTGCATTTTGTTGTTTTTTGTCCTTAGTTGAGATTATATGGGGAGTCCAGGAAATTTAAAGTCTATTTGCATATCAAAAAGGACTTGTCTTTTGCAATCCAATATGTCTCCATTCCCCATACCATGCTATATTTCCTTGCTATGGAATCCTGGGATTTGTAGTTTTGCAACATGCTTAACTTTCTCTGACAAAGTGTGCTGATGTCTTACAAAACAACAAATCCCAGGATGCTGTAGGGTTGAGCCATGTCGGTTAAAATTGTGTGAATTGCATTATTTATACAGTGTAGATGAACCCCAGATGTGTATTTATTTGGTGTTAAATGGAGCTCTTGAATATGTGTATAAATTTGTGGGATGCATGCTCCTCTGGCCTCAACATTGACTTCCTTCCTTCCAGTGTCAAGCAAAAACATGGTTCTTCCTTTACTCTGGATTATAAATATCTTGGCTTGATCAGACTGTGGAACTTTTGTGTAAGTATAAGCTATTATTGTTTTATCTATTTAAAGATAAAAAACGGTCGCCCGCTAGCCGGGCAGACCGTTTTGCCGCTAGAGGCAGCAAAAACTACTATTGGTGCGTGGTCCTCCAGGGCAGCCCATTGGTTGGGCTGCCTTGGAGGAGGAATTCTGCAGCACACATTGTGGGGGACGGGGCTTAGGCCTATATAAGGCCATGCTGCAGGCCCCGTCCCCCAGTCGGCGCTTGGCTTCACACAGTGCAGAGCCAAGCTAGGAAGGGAGGAAGACAGGAGCAGCTTCCCCCGCCCACCCACCACTGTTTTGTGGGTTTTTTGTCACAACTTGGGGTGGCAGCATAGGCCAAGATCTGCACGGTGTGGTACCAGGGCTCTGGAGCTCTGGTTGGGAGTCAATAGGTACCTGGGGGTGAATAGGGCAGGCGTATGGCCATTGTGGGGGCCATAATGCGGGAGCGCCTCTCGGTGACTAGGGGCTTAGTGAATATGTCAACGCATGGCATGTTTTGCGGTCAAGTTGTGTTCCTTAGCCCCTAGGTCATCCCAAGCGCCTGGTGGGTGCCAAGTTTTTGGATAATCAGACAAACGTGGGGTTGTTTGATTTCGCAGATCCTGACCTCATGCTTGGTGCCAACCCTTACCAATTGCTTGCTAATAAAGTTGTGGCCTTTCTTCCAAACTTGTTGTTATGTGTGGTTATTTGCAGCAGCATCTGAGGCAAAATGCTTCTGAATAGTCTTAAACTCTTTTTAATTGTTTAAATTCATTTATTATCTATGCCACACCCTGAAATATTTTGATGAAGGTTGGAACATAATTTTCTAATTAAGAAATAAATGAATAGGAAGGCATCTGTGATCTCTTCATCTTTTGTTAATACTAAGCAGTATTAGATAAATGTCTTCCATAAATATACTATAGGGACCATGCATATCATTTCAGCAGGGGGAAAATGCAAAATCAGTAGAAGAGGTAAACAACATCAAGGCTATTCAGTTCTAGTTAAGCTTCTGTAGAAGGACAAGCAAGGTAAAGAAGATCTTCCTTGAACTATCCCTTGGGAAGAGGGTAAGAAAGGAAAGAGGCAATTATAGATGACCTTGCTCTGGTCAGCAAACACATGCTGTTTGAATCAATACTTGGCATAGTAAGGACTTATTGTGGGGAAGTTTGGCACTCCTCAGCTCCTGTATTTATTACTGAACTTAGGTAGAGGACTGGAAGACAAAGAGGAATAAACAATGCTGTCATTTGAAAGTTTTCTGATTAAATATGTTTTATTGTATTTTATCCTGACACAAATTTAGCCCATTTATTAGAGAAAAAAATTCTCTAACTAAAGCTGAAATTCCATATGCATTTGCCAAGAAGTAACTTCTAGTGAATACCATGGGAAATATTCTGATAAGACATTGCCTTGGACCCTTTAAAATTCTCATAACAAAACCAATTGAACGATTGACTGGTTTCTTCAGTTAGTTCATTAGTCAATTTACATCCAACCTTTCTCCCAGTATGAGACCTCTGGTGGCTTACAGTTTAAAATATAAGGCAGAAGTTAAAAAATCAAGTAAAGCATGAATTTAAAACAATTTTAAAAGCAATTAAAACATAATAGGAGAAAATGAGAAAACATAAAAGGAGGAAACTTCCCCCCATTAAAAGACTTTTCTTCAACAGTCAACAGCCTGTCTAAACAAAAAGGTTTTTGCCTGCTGGGGATGCCCTGGGGCTGAGATAAAGTTCTTCCCTAAGGAGTATAAAACTTGCACATGCTCATAAAAGAGGATAGAGTCTTTAAATGAAAAAAATCCTGTAGATGAAAGGAAAGTCAATATGGTGCAGTGGTTTGAATGTTGGACTATGGTTTTGGAGACCAGTGTTTCAATCTGTGCTTGGCCATGAAAACCCACTAGGTGACCCTGGGCAAGTCACACTCTCTTAGTCTCAAAGGAAGTAAAAGCAAACCCCCTCTGAACAAACTTGCCAAGAAATTGGTTTGCCTTAGGTTTGCCATCAGTCAAAAATGATTTCATGGTCAAAAATGATTTCATGATCTCATTAAAACTGGCAGCTATAATCTCAGAACCATTGGCAACAATCTTGGAGAATTCCTGGAGAACAGAAGTCCTGGCAGACTGGAGGAGAAGAAACGTTGTCTCTATCTTCAAAAAGGGGGGAAAGAGGACCCCAACAATTATTGTCCACTTAGTCTGACAACAATACCAGGAAAGATTCTGGAGCAGATCATTAAACAGAGAGTCTGTGAACATTTATAAAAGAACACCATAATAAAAAAAAATCAACATGGATTTCAGAAAAACAAGACATGCCAGACTAATTTGATCTCTCTCTCTCTCTCTCTCTCTCTCTCTCTCTCTCAAATTACCAGCTTGTTAGATGAAAGGAATGCTGTGGATATAGCATACTTTCACTAGGGCCTTCAACAAGGTTGGCCCTGACATTCTTACAAACAAGCTAGTAAAATGTGGATTAGACAATGCAACTGTTAAATGGATTTGTAATTGGTTAACTGGCCAATCCCAATGGGTGTTCAGCAATGGATCCTCTTCTTCAAACTGTTTTTCTTGGCAGGAAGTCCATCCTTTTTCATAGGTGGCAATGACAGAGACCAGGAGTATAACATTACATTCCCCAAAAATAAAGGACTCTTTTTTGTCGCAGTAGTATGGCACCTCAGATTTACCTCCATCCAGCAGAAGACAAGATAGTAATGGATTGGGCTATAACCAAAATACAATTCATTTGTTTGGTTGATTTATAAGGCTGTAATTTTTAAAAATTATTTTGGACATGATGTTATATTAGACATGATGTTTAAAATGTTTTCTCACTGCTGAGTGGGTTATGCAAAAAAAAAAATCCCAATGTACACATTTTGGAAGTCTTATACATATATTTTATTAACATGTCAGTTAAGGAGGTATCAAACTGCATTATTTCTACAGTGTAAATGCAGTCATAGATGGAAAAGGTTGGATAGATGAAAAGCAAGTTTTTTATTTCTCCATCTACCACTAGTTTTCAGAACCATCTAATCCTTTTCCAATATTAGGGACTCCTCTGAAAAAAGTATGATATGAGAATCAAAGGGAAGGTGGGAAACAATGTAAGTTAGGAACTTGTAAAACTGCAAAATTATAGCACAATGATTCTAGTTTAACTACCATGGCTGCATCCTATACAATCCTGTAGTTTGTAGTTTGGTGAGGCATTAGAGGTCTCTAGCAAAGAATTGTAAATATCCTATCTTAAACTGCAGATCACAGGACTCTATAGGATGGAACCATGGCAACTGGAGTGAAATCATAGTGTTATAGCTGTTTTGTGTGAAAGGACCCAAGTTTAGGTACTTTGTCTTCTTAAATGCATAAGAAATACCTCTTGCACTCAAAGCTCAGTTCTATTGTTTACATAATCCCATCATGTAGAAGGATCCTAGGATTATCTAAACCAAGCTAGGTTATCATTATTTTCCTTGATTAACTACAAATCCTAGTGAGATCAATGGAGAAGTGCAATCTATAGTTTAATACTTTGAGAAAATAGCATGAAATTCAATATCCTTACAAATGAAAATAATAAATAACTTTGATTGAATAAAGTATTTGAACATGCAAAAACAATGACCTCCATAGATAGTTTAGAACCTTCATTTGATTAAGAAATAGCATTGCTTTAGAAAATCTTATATACGTATATTTTTAAAATGTATTAAATTTGTACAACATATAACAATTGAGACAAGCTTTGTAGTTATTTTTAGTACAGTATATGCATTTGGTCAGCTGGAAATAATTGTTTATCTATATGCCTCCTTCTCTCTGTGTGTTTGTAGCAGCTAAGTCCAGAGCCCATTTGTGTATTGAGAACTACTGAAATGAAAGGTCTTATCCATACATATAGAAATGGAATTCAGTCCTGTGCACATGTATATCCAATTACCTGTTATGTATATTGCCTGCACTCTGTTCCACAAAATTTTTTTCTATTAAAGGGGAAATCCTTGTTTATACATTGAATGAAAATAAGGGGGCTAGTGGAAAGAACATCAAAATAAGTTAAATAGATGAAGGTCAATTTAAAGATGTCAAATAAACAGGCACTGGTTTATGGAAACAGACAAATCATCACCACCACCACTACCATGATCATCGTATTTATTTATATCTCTTTCCCCCAAAAAATTGGGAATCAAAGCTGCTCACAATTTAAAAGAAAATACAGATAAAACCATTCAAAACAAAAAAAACAAAAAAACAAAACAAAAATACAGAAAGAAAACTATTTACAGTATTGAAGCAATTCACACTTCAATAAAGTATAAATACAATTTACATGGTAAAAAAGCTCTTCATAAAAAGTTGGTTAAAACAATGCAGCACTCCTAGCCCATTCTGTAAAAAACATATTTATTTATTTATTAAAAATATGTTTTGTTTTGTTTTTAAACAGCAATCCTTCAACGACACAAGGGACAGGGCACCTGCAGGTCCAGAAAAAGAGTTGTGCAGAAGAGGGAGCCTCAGGTGGACAAATTTGTATGACAAGCAAGGCCTCATGAAATCCTCTCTTCTGCACATATATTCCCTGTGGTAGATGTTGGTATTACGAATTATATAAATCATAAATTTATGCTACAATATTATAACCACTTAAATAAGGCCAAGCCTTACTGGGAGGGGACATGGAACCTTGTCTTTAGAAATTAATTACAGTCAGAGTGCTCAATCTATGGAATCCCAAGATTAGCAGTTTAGAGAGGGGTATTTAAAATTCTCAGATAGAGTATTCTAATGGCTCAACAGACTACAAACCCCAGGATTCCACAGGATTGACCCATGACAGTTAAAGTGGGATAATAGTGCTATAGTTGTTTAGTGTGAACGGCCCCCTAGTAATATACTCATCCAATATTTTTTATAAGGCAGTCAGTATAGAAAGGTTGCACAAATGCAAATGTTGATGCTTTTAATAGCTTGACATGCATTTGGGAAGGTTTCTAGTATAGGAATGAGGGAAGCTGAAATTTGGTTTTGCTAAACAGAGACACAAAAGACAGAGAGAGAATCATTGCTGGAAGCTAAGACAAATATCCTGGGTACATTGATATATAGCATCAGTAAATTTATTTGCAGTTCCTTTTTGATGGAACTGTTTCAGAAATATGTACCACTTAACAAAAGAATAACCAACATCAATAGAATTCAAGCAACTTGATATCAGTAGTCAGTCTTCAAAATGAAGTAAGTGTATCTAGGAATTTAAAAATATGGAAGGTAAGGAAGGAGGGGGATGCTGTGGCATCCTTAAAACCTGGTTTATTTTAGCAAGTGCTTCCATGGATTATAATTCATTTGTTCAGATACATTTATGCAATTTAATGTTCAAGCACAGGTTATTTGTGGAGGGAGGGAATCAGCATGATATAGAATTGTTACTGCTAGTAAAAAAGGAGGTGAAAAACTTTCAGTCTTAATTCTGTTGTGTTCCTTTAAATATCTTCTAGATACTATTCCCATCCATATCAGTTTATAAGACTTTATTTTTTTCTTTCTTTCTGCATGGAAGTCTCATTCATATATATGTATGCAATTGTGTACCCATTTCCCCCATGAAACATATTTTTCAATTTTATGCATTTTAGCTATTCACGTTTTTAAAATACCCACATGGTTCTGTGTATATGTTTTTCTCTCTCTCTCAAATGCCCAGCAAGCATCACACATATGCACCAAAGCAAAATGGGAAAGCTTCTGAGACAAGCTGTGCTGTATCTTACAATGAATCTAGGAAGGCATGAAATCCATTTCACACTTTCATCAAGACAGTGCAAAATGGATATTTTCATCGACTCCAATTTTCCTCTTGATCTCAAAGTAAAATAATACCCTTTGAACTCAAACTGTTTTTGTCTTGAGCTTTAAGAGTGCCCTGTGCTTTCATTTGGAAGCATTTAGTACACTCTTATCTGTTTGTCATGGAACTTACTCCCCCAGTGTGAGAATAATTTTTGAAGTGATTAATCAAATTCCATACTCAGTTCCATTTCTAGTTATTGCATTACTGTTATTTTTAAAAAATAATTATCATTTTCAAGTTCATCAGCAGTATCAAGAGCATACATCTGAAAGAGTAGATTGAATGCTACAACACTGAGCTATATTGCATGGTTTAGAAACTTCATTGCCTTTCTCCTAAATAGTTTTCATTCAATCTCTTTTTAAGTATTTAAATGAGTTCTTTAAAACTTATTTTATTGCCACATTGTGCTAGAAATGAACCAATTTATGCAAATGAACATTCTGGAGACAAGAGATAAAAAAAAATTAAATTTTAACAATTTCAGACATCTGTGACAGAATTTCTAAATGAAAAGACAGGATTAGTTAAACTGACAAATGTGATAGAAGTAACACTTGGTCACCTTCTAATCCTTAAGTTTAAATGTAAACTACTACTTCAAAGGGCAATGGTAATTTCACACCTTTGAAGTTTTAAATCACTATTCTACTTTCAAACAAAATAGACTGGGCTTGAGAGTTTATCAGTTTGATTTAGTATTTCACCTGTATGTGCAAGATGGCTAATTTAATAACAGCAATTATAAATTGCTGTTATAAATATACTTTCCTCATAATAAAATCCTGCTTTAAGAATTTTCAAATTATCTTTGCTAAATGCCTTAAGACACATTGTGGCAAATTTCAAAGCTGGAGGAACAAAATGTATTATACAATGTAGGTATTTGTGAAGTCAAAGGCTTGCACAGCCAACATTCATAGTTTATTTCTGGTTTTTCAGGCTTTGTGGACATTCTGGAAAAGATCATTCCTGTCATTTGATCACTTCCTCTCAACCAAGGATCACACGGTATATATACCCCACTCACTTCCATGCCAGCATTCTCTGAAGATGCCAGCCTCAGATGCTGGTGAAACATCAGGAATAAACTCTTCCAGAACATGATCACATAGCCTGAAAAACCAACAAAAAACAAGGTAAATATTTGATTTTCCTCAGTTGTCAGTCCCCAGACTCAAGAGAGTCACAAGACTTCAGCCTTTACAGCAGGTCATAATCTTGTACACTTAAGACCACTTTCACAAAGATTTGACCACAAGTCAGGTTAATATGCTTGGATCTCAAATGTTTTCAGTGTTTGGGGATTTGATGTGAGTAATTTCCCAAACTATCCCTTTTTCTTTTTCTTTTTCTTTTTCTTTCTTTCTTTCTTTCTTTCTTTTTTTTTTTTTTTTTGCAGGTGATCAATTTACATGGTCAATGAATGTTTACTTAATTTAAAAGTTTATAGCATTAAACATTAAACATTAAAATATTAAAATTCATTATAAAATATAAATAAAAATTTATTATTATATTATTATTATTAACACACACACACACACACATTAAAAACAGAATCATACAGCATTAAAAGACCAACCTTAGTCAGTTTGTAAAAGCAGATGGCACAAAATGAAATGCCAGTAGGGGAAAAGCAAGAATAGAGCAATCCTGGTGTCTCTTAAGGAAGCAATAATAGGTCAATCCTGGCCTCTGTAGAAGGCAAGTTCCAAAGTCTGAGAGCAACCACCAGGAAGGCCCTCTCTCTTGTTCCCATCAACATGCCTTAGAAGGTGGTGGGACAGAGAGAAAGGCCTCCTCAGATGATCTTAAGCTCTAATGGTCTTATAAAGAAAGATACAGGGCTCTACAGACCACCTCTAAGGGACGGTGGGACACCACCCCTTTCCTGGCCAGATTGGGGTTGCGGCAACCTCATGTCGCAGTCCCAATGCAAATTTTGGAGGGCACAAAAAGGAGCTGCAAAAAGCAGTTCCTTTTCGCATCCTCCAATGGGCACCATAGCCACAGTGGACTGGCTGTATGGCGCCCCTTTGATGCTGCATCATCTGGATGCAGCACTGGAGGCACACCATGATGTCGAATGTTGTCTGAAATGGCACGTGGCTTTATGGCACCCTGGGGGTGGAGTCTGGGTGTGTGTTCTCAGGACACTGTGCCTCAATTCTGTCCACAGGCCGGCCTTTCGGGTTGTTCTGTATAGGACCACAGTCTTTAAAATAACTCGAACCCAAGCCATATAGGGCTTTATAGGTCCAAACCAGCACTATGAATTATGTTCATAAATGGACTAGCAGCCAATTGAGCAAAGATGGTCAGCTCCCTTCCCACCCAGTCCCTGCAAGCATCCCCGCCCATGAGTTTCTCTGAGGTCAGAACGATAATGGACCCGAATGTTGACCTCATAGTGACTCATGCTCTCAGTAGCAAAAACCCATGTCAAGTGGGGAAAAGGCATTCAGGGAGAATTTGGGCACAGAATATTCTAGACACAGCTGAAGTATTCTGGCAAATGTAGACAGGCCCCTGGCTGCAGCTGTTTGGACCAACTGAAGTTTCTGAGCACTTTTCAAAGCCTCCTATAGATGTTGGCGAGGGGAAAAGCTAACTACCAGCATGGTCTGGGGAAAACCAACCCAGATGCAGCCAAACACTATTGTAGCAGTGGAAACAAAAATCACAAAAGCAAAATACCAGCTGTCGGTATTGGCAATGCTCTGACACACACTTCACACACAAAATGAGACTCACAGATGTAGTGGTTCATGCAAAATCCTGAAAGCTTTATCTTCAGTAATGATGTGTACAACCTTTTCCCATCAACTTCCAACCAACTAATATGCAATGTTACTCTAACCACAACTCCAACTATAACTCCATACTAACCCATGCATGACCTGTCTCTTGGGCCACTTATGTAGAAGGGTGGTTCTGGGTCATTACTCTGCATGATACTAGCTTGCTGCCGTGTTCCCATGACTCAGCTGTCTCTGTCTTTCACATAGAATACATGTCGCTTCATGTTACCTGTCACTCAAAATATTTTTCTTTTGTTTAAGCCAATACTCCAACAGTGTAATCAAGGTCATTGTGGATGGATTTGACTTCTCCAGGAAGGGGCACAGTCGGTGCACTAGCTTTAACTGTGCAAAAGGATTTCTGGTTACTGCTAAAACTGGGGCATCCAGGCTCAGAGATGAATCCAGAAATACCCCCTTATTGTGAACCTGCATTTTCAGGAGGAGTATAACATCTTAAACAGAATTAATATTTTGACTGGCCAGGATGACCTCCATGTTTTCTGGATTTAGTTTTAATTTGTTTGCCCTCACCTAGTCTATTACAGCTGCCAGGCACCAGTTTAGGACAGGAGCAGTTTCCTTCGAATAAGGTGGAAAGGAGTAGGACAGCTAGGTATCATCAGCTGGAGGTACCTCATTCAAAGTCCTGGACAACCTCTCACAGCAGTTTTGTTAAATAGCATAAAGGACAAGACTGAACCCTAAGGGGATTTCACAGCCCTATTGCTAAGGGATTGAACAGGAATTTTCCAGTACCAGCTGCTGAGAGCATTACTTCTGGGGGCAGGCGGGGGGACCACTGTAGAATACCTCAAGCCCCATCCCAGAGAGATGACTCAGAAGGATACCATGGTTGATGACACTGAAAACCACTAAGAGTCAGGAGAACCAACAGAGACACACAAACCCTGCCTGGTTCCCTCACTTTAATCTGCATCTATTTTCAGTCTTCCATTAGATTCTAAGTTTGACCAAGTACAAGAAATTTGTTAGATAAGGCTATTTTTGTACATTTTAACAATAAGACTAAACTGGCATTTTGTCTCTAATAGAGCCTGGAGGGCATAGGAGGCATGACATGGGCTGTTATTAAGCCCATCAGATATTCATTCTGCTTGAGAGATCTAGTACTATCCATGATATTTTCCAGCATCTTCAGCCCTATATAATGAATTTGTGCTTGAATGCCAGATCACAGACTTTGAAGCTAGAACATATTCTGAGAACATATTGAAACTGTCAGTTTTCTTAAAATTGCTGAAGTATTGTGTGAACGTAATAGTTCTGATGTTTATATAAAGCAATATGTTCTACTTTAGACTTTCCAGGTTAGAATTTTGATGCATAAGACATATGCATTTTTTTTCTTACTGACTGTGAGTTTGTTTCTCAAGATTTCAGACAAGCTTTGATATGTCATATATTTTCTCAGAGTTTTGTGGAGTTTACTGGTTAGATTCCTTTTCAAGAACAGTCAATGAAAACAAAAATATAATTTCACAACTGGTGGTTGTTGTTGTATGCCTTCAAATTGTTTCTGACTTGTGGTGACCTAAGGAAAACCTAACATGGGTTCTTCTTGGAAAATTTCTTCGGGGGGGGGGGGGGGGGTTGCCATTGCCATCATCTGAGGCTGAGAGTGTGACTTACTCAAGGTCACTTAGTGGGTTTCACGGCCAAGCCATACCTGTCATTCATTCAGCAATCCTAACAGAGGCCCTGTAAAGGAGATTGTAGCTGGTTTAAGCCTGCTTCTGAAGCATATGGCTCCAGTGATATTTGAGTTAAGAAACCCTACCAGATGGCTCTCACTAGAACTGTTTTCATGTTATATTAAACAGCTGTACAACCTGCCTGTATGTGTAGTAAGCTGAAATGTTCTTATGTTTACTTTTTGAAATAGCCATGAACATTTGTTCCCTGGCAAAAGTGTTCTTTCTTTCAGAGGTAGTTCTAACCATCTATTCTTGTGTAATTTTCTTCACAGAGCACAGAGATAGTAGGTTGCTATTTCCTTACCCATGGTGGAAGGAGTAATATTATTTTTATATATTTATTTCATTTATATGCCATCTTTGTTCCATAGTGGGCCCAAAGGTGGTTCATAAAAGGTATAGCCTTTCTGCCATCATCCCCTGCAACATATGAAGATAGATTTAACATGTGCATTACTTCCAAATGAGATGTAACCAAGATATGTAATGCCATGGCTAGATCTGATTATCCCTGGAATGGGTATAGCTGGCACACTAACTTTAACTGTGCAAGTGCACTCCTGGTCACAACTGAAACCTAGGTCTCCAAATTCAAGGCTGAATCCAGGAGGGTTCCCCCCCCCCCATGGTGTCCAGCTGTGGGAAAAATCTGGTAGATGTGGACCGCCTCTGCTATACTCACTGATTAATTGTATTGATGCAAGAGCTGGACAATGAAGAAAGCAGATAGGAAGAAATTTACTCATCTGAGATGTCGTACTAAAGAAAAGAGCTGAAGATATTGTGGACAACCAAAAAGTCAAACAAATGAACACATCAAGCCTAAAATCTTCCATTTTGGCCACATCATGAAAAGGCATGACTCATTAGAAAAGACAATAATGCTAGGGAAGGTAGAAGGTAGTAGAAAAAGAGGAAGACTGCATGTCAGATGGCTACATTCAATTAAGGGGGTCATAAGCCTGAATCTTGAGGACCTAAGCAGACCACTGGGACATAGGCCCTGTACAGACCAGCGAAAAGAACCAGCCTGTGGGCACAATCAGGGCAGAGTGTCCCCATGCTCAACGCCCTTACATTGCCACCAGGATGGCATTTTGGCATATGCTAGTCCAAATGATGACACACTTCTGGCATTGCATTCAAACGGCGCAGTGCCAAAGGGTCATCATCATGCCGCATGGTGGTAGCTATGGCACCCCTTTGAGGGCACTAAAAGGAGTCGTTTTTCCTCCATGGAGGCTGGATCGGTGCTGCGGCATGAGGTTGCCATGGTACTGATCTGGGACAAAAAAGGGCAGCATCCCACCATCCCTTCAGCCCAATCCGTACTGCCCCATAGTGGGGCTTGAAGATATCACATCCACAAGGTTGCCATGGGTAAGGGTAAGGGCTGACTCTAGGGCACTTAACAATCATATTACCATGGTATAAGGAAGAAGTAAATCACTGTTTATATAATAACAATTCATTTATAAGGTAGTATTTATATTAGGCTCAATTGTATTGATAAATTAGTATTTTCCTATTCAACATGCCTTTATAAACAACAATTGTGTGAATAATTAATTTATTATCTTATCTTTGAATTGAAAAGCTGAATTATGTATTCTTTCCAATATAATTATTTTATTGTTAATATTACTTATATTTGTATAATTTTGGTTACATTTATTTTGAAATCCTAATTATTTTTAATCCATATTTTTTTACATTTATTCTATTCTTACTCTTCCTAGGGAAGTGATGTTCCTGCCACACACAAAAGTAAAATTCTCTTGATTGTAAAATGAACCATAGCCTGAAGATCTGGAAACTTTATAAAATTGCACGTCTCTTGACTTCTCTGTCACTTACAGTGATCAATATTTTATAGGAAGGCTAATGGGAACTATTTTTACATTCCTTTATTTTGGTATTTGAAATGAATTTTGCAGGTTTCTTTTCATCCATTTTTAATAGGAGAGGCTGCATTCTCATAATTCAAATATCCAGCTCAAAGACATGCCTAAAATGCATTGTAGGTCTCTGTTATAGAGGAAGATGCTTTGAGACATCTTCATAAGATCTTCCATTGTTCATACCCCTGTGCTTATGTAAATAAAAACAGTTGTATGAAAAACAAAAAATAGACAATAAGTGGGTGAAAATATTAAAATTAGAGGGTAAAGTTTTTGTTGTCAGGCTGCTACAGGATCAACAGGGAGTACAGAAGAGTACAGTGTTGGAAGTCTGCTGCACTGGAAGCAGCTACCTTAGGCTAGAGATGAAGTAGAAGGGGGAGGATATAGTGATAATGCAGATTATCAACCCATTCACGATTTGAAGAATCACAGAAAAATGCCCATATTTTTCCTTTATCACCATTTCCACTCTTTCTCCCTCATGCTTTCAACTTAACCAATTACCTCTTGTTTTGAGCAAACTAATTTGTTATTACATGTGAACCAGCATTTCTGTTTAGTTTGTGATTCTAATTTGAGGGACATAATGACAAAATCTTGTTTGCACAAATGTAGGATTAAGTCATGTAGATAATAAAAGAAAGAAACTAGTTGAAGAAAGTGGTTGGGCCTTTGATCCTCCAAAGTAGGGGTTGGAAGATAACGTGTATAGGAAGACAGTTGGAGAGATGAAATGGGGTGTACTTTGCATAACACAGGCATGTTTTGATTTACAAACAGATTAAAGATAAAGAAAGATTCTCAGAAAGTTTAAAACTCTGGTTTTCAATATATTCAACATACAGAGTCAAAAGGGTATGTCTTACTAACATGTAGTGCTTTCCTATGTATACTGTATAATAACTATGGGAAACTTTATTTAGGTTTCCCATAAGGAAAGGTAATTTGTCTTTGTCTTTTGAACATAGCCCATCTGCTTTCTGAAGAATAATCACATAAAAACCACATTTTTTTCAGGGTACTATTATCTGTACCTCCATGTATACACCATCTGACTCTCTATGGGAAACTGGGATTGAATGCGCTTGAAACTGAAGCCTGGTTGATGACTGATAAGTTTTGGTTTCAGATACATTTCAGGCCTAATAGATCCAGTCTTTTATGGTTCCTACTATCTGACATTTACTATGCCAACTGGGCTAAATTTTATGAAAGTAAACTAATTTCTGTGGGTTTAAATTTTTATTCTCTCCTTTTACTAACCAAAAAGGAGTGTTTTGAATCTATTGGGGTTTGCCTTGCAGAGAGAGAACATCAACTGACATATCCAACTCCTCCTAGAGTGTGTTCTCCAGCGATGCTCGGTATCCCCACCTTGCAGGGTAAGATTCCAGATTATTTTCAAACCCTTTCACTGCTGGTGTCAAGGAAGGCCTTTTTGTTTGCAAGACTGGATGTACACCCTTCAAATGTGACCAGGGGCAGATATTTGCAGACCCTATTTTTGAATCGTGTATGCCACTGTAATCAAGCTCCAGATGTTCTCCATCATATTGTATTGCTTTGTATATTGTAAATAATTCTGAAGGAAAAATTGTTAAGAAGGTTATTGGAAATGAATATTTGTTTGGATGGGTTATCAGTGGAATACTTATTGGACGATCAGAACCCGCTTATTACCAGTATAATGGCCAATTTTCTGGTGGAGGCAACAAGATTATGGCTTTATTGTAAATGTATGTATGTGGTTGTTGTATGCCTAATAAAGGTTGACTGACTGACTGACTGACTGACTGACTGACTGACTGAGAACCATAGAGTGAGGAATATTCCTTAATATGATCAGGGGTGTCACTAGGATTGGAGTCACCCTCTTCCCCATTGACTCCTCCCATATCACACAATACAGAATCCTTAGTACAGAGTCATAGTCCAATGCTCAAACCACTACATCACATTAGTTCCCTCAATCTAACTTACCAGGATTTTAAAAATTAAGTCTCATTTCCTGATCAACCAGTATACCAAGAAGCAGAAATGACACTGCATGGTAGTAACTTTTGAAAAATCTGAGACTGCTGGAATTTACAGTAGTTTTAGGAAATAGAAGAGCTGTACATTAAATCTGACTCTTAACCATAATATTAACCCCATTCCTAACCCTCAGTACATTAGAATTCCAATGAGGTAAAAAAAATAACCCACAAGTCACTCAAGCTGCATCTGCACTGCAGAAATTTATGCAGGTTGACATGCTTTAACTGCAAGGGCTCAGTGCTATGTATTCTGGGATTTGTAGTTTGTGAGATAGTAACCTCTGTTAGAGAGCTATGGTGCCACAATAACTACAAATTCCAATATTCATAGGCTGGAGCCTTGGTAGTTAAAGTAGTGTCAAACTGCATTTTTTGCAGTGTGACAGCAACCTAGGTTTGGCTTTATCTTCTGCAAATAAATGCAGCCCTTTCTCCTCTTGGAGCTCCAAATACCATTTGAGCTTACATCGAGCCATTTATCGACAGTTCTAAGTAAAAATGTGTGGCTAGTTGTACCACTGGGTAAGATGGAAAACGTTAGCAAGTGAACCAGGCTTTTTTTTTAAGGATTGGTCATGTTCATACAACAAGACAAAGTGATTTCATGAATCATACAAGAGCCTCTTTAAAGGTATAATCATGGCATACACAAAGGACTTGTTCATTCAAAGACTCCACCATAATAGTCTATTGAATTTAAATTAGTAAGGCTTTACAGAAGGACATTTTTGCCAATAATGGAGTTCACTGATAAAATCCTCTGTAGCTATGATAAGGCTGTACTGTAATTCTACCATTATTGATCTGAAGACTAGAGTTTAATAGGAGGGGGCACAATTTGTGATTCGTATGTTTTCACAGATATGTGTACCTGGAATGAGTCATAGCTAGATCTGCTGTTATTTATGGCAGCGCGCAGGTTTAGCACTGTATAAACAAAAATATGTAAGTAGACTTTGTTTCCCAATGCACTGCATTTTTAAGTAAATGAAAAAGTGAAACCCCATGTAAAGTGTTTGGTGCATTTACCACTGCAGTAATTTGTGCTGGTGACGTTTAATGAACAAGCAATCTATGACCATGACACGTATATCATAAAATATTCTTTTCTCCAAGGTTGACACCAGAGCTCCGAACCTGAATAAGGAAGTCTTTCCCCTGTCCTATACCCATAGATCTCTCTGCAGCCTTTCATCAGAACTTTGCTGTTAGAGAAGGATGAAGCTTACGAGATGATGTGAGCTGAGTAAGAAATGTCACGCTCTCCTGGTTCTCCACTATGCCCTTCCCTATAGGGAAAAATTCTGACAAACCATGAATAACAGACCGACCACAAAAAAATGGACCGAATAATGGCCACTTACTTATTTAAAACTTATTTAAGTGTGTTTGAAATTGGAAAAGAGCATGAACTGGGAGATGGCCTAGTGAGGAGGGATCAGCTGAGGCACAGAAAACACCCTTGATTTTATATTTTAAATAATGTATTATTTATGTGTTTTATGGTTTTATGTATTGTATTTTAACTGTTTCTTTTTTAATTTTTGTTTTGTTATGTGTGTTGTTCTATTAATTTTCCTCACCTTCCCCTGGGTGAAACTCTGAGCCTGGGGGCAATCCAATAGCTGGTTTGCCCACTGTTTGGCCATCTACTGGAAGGTGGAACCAAGAAAACCATCCATCCAAATTAGGACTTAAAAGTCCTTTTGTCTGTTGCCCCGGCTGTGGATGACCTGCTGGAAGATGTATGACATCTGAAAACGCTGACAGCATTTAAAACAACATTAAAGACACATCTCTTCTAGCAGGGCTAACCCATGGCCTAGCAGGCCTACTCATGACGGTTTAGTTTGTATTTTAAAGAATGTACTCATTTGAGTGCACTTTAAAGACTCTATAGTATTATATTTTAACTGTTCATTTATATGCTTTCTTATTTAATTATGTTTTGTATTTTAGCATGTTGTATCCTGCCTCAAGCTTTGAGGAGAGCTGGGAAAGAAATGTTGTTGTTGTTGTTGGTAAGCCTCATAGAGCAGCATCAAGGGGGGAAAGAGGAAAAGTTGTGAAAAGCTGTTCCTTCTTCACTTCGCCCTGTGATATAAAATTGGGGACATCCGAAACATGAAGTTTTCTGACAGCAGCAAGACGTAGGCCCAGAATAAATTGCTTAATGAAATATTATATCATTTTGGCATTTCTGTATACCATAATGTCTGTGGAACTCTACCAAATAATAATATAATTAATAATAATAAAATAATAATCATAATAATAATAATATTTATTTCTATTTCCCTCATCTCACTGCGTATCGAGGCGTATTTACAACAAACAAATTATTCCAGCAATAGAAACATATCAAACACATTCAGTAAAACACATAGCATATTATCAATACAATAAGGTAATAAAATAAATTAACTTTCATAAAAAATACAGTACTAATGGAGTGTGGGATATTTTACAGCAAATTGGGTGGATAGGTTGTCAGAAGAGATCCACTGAGTGCCTTCTTGAGGCATCTAAGGTGATAATAAGGTGGATCTTTCTGGCAAGTCATTCCATAACTTGGGACTATAGCGGAAAATGCTCTGTGGGAAGTTGTTGTTAACCTAGTTTTTGCACACTCTAATAATTCTTCCCAGTATCCTGGAGTGAAGAGCAGATTGTATAGGGAGGACATTCCCTCAGTAACTCGGGGCCCAAGCCATATAGGGCTTTAAAGGTAATAACCAACACTTTGTATTGGGCCTGGAAGCTGATCAGCAGCCAGTGAAGAGTTTTAATATTGTGTTCTGTGGTCAAACCTAGATGTTCCGGTGACCAATCTGGCTGCAGTGTTTTGAACCAACTGAAGCTTCCAACTTGGTACAAAGTGCCCCATGTAGAGCACATTACAAAAATCTAATGAGAGATCACCAGTGCATACCACTGCTTCAAGGTCCTTTTGGTCCAGGTAGGGGCGCGTTGGCGTATCAACCAAGTTGGTACCAAGCACTCCTAGTCGCCGCATCTACTTGAGATGACAGCTGCCGAGACAGGTCTAGGAGTACTCCCAAACTGTGAACTTCGTCCTTTAGGGAAGTGTGAACTCGTCCAGGACAGGTAGGCAAACTTCCTTGCCTGGGCCTTGGGATCCTATCGCTTGTACCTCCATTTTCTCTGGATTCGGTCTGAGTTTGTTTTCCCTCATCCAGCCCATTACCGACTCAAGGCAGGCATTCAGATGAGAAATGCCATCTTGGTTGCTGCAAGCATAGAGAAAACATATTTGGTGTCATCAGCATCTGATTACACCGTGCCCCTGCCTCTGGTGATCTCTCCCAGTGGCTTCATGTAATATTAAACAGCACGGGGGACAGAATGTGCCCTGAGGGATGCCAGATGTCAGCTCTCTTTTACAAAAGCAGTGTCCCCCAGTCTCACCATCTGAATCTACGACGGGGTAGAACGAACCACTAGAGTGCAGTACCCGATCCAAAACTCTCTCAGGCTTTCCAGAAGGATACATCGACCAAAGCAACCATGGCAGTCTCAACTTCATATCCCGCCCTAAGCTGGTTTGAAATGGGTCTAGAATTGGCTTCATCCAATTATCAAAGGGTCCAGGGAGGTTTTTTTTTCAAAAGTGGTTTAACGACTGCTTGTTTGCATCCTAAGGGAGGCACCTAAGGGATGCATGATTATAGTTGAAGTAATGTTGTTTACTGCATCCACCCCTTAAGCAGTCAACCAGGATGGGCAAGGATCACAAGAGCATGTTGTACTTCCTTCACACCAAGAGCTTGTCCACTTCATTGGTATGTACAAACTCCAATGTCCAGGCTCACATAGTCCACGGAGTCACTGGACATCTTTCTCATAGTTTCGTGTGTAACACCAGCATCAGGTCATCTCTTATCTGAGAGATTTATCTGCAAAGAGTCGTAAATAGGTCACAGCGGCTTTGTTGGTTCTAGAAGAGGTTCAGGGTGGGAGGCAGTTGGGTTAGCTCTTTAACCACCCTGAACAGCTCTGCTGGATGAGACTCCGCTGGTGCAATACGAGCAGCATAGAACGAGTTCTTTCCTGTGTCGATTGCCACTCTATGGCCTGTTATAGACAGGCCAAAATAAAGCTGCTTCGAGTCACTTTGGAGGTATGGTATTTCAATGATGCATGTGTCCTAAGAGTCCATTGCCGCACCAAAGCCACGCTCTAGACCTAAGGACTGGAGTGCAGCTTTGGTGTGGCTTTTGGACTCTTAGGACTCATGCATCATTAAA
>NC_056526.1:152942607-152951334 GCF_019175285.1 Sceloporus undulatus
CACTTTGGAGGTATGGTATTTCAATGATGCATGTGTCCTAAGAGTCCATTGCCGCACCAAAGCCACGCTCTAGACCTAAGGACTGGAGTGCAGCTTTGGTGTGGCTTTTGGACTCTTAGGACTCATGCATCATTGAAATACCATACCCGCAAAGTGACTCGAAGCAGCTTTATTTTGGCCTGTCTGTAACAGGCCTATAGGAGTCAAGGAGAGCCCTATGGCATGTCTTGTTGGATAAGTGGTGATGTTTCTGCCAGTAGAGTGGCTCACTTCATTTTCCGAAGATCTTGAGTGTACCATGGTTTCTTATTAGAAGTGAACCGGAAAGGATGCTCAGGAGGGTTAATGTCTATAGCCCTGGTAAGATTGTTATCCCAGGTATCAACCAAGGCTTCGACAGAATCGCTATCGTTCCCAACTATAGAACCCTCTAGGGCTTCTTGGAACCGTTGGGGTTCCATCAGAATTTGAGGGCAGACCATTCTAATATGTCCTCCAACCCCTGAGGGGAGCATGAGTAATAACCTTCAGTCCCACCTTGACCAGAAAATGGTCTGTCCATGACAGAGCAGAGGTTAGAGTTACCTCTGCCCACGGATGTTCCTGATCCGTACTAAAGACCACAGCAAGTGTATTACCCACACAATGTGTTGGACCCGGGACCAATTGAGACAGCCCAAGGCTGTCATGAAGTCTATGAACAACCAAGCTGCACCTGATAGACCTGATGAGCCGGCCTTTGTTTTTGTTGTACGTGATATAGTTTTGGTTGGTCTTAGGCATATCTCCAGTGGCAATGCTAGTATGTGAACTACCCTCCCATCAAAGTATCCAACAGCAATTCTTTTGAATTTATTAGCTAAAAACACTTCTGTAATGATAGGATTTGCTGCTATCTGGATCTTGTTTGGCTAATTCACACATTTTATTGTACAGGGAACCATCAACACTACTTTTGTGAAAGCCATGTTGGATTGTTGGCCACAGAATGTGGCAGCATTGTGGAGCATGTTATTTTTGGTAACTAGCTACTTTTTTCTCAGTGATTAAAAATGGTCTAATAACTAATTGGTAGTTAAAATGATGTAATCACTGACTGACTGCTAATTTCAGGCCAAAACAGATGGCCACAAAGGGGCTGCTTAAAGCTGCCGTCGTGTAACATGCTGTGGGACTGGGACAACAACATGCTGCAGTCCTAAGGGTACCCTCTGCTGCCAGCCCAAAGATTCGCTCCTTTTTTGGGCTGGGTTTGGGTGCCCCGGAAGCAGCTTCAGTATGGCTTCCATATGTCTTGAGGGCATGTATCATCTAATGGCCATGCCCCCAAGCCATGTGAAGCTGGCTTTTTTGGCTTGTCTGTTCAGGTCTATCATTTGGCTAATGGATGGGTGATGAAAAGTTCCACATTGATACTTTGAAAGGAAGTTATACAAGCCCATACTCATGCTTTTCATCCTAGAACTAAACCATGTGTTTGGAAATCCTACTTGACCTCACCACAACAATGTGGAAGCAAGCTTTTATCATCTTATGTTTATATCTTCATGTTTTGGTGAAATAAGTTTTCTTCCAACTAGAATCATGGGGCTAAAGCCAATTGCTATTCCCAACTTGACTAAAGTCATTGACTTTATTACTGAAAGTTGAGTCAATACTTGGTAAATCTCATTGATTCAAGGATTTACTTTACTTGTGAGTAGCCATAGGATTTAAGCTATAGCCTTTCCTTTTCCTTATCTCAGTATTAATATTGTTACTGTATAGATATTCCAGGACTAGACCTTGTGCTTTTCATGTAGACAATGCTCTAAAAGTGAAATCTTAATTATTAGAATTAAGCTGCTTGCTTGACCTAGAACAGACTATTCTTATGTCTGGCTCACTCTAAAATATGTGAAGCCTGAGATGTTTAAATAATAATCTAAATATCCATGAGTGGAGTTGTATCTTGAATATACTTTTTTTATGAATTCAGTTTCTAAAAGCTGGAAACCGATCAGCACATTTTAACTCAACCATCTGATTATGAGGAAAGCATCCAAGCACTTGAAAGGATGCCAAATGACTAATAAATAAGTATGTTCGAGCCAACAGCATTTTTCATGAAAATGAAGAAGAGAAGACAAGAGTTGGTTATTTGTGGAGGGAGGGAATAAATTTTGAGATGGAATTTAAGACAAGATTGGAAAGTGTCTTCATGAATAATTATGTGAAGGCTTTTTAACAAAAAAGCATGCAGGAGAAAGCAGAGCTTTCAATATGAAGCTTTCATACAAAAAGAAAGAAGACAAAACTAGAATAAGGAATGCAGCGGCTATATTTAAATAATTTGCCACAACTGAAATTCTCCCTCATTCTAAAAGTGGAATATTCATTCAACTTTTTTATTTGGTCATCTTAGTGGGAGTTGATTCCCATGCTTTTTGCTTTGTAGGAGTGGGGAGTAAATTTATATGTAGTTATGAAGGAAAAGATTAGTATTTGGGCTGAAACAGAAGTACTGGCTTCACCACACTGAGTTAGCAATGTTAACAAATCTGAAGGAAATAGATAAGAGATGAGACAAAAGGTAAAGGCTGGAGATGTAAATTTGGAAGACCAAGGGGGGAAAATCCCTCTTCTACAGATCTTATTTTATTATTATTATTAACCTTTATTTATAAAGTGCTGCAAATTTACACAGCACTGTACATACAATCTTTTAATTAGGCAGTTCCCTGCCCTCAGGCTTACAATCCAATAGGCTCACATAGAGAGATATGGTCTTTTAGATAATCTTATAAAACTATAAAGGATATAACCAGAATTTTCAGTTGTGTCTGGGAAAGATTGGTGTTACAACAGGGGAGTTGTATGCTCCCTGTAACTAACCCATTTAGCAGCCAGGCCAAAACATTTTGAATCTGCTAAAATTTCTGAATAGTTTCCAATGGCAGCCCACTTAAACTGTGTTGCAATTATCCAAACAAGATGTGATCAAGATAGTTGTCACCATAGCCATGATGCTGAACATAGTGCGGACACCCAAATGGCATAGCCTATGCCAGTATAGAAGTCCTGAGTTCAACATCTCAAGGGACAAATGCAGCTGGCCCACTAGTTTAACTATGCTAATACACTCCCAGTGATTGCCAAAACATGATAATCCAGGCCCCTGAGTCCATAGGTATGCCCAAACGTTTAGCTTGAGATTTCAGGGGAAGTATAAAGTAAATCTTTATTCCTTGATCTGCCTTTCACCTAATCTAAGGAGCACATTTGTCTTCTCTGGATTAATCTTAATGTTTTTTTGTTTTGTTTTGCCTTCATCCAGTCCATTACTAACAGAAGGCATTAAATTGAAAGGAGAGAGGTAGTTATGTGCTATGAGTATACTGGTGAAACGATACTCCTAATCTATGGATGTCCTCTCCTAGTAGTTTGGCATAAATATCAAGGAATGCGATGTACAAAACCGAGCCCAGAGCCCAACAGCCTGACCCTGCGAGTTCTTCCTTCCAGGAAGAACTAGAACTACTGTAAAACAGTGTCTAAAGTCCCACTCCATAGAGGGAGCCCAGAAAGATACCATGGCCAATGGTATCAAAAGCAACTGAGAGAGCTAGCAGAACTAACAGGGGCATACTTACTCTGTCCAGTTCATAGTGTAGATCATCCTGTGAGGAATTCTAAAATTCCTAAAGATTCTTATTTGTACTAAATTTTATAAATACACAATAAAGAACAGCATTTGTTGTTGTTATTTGTTGTTGTTGTTTTGTGTTTTCCACTGACTAGGATACAAGTGTCTCTGTTTTGAGCATGTTTCAAATCCATCCACATCATATACTTCATCTTTATTCACAGTGTTGATGTGTGTAGGTAGCAACTCACAAATATCTGCGTAGTTGCAGCTACAACAAAAAATTATGTGAACAACAAATCAGGAATATGATACTGAAAATATTTGCATTATTCCATTTAAAACATAGATGTATAGATAAAACCAAAGAGAGGAAAACACCATCAAACCTAAGCCTCACTTAAACTCTCTGGGCATGTGCAATGTTCTAAGTCAAATAAATCATTATATGGTACAGCCATCATCAAATTCCTTTTCTTCACATAATGCATTATTTTTGTCCTGTGAAAGATATCACTGACATATTTAATTATGGAATCTACGTATCAGTGGATGTTGGACCTTATAGGGACACATGAGTTAGGATGGCAAAATTCTCATCATGATAATTTCCTATGCTTTAGGCTAAACATGTATGTGTGTATCTCTGTGTGTGTGTGTGTGTTTGCGTGCACATGTGCACATGCACAATCAAGATAATCGAGAAAAGTACAAGATAATGCTAACAGCTTACAGGCTCTGTGAAATGCTATAACTGGAAAATATTTTCTTGAATATTCCTATAAAATATTAATGGGTTGCTTACTTCTTAACAGAATTGTAGAAGGCTAGAAAACTGTAGATATGATAGATACAAAAAGTAACTCATTATACTCTTTAGTATTGATTTATGTTTCTAAACATTGTTTTCATGTGTAAATACACTCACTCTAATATAATTTGTTTCCAATTGTTCATTTTCTGTGATGTTTACTAAGAATATATATATTAATAAGTAACATTTTTCAAATGTTTGTTGTGGAAAGAGAGATGACTATTTTTTAAAAATGTTATGTATTATTCATGGATCTCATTTCCCTTTAAAGCTACTGTTTGTTTTTACTTTGAGATTATTTCTTGTTTTGTTATTACAGCAGCACCCCTGACTTTAGGGGCCTTTTGACTTTCCTCCTACAAATGATTGAAATATATATTTCCCACAGCCAAATAAAATAAATATATGCTATTTACATATTATAAAATTTGATTTCTAAAATTAAAATCTTATTGATATTTTCACCCACTTCTTAATACTTATTGTAGTTGTTCTATATCTGTAATAAAAATAAACAAACATTTCCTTACAAAGAAAGGGGGTGGCATTGTTGTGTGCCTTCAAGCCATTTCTTACTTATGCCGACCATAAGTAGAGCCTGTCATAGGGTTTTCTTGGCAAAATTTGTTCAGGGCATTACCCTTGCCTCTCTTTGAGGTTGAGAGTTTGTGACTTGCCCATGGTATGTTTCCTTTAATGACAACAAACAATTCACAACATCATCCTGGTTCTCTAGAATGATGGGTGGTGAGAATTCTTGGAAAGTAGGGCTCATTCACACTACACAATTCTAAATGTCGCTGCATGAATACAAACCCCAAAATTTCACAGGGCATTGGCAGTTAAACAGTTAAAACACAATATAACTCTATAATTGTGTAGTGTACTTTCCAAGAATTCTCTTAAATTATTCTCAGATTACATCTGCAAGTTCCTTTGGTACTCTTAGATGCAGTTCATTGCACCCTAGAGACTATAAGTAATTTAAAGTACCTACAAGTTCCCATGCCATCCCTTTATCTATTTGGGGCTTCAGCCCCCTTACTACATCAAGTTGAGCAGTGCTTTCATGGGTAGAAGATAGGACCAAAGTAGATGTTGTAGTACTTCTATTTTATTCCTGCCTCCATTTCTCTGTTTTCTCCATGCAACAGACCTACTAATTCTTTGCTGCCCCCCTTCCTCAGCATTGTCAGACCCCTTTTTATTGCTTTTAAACTTATCTGCAAACTTGGACTTTAGACCTCCTGACTATCTAGCCACAAACATTGGCCCAGTACGGACTGCCTAGTTTTCCGCTGTAAATGCAGTGGACAAACCACACGGCTTCCTGGCAGTGGAAAAAGAACTCGCAAAAAGTGGGTTCTTTTTGTGCCACGCTTGCAATGCCCGAGTGTACCAATGGCGTACTCATGACATCACAAGCGCAGTGCGACATGCAGACGCTATGCATCCGTCATGCCATAATGGCAGCACCCATGTAGACAGGGTGCCCCCATTGTTATGCTCTCATCACATGCAAGGGTTGCGGGGCGTGTGGGTGCTCCGCCCACCAGGCAACCCTTGCACGTGGCCAGGGTGCTTTAAAGACCCATCTGTACCGGGTCATTGGTTCCTTGTTAATAATTCTCCCCATGTAATTTGTCCTCTCTTCCATTTTATACACATGCACTTTAATATGTCTGTGAAGTCAAAGGTTTTCATGGCTGGCATCTATAGATTTTTTGTGGGTTTTTTGGGGTATGTAGCCATGTTCTGTAAGAGTTTATTTCTGATGTTTTGCCAGCATCTGTGGCTGACATCTTCAGAGAATGGTATATATACACTGTGTGACCCTGAGTGAGGAGGAGTGATTCCCATGTTAATCTGTGTATTGTTCTGTTGTTGATGGCCTCCTGGGGTAGGAGGATATGCAAAGGAGGGTTAATGTCTGCTAAATGGTGAACATTGTTTGCTGGGAAAGCCTCTGACCCTGAGTGGTTTCTCATTTGCATTTGCTGAGTCCTGATTTTGGTGTCCTTCAGGACTGGTAGCCAAACTTTATTTACTTTGAGGGTTTCTTCTTTCTTTCTTTCTGCTCCCCAAAAAAGCTCCTGTGTACCTCCTGGTTTCTTTAGATGCCTCCCATTTGATTTTTTTAAAAAAAAGATTGCCTGTGATTGTGCTTTCAGTCTCTTACCATTAAGAAGTTCCTACCTATTATAAATTACTGTTTATTTCAGTATTTCTGACTACTAGAACTTCATTTGTAAAACTGATTGAAAGTGATTACATTCAGCTTTTTCTTTCCTCTGTATAGCAGATCCTAATAGTATGTGTTCAGTTCTAAGCATGGTTCCCATTATTTCCACTTCATTGACAGCCCTCCTCTTTTGGTGAGTATCAGGTACAAGACACGTGTGTGCATGCACACGCACGCATGCACACACACACATGGACACTATGTTTCTTTCTTTATTGAATATCCTTCTATCACCCTGCCCTTTGGGAGTGAACTCTGATAATCTAGTAAATGGGGGACTGTTTCTTCCCACCTCACTATGCATCTTTAATATGCATTATTTTCCCCAACCTGTTCTATAATAGTAAACTCTAAGGCAAAGTTCCTGTAAATGTGATGTGATGGGAATTGTGCAATTATACTAACAGATGATGTGTCCTGTAATTGTTGTAGAGTTGCAGACAACTAGGCTGTACAAAATGGAAATAATGGTATATATGTCAGAACATTGATCTTGTGGGATAAAACAAAACTCTTCACTGATTATCATTTCTAAACTATTTGGTGGGGGAAAGTACAGTAGATTTTTTTAAACCGAGTAAATTAGAAAGTATTTAATATGCAAGCAGTTATCTGAAAATGAAACCCATGGACAATAAGTGACATTGTTGCAGCCACTGTAAATTAAATTGGGATGATTAACTGGAGTCAAATTGAAAATGAAGAAATTAGTCCCAGTTTTATTCATCATTCTCCGGCAGTTGTGTGACCAAGACTGTGTTCTTTTGTTTACTGTCATACAATTGCAATATTTCTCCACCACAATTATCTGAACAAACTTTCAAAATATTTATCTTCCTTCATTCATCCCATCTGTCCCCCCACTCATTCACACACACACACACTGTGTGTTCCAGTCTGTGGAAATGCAAATTTCACAGTCCAGTTTAAGCCAGCTGTTATCCTTGTAATGATAGACTTGAAAACCTAAGCAAATGTAAACTAATCCCTGAGGTTGAATGTCTGTCACTATGATTTTTACTAAAGACCATGTATTATTCAGAACTTTACTTTTACCATCCATAATTGGTCTTTGGAGCTTGAAAAACCTGTGCTATTGAGTCATTTAAATTTTCATAGCGTAGTGACTAACTCACAGATGTTGAAAGCTGCAGTGATTCCTGTACTGCATAAGGAGCCCTCTATATTTGCAGATCTACTAAGCTTTACAGCTGTTGTCCATTACTGCAAGATCGTAATGAAACAGGAGAGAGCTTGGATACTGGGTTGAAGTGGATTGAGCTTGTTATTGAGAATGAAAGATTCTTGCAATCTACTCATATGCTCCTTTGACGCTTGCTTTCTGGTCCATTTGTAGAAGAGCTCAGATTCCATTGAGGCACCTGCCTGACAGTGCTCAGTTTATAATATAATAATAGCTTCCACTGAGAATTACAGCAACAGCTGAGTTTTGAATGCTTGTAAAGGTCTCTTCCCTAAACTGTCAGATTCTTTTTTCTTTCTCTATGTCCAAAATGATGTTAAAAGCTTATCAGATGTAGGTCTATCATCCCCTCACTGCCCCTTAACAGGGCTTTGTCTTATTGGCAACTTTCCCAGCATGCAGCCATTGCACAGAACTTCAACAGATCCATATTGGGAAAGGTTTAATCACTCAGTTTGGGTTTAAGTCATTACCAAAGATAGTAATGAGGTAGGACATCTTGGTTGTGCCTTTCAGGTGTTTTAGTTGTGCCTTTTAGTTTTTTTATATTTTTATATTATTTTAACTGTTTTGAATTTTTGTTGTCATTAAAAAAACTCTCCCAAGCCAGCCTTAATGGCCAGTCTGAACAGGGCCATAAAAGTGGGTTGGAATTAACAGAATCATTGTTTCTTAAATAGGTTGTGGAAATCTGATTGTGCTTAAGACTGCAAAATTATTTATTATTTATTTCGTTTTATTTATAGTATTCATCTGTATGCTTCCCTTCCAGAAAGGATTCAAGTGGATCACAGATTTTTTTAAAACATTTTTTAATGACAACAAAAATTCAAAACAGTTAA
>NC_056526.1:152954080-152970344 GCF_019175285.1 Sceloporus undulatus
ATAATAATAATAATAATAATAATAATAATAATAATAATAATAATAATGTTTTATTTTTATACCACTTTTCCTCCAGATCAAAGCGGTGTACATACGATAAAACTATATGAAACATGTCAGTTACAATATTAAAAACAGTTATGAAAACAGTTATAAACAATTCAATTTTTAAAAAACAGTGTAGTTTTTAGGATAGTCAGGATATCAGTTGTGGGTAGTCGTCTTAATCTAGTTGGGGAATACTTTCTCTAAAGAGAATCGGGAGGATATGCTAACTGGAAGAGACAGGTTTTCAATGCCTTCTTGAAGGCTTCCAATGTACAATTGAGTCGAATCGCCTCTGGAAGTGCATTCCAGTGAGTTGGAGCTGTCATTGTATAGGCTCTTTGATGATTCGTTACCAGTCTCACCTTGGGGTGTTCAAGTAAAAATTTCCCCGTTGTTTTGAGAGTGTGGGATGGATTATGTAGGGAGAGGCGCTCCCTCAAGTAACTCGGGCCCAAGCCATGTAGGGCCTTATAGGTAATAACCAACACTTTGTATTGGGCCCAGAAGCAAATTGGCAGCCAGTGAAGAGATTTTAATATGGGTGTTATATGGTCTGACCTTGAGGTTTCAGCGACCAATCTGGCTGCAGCGTTTTGAACTAGTTGAAGCTTCCAAACCTGGTACAAAGGTAGCCCCATGTAGAGCTCATTGCAGAAATCAAAGCGAGAGGTTATCAGTGTGTGTACTACTGTTTCTAAGTCCTTTTGGTCCAGACAGGGACGCAGTTGGCATATCAGCCAAAGCTGGTACCAAGCACTCCTGGCCATCACATCCACTTGAGATGATAACTGTAGAGATGAATCCAGGAGTACTCCCAAACTGCGAACTTTGTCCTTTAGGGGAAGTGTGACCCAGTCCAGGACTGGATGGCAAATTTCCCTGCCCGGACATGGGGTACCTATCACGAGTACCTCTGTTTTCTCTGGATTCAGCTTGAGTTGGTTTTCCCTCATCCAGCCCATTACTGACCCCAGGCAGGCATCCAGAGGAGAGGTGCCATCCTTAGTCACTGTATCAATCGGAGACAAGGAGAGATAGATTTGGGTGTCATCAGCGTACTGATAACACCGTGCTCCATGATTCCGGATGATCTCTCCCAGCGGCTTCATGTAAATGTTAAACAGCATGGGGGACAGAATGGCACCCTGAGGGACGCCAGATGTCAGCTCTCTTTTACGAGATCAACTGTCCCCCAGCCTCACCATCTGGAATCTTCCTGAGAGGTAGGACTGGAACCACTGGTGCGCAGTGCCCCTGATACCCAATTCTCTCAGGCGTTCCAGAAAGATATCATGGTCAGTGGTATCAAAGGCCACTGAGATGTCCAAGAGCACCAACAAGGTCACACTTCCCCTGTCAATGCCCAGATGGAGATCATCGACTAAGGCGACCACAGCAGTCTCAACTCCGTAGCCTGCCCTGAAGCCAGTTTGAAATGGGTACAGGTAATCGGTTTCATCCAAGACCGCTTGGAGCTGAAAGGTGACTGCCCTCTCCATCACCTTGCCCAAGAAAGGTAATAAGGAGACTGGTCTGTAATTACAAATTAGCAGGGGATCAAGGGAGGGTTTCTTCAAAAGAGGTTTTACTATTGCCTGTTTTAAGGCCGATAGAAATATACCCTCCCGAAGAGATGCATTTATTATGAGATGTAATGCGGTTTTTATGGCATCTCCTCCCTGAACGGTCAACCAAGAAGGGCAAGGGTCGAGAGGGCATGTCGTCCTTTTCACGCAGCCAAGGAGCTTGTCCACTTCCTTGGTATTCACAAACTCAAAACTATCCAGAATAACCTTGTTTCCAGAGTCACTGGAGGCCTCTGTTATAGGTTCTGTCAAAAAAACAGCGTCAAGATCAGCCTTTATCTGAGAGATTTTATCAGCAAAAAAGTCATTAAAAGCCTCACAGCAGGCTCTCAATGGCTCTAATAAAGGGTTCAGGGTGACCGGGGGTTGAATTAATTCCCTAACCACCCTGAACAGCTCTGCTGGATGAGACTCTGCTGATGCAATCCTTGCAGCACAGAACGAGTTCTTAGCTGCATCGATTGCTACTCCATAGGAACGTAACATGTTCTCATGGAGTGTCTTGTCAGGTATGTTCTGATGTTTCCTCAGTGGCGTTCTAGTCATTGCACAGCCCGCTTCATCTGGTGAAGATCTTTAGTATACCAGGGTCTTTTATTAGGAGCGGGCTGGTAAGGACGCTCGGGAGCGATACTGTCTATTGCCCCGGTGAGATTCGTATTCCAGTTGTCAACCAGGGTTTCGACAGTGTCGCCATCGTTCCCAAACACAACACCCTCTAGGGCTTCTTGGAACCTTTTGGGTCCCATCAGCCTTCAAGAGAGGACCATTGTAATAGGTCCTCCACCCCCAAGGGGTTTTTGGATCATGGCTTTCAGTCCTACCTTGGCCAGCGAATGGTCCATCGATGAAAAGGGGGAAATAGTGTTTATTTCCACCCACAGATATTCTTGATCCATACTGAAGACTACATCGAGCGTGTTACCAGCACATCATGTCCACATGATGCACACCTGAACTCTTACCTCCAGGGAACTATGACACCATGTGCTGCTCCACATGGTGTACGGTGTCATGGTGCTCCTCCGACACTGCGTCCATATGATTCAGTACAGAAAGAGCCCTGCCAAGCTGTGGCAACACAGCTATAGCACCCTTTCCAGGATGCAAAAAGGAGCTGTTTTTTGCGGCTCCTTTTTGCGCCCTAGAAAGGCAGATCGGGACCATGGCATGTGGTTGCCATGGCCCCGATGTGGCTGAAATGGGCGGTTCCATGCTGTCCATCTTCAAAGCAGTGTTATAGCTTTGATTCACTGATATCCTAGTTCCTTTTCTTATCATTTACACACGCAGAAATTTAAAATAATTGCTAAATTTCAGCACTATGGTGTGCAAATAAAAAAAATTCTTTCTAATTTTTATTTTCTGGGAGCTTTTTTTAAAAAAATATCAATACAAAATAAAATAAACAACAAAAAGTGGTTTTTATTGCTTTAGGGACTTACATCCAAAAGACACTGCAGAAATAATCCAGTTTGAGACTTCTTTAACTGCCCTGGCTCAGTGCTAGGGAATGCTGGGAATTGTAGTTTATTGTGGCACCAGAGCTCTCTAACAGTTTAGGCTAAATGTTGCACAAAACTACTGCCCCCAGAATTTCCTAGTATTGAGCCACGGCAGTTAAAGCAGTCTCAAACTGGATTATTTCTGCAATGTGTTTTGGACCTTAGGGGAAAAATAGATGGTCAAAATAAGCAGGTTTCCAGATGGCTTTGAGGTGAGGCATTTAGAGGATGCACATCTTGAAGCCAAGGTGCACTACAGGGAAAAAAGCCAGACTAAAAAAGGAGCTGGATTTTTCTGTTTCTTCCTATAGAGTGTGCACTTTTGCATGTACATATAAATGTACTGACACCAGGGAGGCTGTAAAGGGGCACTCTTTCCAAACCCTAACCCTAATTGTGCATGTAAATGGCCCATCACAGGAGCACATTTAAAAGGAACGGCTGTACCCTAGTAGTGAGGGTGGCAATGCCTAAAAGAGAAACTGTAACACCTCTCATGGAGATGATTACAACATACACAAATCAGACTGTTAAAGAGGGGACATGGGGTGAAGGACATAGATAAACAACCAAGAAACTGTTCAGAGAGAACACCACCAAGATTATACCTTGCTGGCATCTGCATAGGCACATCTCTACTCTCATACACTGTCCCAGTGAAGCGTTGCACATGTGAATGAGTGCAGGTTCACAGGGACGACCATCCAATGGGATGGCAGTTGCTGGCAGTTTGCTCCTGCAAGGGTTCACAGTTATGGGAACAGTAAAAGAAAAACAAAAACAAAAAGTACCCAGTGCTACAGCTTGAAGCTGTGCTGTGTGGTCATCACATGTGTGTACCAGCTACTTTGGGAGCTGGAAGTGCAGTTGGTGGGATTTCAATATGGCTTCAGAAAAGGCAGCTTCAAGCCACTTTCTTGGCCATCTGTTTTGCCCCTTCAATGTCTTCTCCTTTGTGCTGAAATTACCAGACCAGACAGAATACATGTCTGCTTGGAACAGTTTTGAAATCCTTTAGTACATGTGAGGCATATACAAAGGTATATGAAAGGTGGGAGAAAGGGGGGAAATGTTATCCAAGAGACAGATATGAAAGCTTGGCCTTAAGTGCCCTTAAGTTTTGGAGGCTACAAAGTGGGCATTCATTGAAATTTTATTTCTCCTTATACCTCATGGTAATGGCAGTTGCCATATGAAATATCCTGAAGCATACCCTGTCTTTTATTCAACAAAGTGAGCCATGCTATATCTCAGAGAAGATGGACGTGCTACATTTTACAGAGGCAAATTTCTTATTTGATCATTGTTCAAGAACAGGCCTCTCTGTAAAGGCATTTTCTTTTTGTGGGATTGTCCATTTGAAAACAAGATCTTAATTTAAAAGACAGAGCTTGCAGTTATTTTCATCTAAACAGATATCTATAATACATTAATTTTATACTCCTGAAGAGATTATTCAGTAAAGAAAATATAGCACTGGAATTCATGGGCAAGGCCTATGTGTACAGACACATTGTTAAAAGTAGAAGAAAAAAGAAAAAGGTAAAATAACCTTCAGTTGCTTTTAGAACTAGGTAGAATCTACCTATATGTTTTTGGACCTGAGATGGTAAAGAGAAAGAAGTTTAAAGCTGAGACGTAAACTAATGTTCCTGAATTTTAAAATAAACATTATAGCACAAAACAATTTATTTTAGAGGCATAGAATTTGGATAGGATTCCTGTGAGGAGTGTAAGAATGGAAGACCTCTGGTAATTTCTATTATATATTTAAAATACTTATTTTTATTTCTTCTCCCACTAAATCCATATTTATTTATGTCGACTGGTTCCCTTCCTGCTACATCTCTCCATGACATACATTTTATATTTTAGTGCAAGGATGCATCTTCTTTGTGTGTATTCCACAGCACATGTTTTATTTTGCTAACAGAACAATATGGTATCACAGAATACATCTAAACACCAACTTTTCCCACCCTGCATAACTACTGCAAACTCATGGAAAATACCTTTTTATCCTCCAAACACAGAGGTATTTTAAAGGCTGGTGGAGGAGGAGGAGGAGGAGGATTGCTACAAGGAAAATTACCTGTCAGAAAAAAAAAGATAAAACATGTTAGACTTGCTCTGGGAAATCTGTTTGTTTTATGTGCTAAAGAAAATCCTTCAGGATTAAGTTTCCCACTTTTGAGTTCTTTTAATCCTGTTTAAATTAGTTAAATTGAAAACACTCTGTGTATTCACATTGCCAATACATATTCACACAGGTAAGTGACGAATAAAAATGCATTGCTAGCTGTACAATAGCCTATTTAATGGATTTGCTGACAAAAAAGTCACTTTTTGTAAAGGAACTAGAGACCTGAAAATGTTTTCGTTGCCAACTACTGAGTGTCTTTTTCTACAAACAGTGTGGCAATATTACAAAACAACATCTGCTCCAGATACTTTGCCGACAAAGCTAGAACATTAGATATAGCTAACATAAAATTAGGTTCAGTATCAACAGTCTAAGATTTTCAGGACAAGTAGCATATTAGTCTGTTGCATCAAAACCATTAAAAAAAAACATGAAATATTCTTGTGACATCTTCAACACATTTTGTTTGCATAAGCTTCATCAGTGCATCACATGGCTAGGTTGAGTTACAAGATGAGATTTGACATTAACCAGTCTAGAGTTATTTATTTGAATTCATTTCTTCTAATGCAGAGGGAGGCAAACTACAAGTTATGGGTTTTTTGTGCATACAATGTTGCCCCCGGGGTCCAACAATATCCCCAACCTTGACATTGCAAAATACAGTTGGCCTCTGTTTTCGCAAGGGATCCATTCTGGACTCCCCCCCCCCCCCCAAAAACAGAGGCTTGCTCATATTCAAGCCCATAGTTCTGAATGGGGCACATACCCCATTGAAAATAGCGGAGGTCACCCTCCGTGGATTTTCAAGGTCGCAGATCTCATATCCGCAAGTTAGGAGGGGCAACTCTATATTTGTTCTCAAATTGCAAATTTTACCCCTGTCCCCATGATTTCCTGCTTAAACAAAATCCTACCTCTTTTGAGGATTACAGTGCTGGCTGTATTCAAGTTTTCTAGAGTTATCTGGCAGAATTTTGAAGTCCCTCACCAAAGTGCATATCCCAGTTTTCTATTGACTGGAACTATGACAGCTAAAGTGGTATCAAACTGGTATAATTGTATAGTTGGGATATACCATTTGATGGCAGTAAAGGGAGAGGAATAATAAAGGAATACAAGGAGGCAGGCTGAGGGAACGTTTCTGTCTGTAGGTTCCAAAAACATTATGTTCCTTTTACACAAGGGTAGGTTCACCTGCCCAGTATCTGGCACAGTTTGGCTGCATCGGCTATGCAAAAATAATCCAGATTTATACCACTTTAACTACCATGGCTCATTGCTATGGAACCCTGGGAACTGTAGTTTGTTGAGGCACCAGAGTTCTCTGACTCAGAAGGCTAAATGTCCCACAAATTTATAATTCTCAGAATTCCATAGCATTAAGACATGGCAGTTGAAGTGGTGTCAACCTGGATTATTTCTGCAGTGCAGATACATTCTTTGCTTTTCTCCTATGCTACTGATTTTTCCTCCTTGTAACACAGAAAATACTATCCATGGAGGTTGTTCAATAGGTTTAAAATTGACCATACATTGAGTTTAAAGCTGACCAGACATTTCACTATCCAGTAGATGGGGGTATATAATAGTCTACTCACTAGTACATTAGAAAGCCATTTCTTTTTCTTCTTCTCTCCCCCCACCCTCCACCTCTCTCTCTTTCTGATTTTATACTTTTGGAAATATAAGAGGTCTGTTCAGCACTGACTAGAGAGACATTTCTGTGAGCTGAGATAGAGGGTCTAAATCAGCGAAAAGAAAATTAAAAAAGATACAGGAAGTCCAGCTTGGATAATCCTCAGATAGCGAGGATTATCTTCTATTGTGCTTGTTCATTTAAATTTGTGATTAGGTACTTTTTCATTTTTGCTATCTAACTTAACACCTATGTTACCACAATTCCCTGCCTGTTCATTATTACTGAACTCAAAGTGGATTCTTTATAAATTACCTTCTGACCTAATAGGTTTCAAGCACTGTGATTTTCCTAAGGTATATGTGAATGAGTGTTTTTGTTCATGAAACTGAATATGAATGCAGAGCAAGTGAGGGCAGTGTTTGGTAATAAAGATCAAGGGTGCTTGTAAATAAAAGTGCCTTTGTTTGTTAATTGTATGTGGAGAGGAGAGGAGGGAGATTGGCTGATGTGAATATATGAACTTTATTGCATTGGGCCTGGAACGGGCCTGTAGTGTTCCAAAACGGAACATTCTGGGGACAGAAGGCGGTGGGGAATTTATTTTACCGCACAGCAAGAATGCTGCCACCACCGAGCATACCCATCCTGTTCCAGATGTGTTCCCCAGGTTCCGTTCCAGGGCCAATGCAATAAAGTTCTATGTTGGCAGGTGGATAGGCTTGGATAGTGGATAGTGGTGCAAACATACATCCACACACTACAATTGCCAGGTCAGGAGCATAGCAAGCCCTAAGACCTCAAGAAAGTCTCTTGTGATGCCATGAGGCAGTTCCTGTTGTTATCTTGAGGAAATAACCTAGTGGTGTCATTTTGTTTATTTAGCCTTTCCTCCAATAAGCTCCAGGTGGTGTTCAAGATGGTATTCAAGGTGGTGTACAAGGTTATCTTTCTCTGTCCTTTATCCTCAAAACACCTTTTGAAGTATGTCAAGTTGAGAGAGTGGCTAATCTAAACCTCCCTAGTAAATTCCATGGCTTATTTGAGACTTCAACTTGGATCTCCCAAGTTTAAATATAGCCCTTAAATGACAGTATCAGAGCTTTCAATATTTTCTCTTCTACATTGATGTGCAGTTATATTAATTACAAAAATTAGACCTATACACGTGTCCAACTATGCACAATGATTTCTTGTCTAATTGTTAATAGATAATATATAACAACCACTTCCCCATGTGGCATAGTGATATGAGGGTTGGTCTACAGCTCTGGAGACCAGGGTCCAATTCTCAGCTTGGCCATAAAATTGGCTGACCCTGGGCAAGTCACATGCTTTCAGTCTCAGAGGAAGGCAAACCTTTGCCAAGAAAACCCCATGATAGGTTCACTATAAGGTTGCCGTAAGTCAGAAATGTCTTGGAAGCACACAACAACAACACCAGCAGCAATAACAACAATATACCCTTATAAATATGCAGTGTAAGATTGTGTTTTCAGTGTGCACATTATTCAGTGTGTAAGCACAATCACCTCACTTAATATTTCTCTCCCTTCATTATCATTAGATGGTGTAGTATTGTGGCTCTCCAGTATATATTTGTTGTTGAATTCTATGTCTTACAAATCAGTGATTTCATACAGTCTAATAATAAATGTTGTCAGTATTTAAAGAGCAATTACTGGCAGATCACTGATAACAACTTTAATTTGTACAAGGGACTGGGTCTCCTTGATCTTTGTATTATGGATTGGAGCAAATTTGCAGACACTGAACTGGTTCTAACAGTCTGGATATCATTTTATATCTATCTTGTTCTCACTAGCTTAATTTGCACCCAAGGCTTGAGTTAGATCCAGTTGGATATAAGAGGTGGCTGCCATGTCAGTGGGTCAGTTAAACTGCTCTGCGTTTTATTTAGAACTTTAAAGATAATATCCAATAAATTTACTTTCAGGATAAAATTCTGTAACTTGGAAAACTCCTTTGAGGTTTGGATTAGCATTCAGAGCAGATGCAACACTTCCACTGCCATGGATGTCCCTCACTACCATTAGTGGAACATTTAAAACTTTTATACTTTTATAGGAAGGTATTACCTTTCTTGTTGAAGAAAAGTATCTATAAACTAGCAAGACCAGAATGCTTTTTCTCCTTGTGGACAAGTAATGAGAAGACTCTAGCCCTGCCCAGTTGGCAGATGAAAAGCAAATGTAAATAGATTTTTTCCACCCATATATGTTGTCTTGTGGAGTGAAATATAAGGGAAGACTGTGTTACTTTGTGATTGTCAGAGAAATTGTAAATAGGTTGTAACACTGCTGGTGTTTATGTGATTTAGGACATTACCAAGAGCCTCAGCTGCTCAACATGTTGGAAAGCCCATTTTTAAGAAAAAGGAAATGAAAAGAGCCTAAAACATCAATAAATAATCATCTAGAGATGGTACCTAAAACTCCATGGTTTCAGAGCAATTTACAATACTGGCACAAAATAACAGGTTTATGCCACAATCCTATAGGCAGCATAAGTCCCAGAACATATAAACTCAAAGGAAGTTAACAGAAACAACTATTTGTAAGTATATTGAGGGCTGTAATAAACATTTACTAGATACTAGTATATATTTTAATTTATCAAATGAAAACATCAGCACCAATATACATAATTAACAACAGCACTACCTTCAGACATGGAAAGTCCCTTGCTTGACCGCTTGAATAGGCATGTGCAGAGATGAATCTCTCAGCTACTGTAAAATCCGTTATGTTGTATTCATCACCTGAAGAGCTGCTCCAAAGATTTTTGCTGTGTAATTGAAATGATTTGCCACATGACTGGACAGGATATTGAAGGGTGTTCCATATATACTCCATGCAATGTGAAACTGGAACACTGACATGACAGACTACTTGGTAGTCAGTCATCTATTTAAACCCTAAGTTGATATTTTTTATTTATCTTTATTAGAATTATAACTACTTACAAAAATATGTGAAAACTTTTACATAATATTCCACATATATATGATATATCACATTATATCCCATTCTTTAGTACTTTAAATCTAATTCATATTTCTGTTCACCATATACTTTTCATAATTACACAAAGGTATAATACCATTAATTATATCACTAATTCATTTTTAAATTCTTCTCTCTCTCTCTCTCTCTCTCTCTCTCTCTCTCTTCCCCCCCCATTTCCTCCCTTCCCCCAAGTGCTCCCCATCATCAGATCCTAGTATCTTCTTATTACTCTACCCTCCAAAATTGTAACTCTTCCTCTGGTGGTAAACCCTAAGTTCCATCTATTGAAATGGTTGCTGTTAAATGACAACCCTTTCCAGCATAGTTCAACATTATGGCAGCCTATTTCTTATTTTAATATATTAACAATATATGCAAACAGAATAATATTCTTTTATACTGACTTAAAAATGAACTAAAGATCATAAAAACAAAACAAACAAAAATATAATGTGCACTTCTCTCAAAAAGAACACAAAGCCTACACTTTACTTCCCACTTCGGATGGAATGGCCTTTGTGTCCATGGAGTTTATCACATGGAGGTCCTTCCTTGTGCTAAACATCACACAAGCGCCATGGGTGTGTTCCCTCCATGGTGCTACGGAAGTGGAATCGCAGTTCCCGCTGCGTTCCCGTCATGCACTCGTAACCGGGAGAGCCTCCTGGAGCACTTTTCTTATTAATGGGATAAATAGTTAATAACCAACCTTGTGATGGTGGTGGGATGGAAGGAAGTGCCTTTCAAGATGATGTCAGAGCCTGGGCTGCTTCATACAAGGGGATACAGTCTGCCCAATAGTGTGAACCTGAGTCATATAGGGCTTTATAGGTCATAACCAGCACTTTGAATTGTGCCTAAAAACAAACTGGCAGCCAATGGAGCTGTTTCAACAGGGGCGTTGTGTGATCTCTGTAACCTGATCCAGTTAACAGCCTGGCTCTTTGGATCTTCTGAAGTTTCCGAACACTCTTCAAAGGAAGCTCCATATACAGCTGATTTCAGTAGTCCAAATAGGATGTAACCACTGAGGACAGATCCAGCATCTCAAGGAATGGGTACAGCTGGCACACAAGCTTTTAAGGTGCAAAAGCACTCCTGGTCACTGCAGAGGCCTAGGTTCAAAGCTGAGTCTCAGGGTACTCCCGAACTGTGTCTTCAGGAAAGAGTAACCCCATCTAACACAGGTTGGATTCCTATTCCCTGGTCTGCCTTCTGACTGACGAGGAGCACTTCTGTCTTGTCTGGATTAAGTTTCAACTTGTTTGCCCTCATTCAGTCCATTACTGATGACAGACACTGGTTTAGGAGCAGGACAGCCTCCTTGGATTGGGATGGAAAGGAGTAGTAGAGTTGACATCTGCATATTGATGACACCACACCCCAAAACTCTGGACAACCTTTCACAGCGTTTTCATGTATATGTTAAATAGCATAGGGGACAACACAGAACCCTGAGGAATCCCATAGGCCAATGGCCAGGGGGTCGAGGAGGAGTCCCCCAGCACCAAATTCTGGGTTTGCCCCTCCAAGCAGGAATGGAGCCACTGTAAAACAGTATCTCCAAATCCCATCCCAGAGAGGTGGCCCAGAAGGATATCATGATCACTGGTATCAAAAGCCACTGAGAGATCCAGTAGAACCAACAGGGACACACTCCCCTGTCCAGTTCCCTGCGTAGGTCATCCACCAAGATGACCAAGGCTGTCTCTGTTCCATATCCAGGTCTGAAACCAGACTGAAATGGATCTAGATAATCTGTTTCATCCACAAACCCCTGGAGTTGCAAAGCCACCACATATTTCAGTACCTTGCCCCAAAATTGTAGGTAGGACACTGGCCAATAATTATCCATTATAATTGGATTCAGGGATGGCTTTTTAAACAAAGGTCTCAAAACTGCTTCTTTTAGGCACAATGGGATTTTCCCTTGATGTAGGGAGGCATTGATTACCTTCTTCACCCATTCATCCGGTCCCCCTCTGGCCTGTTTAATCAGCTAAAAAGAACAAGGATCTAAGACACATGTGGTGGTTTTCACTTCTCCCAAGATCCTGTCCATATCATCAGGCTGCACAAGTTGTAAAGTATTCATTAATGTTGGACAGACAGGTGCCAAGTTTATATCCATTGGCACTGTATCAACTACATCATCCAAGTTGGAGCAGATCTGAGTTACTTTATTTGCAAAGTGTCATGCAAATTCTCCATAGCATGCCACCAAGTGGTCTGCATTTTCTTCTTGAGAGTGAGCTCTGTTGGATGGCTCCATGCAGATGCAATGCTGGCAGCAAAACATAATTTCTTTGGTGCCCACATTGCCACAGAGTAGGCCTTCAAATAGGCTCTAGCCCATGTTCAGTCAGATTCACTTTAAGTCTTCCGCCAACATTGCTCTAGTCTCTGTCTCACTCACTTCATTACCATAAGCTCCCTGGAGAACCAGGGGGCTTGTTTGGCTTTACTCATTCCAAAGTTTGGCCAGAGCTTCAACCGAATCACCTGCCAAGGTGAAAGGAAACTCTCCAAGAACCCTCAGGAGTCCATTTGGATCCATCAGCCTCCTGGGGTGGATCATCCTAAACGGTCCCCTACCCCTGCAGAGGTTCCAAGTCCCAGTGATGCTAAAGCTAACCAGATAATGATCTGTCCATGACAACGGAACTATAGCAAGTTCCTCCACACCAAGATCATCATCACCCCAACCAGTACACAAAACAAGGTCCAGAATGTGCCTAGCAGCATGAGTCGGGCCAGAAACCACTTGGGACAAACCCATGGTTGTCATAGAGGCCATGAAGTCCTGAGCCACTCCTGAAAGAGTAGTCTTGGCATAGATGCTGAAGTCCCCCCAGCACTAATAGACGTGGACACTTCAACACCAACCCCAAGACTGCCTCGACTAGTTCAAGAAAGTAGGCTGTTGTGCTTCAGGGTGAGCGGTACATCAAAAGAATCCCTATTCTGTCCTGCAAGAGCCCAGTCCACTGAGGGAAGCAGAGGTCCAAGGCAGTAGAAATAGAAGCCTCTTCCTCCCTGCAGCCTTAAAACAGACCCTGTGGGCCTCTGTCTCTCTCCTACATATTTTTCCCCCAAAAGATAAGATGAATTTTCCTGTCATCATAGCTTATGGCTTCAAACAGGATAGAAGCAAATATGTTTTTTGGGAGAGGGATGTTTTGTGACATCAAATAGACCAGGGGTAGGCAACCTGCGGCCCGTGGGCCGAATGCGGCCCGGCAAGGCCTTGGGACCGGCCCCTGCCCGGTCCTGCTGCCAATTACCGCTGGAGCCTTTGGTCTCTTGCGTGAGGGTTTGGGGCCTTTGGCCTATCAGGAGGAGGCGGGCAAAGGGGGGCAAGCGGCGGGCAAGGGGGGCAAGCGGCAGGCAAGGGGGTAATTGTCTATAGAAGCCTCAGAAACATGCATTTATATTAACATTTTTTTAAAAAAGCAGCAAATTTTTTCGTGTGTCGTCCATTTTAAAAAAATGTCCTCCATTTGAAAATTTTGCCCTACATTTGTCCCGGTTTATTTATTTATTTAATTTTTTTAAAAAAATTATTTAGTTATTTATTTTTTGGCTTCGGCCCCCCCAGTTGTCTGAGGGACAGTAACCTGGCCCCCGGCTCAAAAAGGTTGCCTACCCCTGAAATAGACAAACCAAATTGCTTCTGTTTTATTGTATTTGGTTTCAAGCGGATGGGCAACTTGGGGCAGCCTCTGGCCATGAGTGCGCCTCAGTGGTACGGGACTGTGACCAGATGCCACAATCCCAAGGTCAGTCACTGCTGCAGTCCACAATGAACTGCTGGCAGGGGAGTGTTTTGGGGGGTTTTTGCACTCCTTTAGCAGTCAGGTTTGAGCTGCCTTAGGTGACCATGGTGCAACTTCAGCCCAATCTGGGGACATGTTTCATCTGAATTTCATGTCCCTGGATCAGCCCAAAGCCAGGGTTTTTGGCATGTTTGTTTCAGCAATTTGTTCCCAAACAGTTTATGGCCATAGACGGTAGTTTAGAGCCATACACAGTTCCTATATCATCCAAAGTAGAATGTAGACATTTGAAGAGCACTATTTTGCCTACCTTCATCATCTCTTCTCAAGTGAAACATATTCAGCTCTTAACTATCCTTCCTGCAGATCCCACATTTTCTTAATTGTTCCTCTCTGGGGAGGCTCCATATCTCTGAGTCAAGACTCCTGACTAATACATAATAAAATTGAACATTTATTTGTTATATCTAGACTTCTCTGCATAGAGATTGAACATGCATTTTTTTAATGAAATCAGACTACCATCACACTACTGATTCACTTCTACTGATAACACGCTAAGCCATCCAGTTCCTTTTCTAATGATTGAAAAAATATTTGAAATTTTCCATATGATGGTTGAAAAACATGTGAGTGTTAAGAAACTCTGTCAAGAAGAATCCTGGACTGATGAGAATCTTCAGAGTTCAGGATTTATTCTGCACAAAATTCGCATGAGGTTATTTTGGACAGAAAACAGCATGTTCTCTACAGGAAACACAATTTTCTGTGTGGAACAGTATATTTCAATGCAGAAATATTAATTCCTGAACATAATATGCTGTTTTCTGTGCAGAATAGCTGTCATTGGGGATTAATTATTCATAAAATTTGCACATGGTTGATTTCCATAGGAAACAGTATTTTCTGCACAAGAATAAATATTTCTGTATTGAAATATTTTCCACAAGGAAAATGCTGTTTTCTGCACAAAACAATCATGTGTAAATGTTGCACAGAATAAGTTTTTAATTGTGAATAATTTTCAAAAAATATGTAAAATCTTTCCTGCACTGGAAAGAATATTGGTTGAATTACTCATTGCTACTTTCAAGAAGAAACTTAATGAAAAATTACCACCCTTTTCACATGTTCTGTTGCCAAGCATTGACTTCTTTTGTACCTAAATATAGGAGGTTCGCTCTGGACTACTGCTGTAGCTTGCAATAATGTTTTCAATATTGATTCTGTATACAAATGTGCTAGCAATCTGCAGATTTCATAAGAATCTCCTCTATGTGCTCATATATACCTATATGGACTAGGCCAGAGAGCAGTGGATTCAAGCTACAGGAAAAGAGATTCCCCCTAAACAGTAGGAATAACTTAGTGACAATAAGAGCTGTTTGACAGTGGAACAATCACACAGTGGAACATACTGGCTTGCAATGTGGTAGAGTCTCCTCCTTTGGAGGTTTTTAAACAGAGGTTGAAGGGCCATATGTTGGAAGTGTTTTGACTGTGTATTCTTGCATGGTGGGGGGCTAGACTTGAATTACCCTTGTGGTCTCTTTCAACCCTATGATTCAATATTATCATTTATTAGTAAAAACCACATAGGACAAAGTCCTATGCAGAGATAGAATAGATTCCTACAGCAAGCTGCTGGAAAACTCCTTAAGAGTTGATTTGTGTCTTTAATGAGCACTTTAGCTAATTTGTTCAGTCAGCTACACATCCACCTAACAGTAGTATCATCCAGTCTACCTTTCATTAGCTTGTCATAAAGCATATTGTAGAAAACGTGTATCACATGCTTTGCTGAAATCAAAATTCACTCACTGCAGGGCATTCTCATGATCTACAAAACTAATAGTATATTTCTATTTTATTTCTTTAAAGTGGGAAACTCATTGAGTTCCTCATTTTTCCCACCAGCCTGTTCATTCTGTCTTCATTGAAATAGGCTTATCAGGTTCTCTTCCCACCCCAAACAGAAATTTGTGTGCATATTTCTCTGCACCATTTTTTTTTAAAAATCAAACAATTTTTTCCGTTTTTTTCCAATTTACATTTATTTGCACATTTATGTTGTCTACAACATGTCCAATCATATTATGCATTTTTTTCAAACGTGCAAAAATTTGTGTGCATTAGGAGACTACTCCCTAGAGAACAAATACTCAGGTAACACAAATAATAGCTCTTCTGTCCATGGACAACTAATTTATTGGATTCTGGTCATAATATCAAGCTAATAAAGTTTAGTGTGAGCTATTCCATTCTTATATTGTATGATAACAAAACATAAAAGTGCAGATTGCAACAGCCATAGAAAAACTTTTTTTTCCTATTTGTCAAATGATTAAGAATAGCATGTTAGTATTTTATGCTAATACAGTAAGGCACAAATGATCACCATCCAGCCATTTCCTTAATATACCTTTATTTAAATCAGTTGAACAGCTTCATATCTTTAGTATCTATATGATTTCATCCTCCCTCTTGAATTATTATTATTATTATTATTATTATTATTATTATTATTATTATTATTAT
>NC_056526.1:152970354-153024804 GCF_019175285.1 Sceloporus undulatus
ATTACAGTTAAAATATGTATTGCAATACTGTAGGCATAATTCACCTTGATTGAGCCTTCTATTAACTGAGATGACATTCTCAAACTGTTCTTTGCTCAGCATATATGGGATGTTAAAAAGGGCATCTAGGCTTGCTAATAGCTTTAATGATCTTGAGATAACTCTTTGAAAGTGTTTCAGGCACTGCCCTACATTGCAATGTAAATGAAGACCCTTAAACATACACTTCATCATACATCATTTTCTATAATTGCAGCATTATGAAATAGTTGACAATGTTCACTCTGCCATGAATTAAGATACAATACTAATTGTATATGCTGTCTCACAAAATTGGTCTATTTGCAGTACAGAAAACAGAAACACGGCTTTGCCTCTACTACATTAAGTACAGTAAATCTCTCCAACAATTGAGGAATAGTCATTTCCCTTGGAAGTATATGTATATCAGAACCAAGGCCATACCAGACAATCACACTATTTGTATAACATGTCAAGTATCACACTTGTCATTTCATCTTTAAGAGCCTCAGATTCACCCTGCCATTTGAGAATGGATGTGTATATATTAGCTATACAAAAGGAAAACAAAATAGATATGGAGCAATATAAATGTACTTATGAATTGCACAAGTCTGCACATAAAGTTTATCGTTAAAAAAAAAACTTCTTACAAGCTGGACTATCAAAAATATTTTCAGTATAAGTTAAATAATTATGTTACAAAAGTTGGTGAGTACTATACTTATTTTGCTTTATTGTTAGAAATATATCCAAATTTTCTGTGCTTATGACCAGAAAGTGGTTTTGACATAACTCTATATTATAAAAATGATTTCCATAAAAGCAGTATAAAATCACTTTTCTGCCTTGACATTCTACAGTAGTAATAATTTTAAGACAAAAAGAGGATTGTTAAAGTAAGGATTTTGTGTCCACTCCCACAGCCAAATAACGATTAGTTATAAAAGCTTCAGTCCATTAGCTAAATAACATTGAAATTATAAAGGCTACCATTTGGGTCACATATTGAAATGTTCTCCTAACGCTTAGCTATCATATTGATTTCATTTCAAGAGTCAGAGCAGAAACAATTGTAGCTTGCTAGGCTGAAAAGTGGCAGCCCTTAACATGAAATTCATTACAAGTCAGAGCACAAAGTTATGGTGTAATTTTTATTGATATATAAGGGTGTCTAAACCATCCAGTCAGTTTTCTTGTGTATAGTCAAGTCCTCAAAGCATTGAAACCAAATATCTTGGACTGATTCCGATTTATTCCATAATTCAATAATTTGTACCATTTGAAACTCATTGCCAAAATCACTGGTATGCTCACTACTAACATTATATACTATCTCTCTCTTTGGCTTTGCCTTGCGAACGAAGATTCAGGAAGGACTCATCCCACGCTTTGTACAAGCGCGTTGATGACTAAAAAGGCCAATCCAGGATAAACTGGTCCGGTTGCAGAAAGCACAACAGAAAGTCTCCTTGGGTGATGTTTCCGGGTTGTGGTTCTTTCTGCGCTGTCATTTCTCTTCGAGACTTGTTCGGTGTGAGGTTTCAAAAAAGGCTGCAGCATCGTGGATAGTGCATTTCCATGCCTCCCGATGCGAGGCCAGGGCAGACCATTGTTGGTGATCAATTTGGCCGAGCCTGAGATGTTGTTTCAGGGAGTCCTTGTATCTCTTCCTTGGGCGCCCCTCTTACACTGACCCATGGCGAGTTCACCATAGAATACTATTTTTGGGAGGCAATGGTCCATCATCCTAGAACTGTAGCAAATGAGTTCTAAAAAACGTGCTCACTATTGAATTCTGGTAATGTAAGCTTTATGATTTGTAGCTCTATCCTATGGAATTTTTACATTTGTAGTTTTACAAAGTCATTACTTTTCTTTGGCAAAGAGTGCGAATACTTCAATAAACTACAAATCTTTGGATTCTGTAGGATGGAACCATGACAGTTAAAGTGGTGTCAAATTTCTACAATGTAGATGCACCCTATGTCTCTCTCATATGAGCAATAGAAACAACAGAAACACTCAAGGCTTCCCAAGATATGTTGATAATAATTATTAAGTAAGGTTCCATGAGGCAGAGGACAATCAGCACATTCTGGTAGGAATACATGATTTGCCCTAGAATTATTGTACCTCGGTGGCAACAGTCTATAATACTGAACCATTTCTTCCATTCAATCTTCATGCATTACAAAGGTTGGGCTATTTTTGAAGGGGGTAAATAAACCAACAGCATTTTATTGCTTGATGGATTGATGAGTTTTGGAAACAAAGAGCCTCCCACATTGAGCTGAAGAGGGGTTGTCCATAGAAAAAGAAAGACTCAAACTTAAATATTTAATATAGCCACAGTATACCATCTTAGATTATTCAAATGAATCTAAAGCGTATTCATTGCTACTGCCTTACATACCTTTAGTGTTCAGTAAGCATTAGTAAAATAAAATGGAATTTACTTCTAAGTGAAGCCTTAAGTGGGAGGGCTTGAAAAGATCACAGTTTAGTTAGAAACAGTGATACTGTCTCAGGTTCCCCATAGTGCTCAGTAGCCACTATGAACAAAATGTCTCATTTGAAAATCTGCCTCATTTAATTTTAGTGGCTAAATTGGAGCCATATTCTGTGGAAATAACAGGAACATTTGTCGATTCTAAACACACTTACAGGCAAATCTCTTGGAGTTGTTTTCAAAAGTGCTGTGAAAGCTGAGAGTGGAAATCTTTGTTGTCAATGTGAATGGTACTCCAAATCCCAGAAGATGAAAAACTGAGATTATACCAAATCGGTTGAGATAGTGAGAGCAGACAAAGCACAGTAATTACACCTTGGAAAGGGAAGAAGTGTAAACTAGTTTACTTTTCTTTGTTAGAAAATTCTAGCAAAAGGTGCAATTTTGTTGTATTATTTTCCTAGATTTGACAATTACTGAAAAGCTGTAAAGGAACTTTTGAATGTAAACCTATTGCTCAGCTGTTCAGAATGCTTAAAATAAAATACACTCACTCAAATTACCCTAATCTGTTGTTTCATTTTAGTTTGAATTATACAATTTTGCTACAAAGATATGCAACTTCCACTTTACAATGCTATCATTAATTAGAAATATGTAGAATCTCTTATGCTGAAGGAAACTTTAAATGGCCACTTAATTGCATGGTAAATGAATAGAAATCACTAGTATCTTCTTCATAAACAAAAATATGGTATTTAACAAACTTCACATTGCATGTTTTATAAATGTCATTACTTTGTTATCACTGGGTAAACCAAACTCAACAAGAAGCAATTAAACTCAACACTTTCTTTGCCTCAGTCTTCTCAGAAAAGGCAAAGGGTGCTCAACCTGAGGATAATGGAGCAGAGGACAGAATAGGGGAATTTCAGCACAGAATAAGTAAAGAGATAGTAGAGGAACACCTTGTTAATCTGAATGAATTTAAGTCTCCGGGACCAGATGAACTCCATCCAAGGGTATTAAAAGAACTGGCAAAAGTAATATTGGAGCCATTGGCAATCATATTTGAAAACTCCTGGAAAACAGGAGAGATCCCAGCAGACTGGCGGAGGGCAAACGTTGTCCCCATCTTCAAAAAGGGGAAAAAAGAGGATCCCAACAATTATCGTCCAGTTAGTCTGACATCAGTACTAGGAAAGATTCTAGAGCAGATCATTAAACAGAGAGTCTGTGAGCATCTAGAAGGTAATGCCATAATCACAAAAAGTCAACATGGGTTTCAGAGAAACAAGTCATTCCAGACAAATCTAATCTCTTTCTTTGATAAAATTACCAGCTTGGTAGATGTAGGGAATGCTGTGGACATAGTATATCTTGATTTCAGTAAGGCCTTTGACAAGGTTTCCCATGACATTCTTTCAAACAAAGTTGTAAAATGTGGGCTAGACAAAGAAACTGTTAAATGGATCTGTAATTGGTTGACCGGCCGAACCCAAAGGGTGCTCAACAATGGCTCCTTTTCATCCTGGAGGGAAGTGACCAGTGGGGTCCCACAGGGCTCTGTCCTGGGCCCAGTGCTATTCAACATCTTTCTCAATGACCTGGATGACAGAATTGGGAGCATACTTATCAAATTTGCAGATGACACCAAATTAGGGGGGATAGCTAATACCCCAGAGGACAGGATCAAGATTCAAAATGACCTGAATAGACTAGAAAGCTGGGCCAAAGCTAACAAAATGAAATTCAACACAGAGAAATGTAAGGTATTGCACTTAGGGCGGAAAAATAAAATGCACAGATATAGGATGGGTGACACCTGGCTGAATGAAACTACGTGTGAAAGGGATCTAGGAGTCCCAGTAGACCACAAGTTGAACATGAGTGAACAGTGTGATGCGGCAGCTAAAAAGGCCAATGCTATTTTAGGCTGCATCAATAAAAGTATAGTGTCTAGATCAAGAGAAGTAATAGTGCCACTGTATTCTGCTCTGGTCAGGCCCCACCTAGAATATTGTGTCCAGTTTTGGGTGCCACGATTCAGAAAGGACATTGAGAAACTGGAGTGTGTCCAAAGGAGGGCGACAAAAATGGTGAAGGGTCTGGAAACCATGCCCTATGAGGAACGCCTTAGGGAGCTGGGGATGTTTAGCCTGGAGAAAAGAAGGTTAAGAGGTGATATGATATCCCTGTTTAAATATTTGAAAGGATGTCATATTGAAGAGGGAGCAAGCTTGTTTTCTGCTGCTCCAGAGAACAGGACACGGAACAATGGATGCAAGCTACAGGAAAAGAGATTCCACCTGAACATTAAGAGGAACTTCCTGACAGTAAGGGCTGTTCAACAGTGGAATGCACTTCCTCGGAAGGTGATAGAGTCTCCTTCCTTGGAGGTCTTTAAACAGAGGCTGGATGGCCATCTGTCAGGGATGCTTTGAATTGGATTTCCTGCATGGCAGTGGGTTGGACTGGATGGCCCTAGTGGTCTCTTCCAACTCTACGATTCTATGATTCTATGATTAAACAGCATAAAATATCTTTGCAAGTCAAATGAAATAAAACTTATCAAATCTAAACCATTATGCAGTTGTCTCAATATATTTGAATTACCTTTCTCTGAGATGAATGTGTAGCCTACATGGGTTTTCCCCCCCTGGGGGGGGGATTAGAAATTTGTATATAGATACAACTCAAGTTTCATAAACCTTTATTCCAACAATGAGTGTCTATTACCAGTTACCTTTTTTGCTGCAGTGGTGACATTGGTTATATTTCTAGAGTCTGAATGTTCCAATAGCTTATGATTATCCTGATAATTCACATATTTCTCTGTAAACTGTAACATGGATTATAAGCCATTTTGTTTATTTATATCTCATAATATTGGTAATGTTTGTGGTAGATTGGTTGAAAATTACTCATAATTTGTAGGTGGATATATGGTAAAGTGTTCAGATAATCTGCCTCTTTAGAAGCTCTATTTAAATGAATGTTTGCTGCTGTAGAAATAAAAAAAAATAGAATTCAAAATTTGCAAAATGCTGCAGTGTCAGACTATGGGTGGAGATCATGATGTAGTGGTATAAGCACTGGACTACTCTGAAGACCAGTGTTTGACTCTCTAGTCTGCCATGGAAACCCACTGGATGATCGTGGTCAAGTGAAAGCATGTGAAAGCATGATGTTATATTTTTCTTTCATTGTAATTTCAATTCGGTGTAAGCCACCTTGACTGCCAGTTTGGGGGAAAAAAAGTGGGGTCTAAATCAAGAGATGGCTGGATGGTATTGTACAAAGAGTTCACTTCCAGGATGGAAAATAAAATATGATATATTGGTTCTTTCAGTTTTACTATACAACCACAGAAAACCTTCCTCTTTATTGAGAAAATGTAAAGATAGTGAAGGGTATTTGGCCATTTTTAAATGTAAGTTACAAGCCTTATTTAGATTATAATGATGGGGCCAGGGAAATATCAAAATACCAATTTGTAAACCACTTGAGGAAAGTTTGTGAATGAAGACCAGGATATAGACACACTGAATAAATAAATAAACTGCTATTTTCATTACTGTGAAGTATCAGCTCATCTTAATTCATATGAATAGACCACACACATACACGGACAATTATTTTGAATGCAGCATATCATGGAATGTTACCTTATGTTACCTTATGCAGGAAAAAAATATATTTATGGATTAAATAAAACATGAAACTGATGATATGGAATCAATGGATGAAAAACCAGAGCTCATCCAAATTAAAATTGGCAGCTGGATGTCTCCCAGATATCTGCTGCTGAAGTTTGTATATTGAACTGCAAAATGGAACTGTTCCAGCCAGTTCTGCTCTGCACATGTCTGTCATTGACAGGTCACTCTGTTTCTTTATGGACTGTAAATGCCACTCATCAGACACAACAGCACTTTCATGCTTTCTTCCAGGGTGATTATGTAGCTTGGATGATGGAAAGATTCTTGAAACAAGAGCCTCTGTTACTGCAATGAGTTCTTCTTGGCACATTCAGTTCATTTCAGCCTATGATTCAGCCTTTATTTTATGAACAAATACAGTGAATATTAGGATTTTTATTTAAGAAAAATTAATTGCAAAAATGACCTTTTGCATTTAATCCTTTCTTGGGTGATTTATGCTCATTTCTTAGGACTGAGTTTATTATGTGTATAGCAACATGGACTAGTTACTTATGATAAACACACACACACACACACAACATCTGAAACAGCAGTCTTTTATTTTATTTGTACTTTGCTTTAGCCAACATGGGGTTGCAGCAATGGAGCTGAATCCTTTGCATCCCCTACTCCATCTGCCTTTTCTTCTAACAGATGATCAAGGCTGCAGACAAGCTGGACATCATCAGGTTTGTTTGCTTGGTCAGATCTAGCCAAAATTATAACTGGCCACTAGAATGACTGCTTCTCATTTTAGGAGCTTATCAATGGATATTTAAAGCAATTTACCTCAATCAGGTTTAACCCTTAATTCAAGGGGCATTCTGATATTATTGCAAGGTTTTTGGCTCCAGTTTTGCTGCCTGAATACATCCAGTTCCTTTCCCACTTCCAGAGCCGTGCAGCTCTTTTCAGATCCAGGAAATTTATGGCTTGAAAAGATGGCCACCAGAACCCTCCAGGAAGCAGGGATGGGCCTGGGATGTATTTGGGCAGCAAAATCAGAGCCAAACCCCTTGCTCATCAGGGGTGTCCCAAATTAAGGGTTAAACCAGAATGAGATAAACTGATTTAAATATCCATGAGATAAGATCCTTAATAAGAGACACCTGCAATAGGACAATATTAACTGTGTTGTGATAGCACTATTATTCCACTTGAACTGCTATGGCTGCCTTCTGTGGAATTCTGGGGTTTGTAGTTTAGCAAGGCCTAAGAGCTCTCAGCTAAAAATTCTAAATGTCCCTCCCCAATCTGCAAATCCCAGATTCCTTCCACAGGAACCAGCCACTGCAGTTAAAAGAGGAATAATGGTGTCATAATAGTGTAGTGTAATATTGTCCCTTTTCTTGTTGTCCGCAAGTCATGGAAGTCCCACAAAAGCTGTGTTTATCCAGCATATGATACTGAGGTGCTGAAAGAGGTTAGGTGCAAACTGGCTACTGTTGCAACTACAGCGGGCCCTCTCCTTATGCGGGGGATCCATTCCAGATCCTCCTGTGTAAAGGAAAATCTGCCTATGCTCAAGCCCCATAGAAAATAATGTGGCACATGCATGTGGCGGAGTGATGCGCGTTCACCATGGGTGTGCATCATTGTTTCCCTCCCCAAGCGGCTTCTGCATACACTGGAAACCACGTAAAACACATCTGCGCATGGCACAGGCACACTGATCCTGCATACTGTCTAACTGTCTCAGTCTGGCAAATACAATCCTGATTAATCTCCTGTTGCCCTACCTTTTCAGCTGTCTTTAAACTTTTTCAGTTTCTCTTTTCTCTTTCCACTTCCACCCTTTGAGATCAGATGATGCAAAGTCAATTCAAAGTGCAAAAATAGTCTGCACTCAATTTATTCAGCAGAGTGGAAGAGGATAAGAAGGAATGTACTCTTGCCCTTCCCAGTTGTTCTTGTTGTATGCCTTCAAGTCATTTCCAACATAATGGCCTGTTACAGACAGCCAAAATAAAGCTGCTTCGAGTCACTTTGGAGGTATGGTATTTCAATGATGCATGAATCCTAAGAGTCTGGAAGCTTCACCAAAGCTGCACTCCAGTCCTTAGGACTGGAGCGTGGCTTTGATGCAGCCTTTGGACTCTTAGGACGCATGTATCATTGAAATACCATACCTCCAAAGTGACACGAATCAGCTTTATTTTGGCTGTCTGTAACAAGCCATGGTGACCCTAAGGTGAACCTATCATGGGTTTTTCTGCGGCAGAGAGAGTGTGACTCAACTAAAGTCACTCAGTGGTTTTCCATGACTGATGGAAGAATAGAACCCTGATCTTCATCTTCATAGTCTAATGCTCAACCCATTACATCATACTGGCTTGCCTGTCCCAGTAGACATAGGCAAAAACAAACTGCTACAGCCTCATCTAGCTTGTGCGTTTTTCCTCATTAATTATGTATGTCATTTTGATCACATTCTGATTGCCCAGACATCTGCTAATTTTCATCTGTAAAATATTTGATAGTAAAATCCTGTCCTGATCCCTATTAGCTTTGTGAAGGAAAGAGAGTAACCAACAGTGGAAAATAGCCAATGCCAAAGGCAACTAGGCTGGCAGAGAAACACAATATGCAGCCTGGGAACTGGGAATAATGTTGCTGTTGTTTTTTAAGTAAGTTCAAAAACACAATTACAGTTAGGGATCACAGTTTTGTAGTTTTCTCTGTCTTGTGACTAGAGGATTCACAGGCTAAAACTTCAAGATATTAGAATTCAGGGGATATCATTCCCATGATACTAGCATGATGTGGTGTTACTGGAAAATACTAAGAAGTATCCGTTCAAGTTTTGGAGCTGGCTGGGAACACTTACTTTTTTGCCTCCCTGAAAAGCAGGCTCCCTTCCTGCTATTGCTTTTATTTCCAGCCTGCTGCTTTTACCATGGTAATGGATTTTTAAATAGTATTTATTGGTTTGGTTGGTTTAGGAAGGGTGAAAACTGGCAGGGGCTCTAAAATGCTGACCTATATCAAACATATATCCAAAGTGGATCCATACTGATATCAAGATGGAGCAGCTACAGTTATCTAGAATAGGGTTATATCTGAACCCTCTCAGTTCAACTGGTCATCCAATTCCTGGTAAGAACTAGCCCAAACAAACAAACAAACAAAAGATTGATAGAGAAGGGGAAATGAGAGTAACACTTAAAGATAACTAGGTGGAATAGAAACAAATGCACTATACACTGAGCAGCTCTGAATGGAAAACCTACACATGGTCACATAAGTGTAGAGGAAAGTCTATTTTTGCTTTTCAAAATTTGATCCTAGAATCTGTTGCCTTGTTGCTTGTAAGACTGGGTCATAAGTTTATTGCACACATTACAAAGTTGCATACATTAGCAGTGAGCCTAGAAAAGATGTTGATATAAAGGCATCTAAATATATTTCATAGCATTGTCACTTTGTGCCCCTGTGTGATCCACTTGTTGGTTAGGGTCACTGCTGCTACACTGTTATTAGCACTGCACACAAAGTGCTACAATTCTCATAAACAGCAGAAGGATAATTTGTTTAAAAGCAACTCATGGTGATTGTCATGTGATAGAAGGTCTTTCCCTCTTGGATGCAAATGAAGAAGCAAGAAGAGTAAAGAGAAAAGGTCTAGGACATGAATAACAACTCTATTATTCCCTCTTTCCTTTCTCATTTTTAAAAGTCAGATATGTGTGCATTCTTTTCTTTAGTATCAATCTGTTCAGTCTCAGTGGATGCCTTGACACAGCTCTTCATTTACAGAGTAATGTAGCAGATAGGAATACAGATCTGTAGTTTATCATTTTTAATTAAAATATAACATGGCTTACTTGAAAATATGGTCATGAATTATTTAGACAGAAATTACAAATATGTTACAGTTGATTCTGAAAGCAGAAGCTCCGGTGGACTGTGAGCTAATGCCTACAAAGGGGAGGAGGGTTGACATCAAGGTTCAAGTAGCTTTACAAAAAGCAAAGAGAAGTAGTAACATCCAATGGAAGGGATGTAGAAAAGAAGACAAGTTCTCAGGTTATTGAAAAGGATTATTTTATTTTCCTAATTAACCCAAGGCATTTTGTCCAAGTAATATTTAACGGTTTTTTTCAAAGGCTCATAAAAGAAGGAAAACCAGGAACAATACATAAATAACAATAATTACAACAGTTACAATTTGGCACATCAATTTTACAAGCTGAAGATACCACCCAATCTGTGTCAAATAATGAGAAAATTTGATATTCAAAGTGTATGTATATAGTACTGTATGTATATAGTACCCATGTATAAGTCTAGACATTTTAGTCCAAAACAACCCAGAAAACCTGTGTCAAGTTAGCTACAGTTCAGTGTAAGTACTGTTCTTCAACTCTTATAAAAAAAGGAATCATCCCCTTCTCTGAGTAAAGTGGTGAAAGACGAGAGCTTAATCAGTCCTGGGAACACCTGAAAGAAGCACCAATCTCCTCTACTCTCTGCACCACAGTGGTACTTCTTACCTTTTTCATTACTTAGGTAGGAAAATGGTAGTGGTAGCAGCTCTTTGACACTTCACCTCAAAGGAGCACCAAGAAGAATCCAGCTCTGAAGAATCTGAATGAGACATTGTGTATGTTTATCAGTTTTGCTGGGTTAAAATCAGGCAAAGTTATTACATTAATGTTAAAGACTGGAATCACTGCTAACGTAAGAAATTATTGCAGATGAAATCTGTACCAGAATAGAGGTGGGTTGTAACCTTGAGTGGTGTCACACTGCCTAGTGCCCAGACAATAGGGAGACTGTATCTTGAAAAGCTACCAGAAAAGCCCGGGTTAGATACAGATCGCCTACTGTCAAGGCACTGGGCAGTGTGATAAGATCCATTGCTCAGGGTTGCAACCTACATTTATCCCAGCACAGATTTTGTGTGCAATAATCTCCTTTGTCACCATTTGCATTGGGTTGCTTTTTTACATCACACAGCCACCATTTAAAATAGTCCCTTCCTCATCCATCCAGCCTTTTGAATAGGAACAAACAGTTATCCCTGCCAGAATTTTGTAAGATGTTTGGCATCATTTTTCTTTCAGTCATCATTTACATCTTTTGTTACAGACACCTAAATTTTACCCTTGATTTATCCACAGGTCATATCAAAAACCATAATTTTAGTTCCAAAACCTGCCCTCAATTTATACATGAGGTTGACTTATAGTTGAGTATATATGATAATTCTTCTTCTAAAATAACATAGATTCCTACAATCAACGCGTTCTGTTGTTGTAATTCAGTTTCTCCTCCTATATATTGACCTTCAGTATCTTTGAAAATTTATTTTGACCTTAATCTTGTATTGACATATAGTACTACCCCCCCTTTTTTTTACTTTTCTGTGAGGATGAAACAAATTATTTTCCAAATTTTCTGTTTTTTAAAATAATCTCTCTTCACCTTTTTAAATTTTTGTTTTTTGTAAATATATTATTTCAAATTTGAATTGGGTATATATAGTAATTCTGTTGTATAATATCTTTGAAGTTCAGGAATTGTTCTGCAAAAAAAAGCACATAGGTTTTTTTTTTAACATTTTCTGCACAAAAAGCAGCTTTTCTGCACATAAGTAATGGAGATGGGTTATAGACCGCCGCTTTGAGGCGGTCTGCCGCCGCCGCCGTTTGCTCCATAAGGGAGCCGTCGCAGCCACACCGCGCGGCTCCCTTACGGAGCAAAAAAGAAGCTCCAAAATGGAGCTTCTTTCTGCGGCACCCTAATGACGTCGCAAGGCGCCGCTGGCGCACTCGCAACGTCATTAGCGCCGCGACACGTTCGGACGCACAGCGTCCGATATGTAAAGATGGCACCGGCCGTGTGGAACGGCCGGCGCCATATTGTACGGACAGAGTCCGTATTAGACCCAGGGGCATCTAGAAGAGACACCCCTTTTTAAAAATGGGACGTCCTGCGGACGTCCCAAGTGGCGGTCTATAACCCGCCAATAATAAGTTTCTTGTACTAAATACAGAATAAAATTGTTCTTTTCTGAGCAGAAAATGCTAGGCTTGGTTAGCACAGAATAAGTCACAAATCATGGACAGTCTATGGAAATAGCACACTTTCTTGCAGCAAGGAGAAAAAAATTCAAAATTCTTTGTTTTTTCCTGCAAGAATAACATTTCTGGAACTTTACATCCCTACCAAGCAGATGGCTATGCTTAGCCCACAAGCAGAGCAAAAAGACAATAGCAGTTTGTCACTGTTATTCACCCGCGTTTGGTATCCAGATGAATGCTGTATTTGAGCCATCCAGTTTTTACCTGTCTCTTAAAAATGTTATCCTTTTTCTATGGATGTTTTAGTGTTATATTGAAAGAATTGCCGATAGCTTGAAAATTACTTCATTTTCATTCATCTTCACAACAACAAACACATAACAAGTGACATTACACTCACAACTTAGTGTGAGATATCTTCATTTGTTCAGAAACTTTTCGTTGCATTTGCATGCTCCATCTGAAAACAATTTTAGAAATTATCCCACCTAAACCATAGTTCTTGCTTGAAATGAATGGGAGGGGGGATGATGGGTGGGGTGGGGGGCATTGCCATGAAGCAAATGATCAGAAACGTTAGTGATGATATTTCTACCTAGGTCTTTAGAAATCCTTGATATGTTATAATATCTCTACCCAAAAAAGGATAACCAATTTTTTTTTAACATTTACTTTGATCCCTGTTTGTTTTGTGGTAAGTGATATTGAATACTAGTTTTTAGGGGAAGGTGGGATATAAATGAACAAATAATGAGAACAACATTCAAAAGGGGGGACTCAAAGGTGTGTGTAACTATATGAGAATAAGTGACGGCTGTGTGCAACACTCAGACTTCCTGTTCTTTCCCACTCCTGCTGTTTGTGCTTGTTACCTTTTATGCTCGTGGATAGGGTTTTACTACTCATAGGTTCAGGAAGTTTACAATTCAGCTTTCCTTCACTGAGTAAATATATTACTTCTATTTATGGGCATTTTAATGTTTTGTACAACAAGCAATGAATGAACAGATTTACAAGGCTATATAATTATTGCTTTAGTGATAAATTTGATTCATCCATTTTATAACTTTCTATTGCCTGAAGTGGTATAACAAAGGTTAAAGAAGTCTGCACTTGCTTACTCTGCCTTTTAGCACAGAAATGGATAAAGCATTTGGTTTGAGAATTACTTGCTGCATTTCCTTTGTGGTATGATATATATGGCTATCTATAGTCATGATAATGGAGTGAATCAGCATGTCAGACCAATCTAGTTTAAAATCATTCATTAAATTTAGTTTCCACCTCCCACAGATACATAGAATAAGTCTCCTTAGTCCAAATATATTTTGTAAATGGTCCAGAGAATAAAGATGATTGTTAAGAACACAAAAAATTATCCAATGAAAACTTTACTGATAAGTATCTAGATTGAAGTTTTCATTATTTGTCACTCTTAATTCACATAAAAATCAACATATGATGGAATGTTGTTGCTCTATTATCTGTTTTTCTGCCTTCCTTCCTGGCATTAAGAACTATGTTGGAAATTCCATATGCATATGACTCTCATGTCAAAAACATGATTTTGCTTTTGCTTGGTTCACTGTGGGGCTGGATTCAGGCTAGATCAGAGGACTAAATGTCATCCAGTGGATGCCAGTTCTTCCAGTTTTCTTGATAAATATACCTGTAATTACAGACTTTCACACTGTCCATTTTCTCTGCCACCTGAGAATGAGGCACAACCAATCAGCCTTCAGCTGGGTTGTTACCTACACACTCAAAGTCCCTCAGTGGGACTTCTGAACTAGGTATGAGAGCTACTCGGACCCCATCTCCCTTTAGCTGGATCCAGTCCTATGCCAAAACTATCAATGTTGTGAGAAATATATCTTGCAGATGTTGAATCCCCAAAATTGTTACCCAGTATATCACAATGCACACACACACACACACAAATCTATACTGAGGTAGTGGGATGGGAAGAAATGAAAAAGCTGAGTGACTTCAAGTGTGTATTGTGGAGATTCTCAAAGGCTCCAGAGACAGAGAAAATGCTCCAATTTGTCTGTTGAGCCCCATCTTTAGCCAACCAAGTATCTTCCCACTGCCCTTTCAATTTTATTGTTTTATGCAAATACAAAACATTCTCATCCAGCAAAGATATTTGGTAATTTATATTGGATATTGATAAGTTATGGTCAAGAACAACTGTTTCATAATGAAAATCAAAGTGTAAAAATGTCATGTTCCAAATGAAGAGAGGGCAAGATGGGCCATCAACTTTATCAAAAGGAATGTCAAAGATAAACCCATCTGACATTATGGTTTTTCATGCATTCTTTTTTAGCATATAGAGGAAGTTATGAATTGGTAATGTGTTACACTGATGTGTGAGATTCCAGCTCATCTACAAGCAGCAACAGAAGAGCTGGGTCTTCCATTATGGTCAATAAAAAGTAAAAGAAATTGTAATGCTGGAAATAGGCAACATTTTCTAATGAAACCAATCTTGTTCTAATGAATAAAAGATGAAAAAATGAAGATTTCACTGCTCAAAAAAGGTCCTTTGTTTATAAAAGGTAAAGGTAAAGGTAGTCTTGTCATAACCAACTGTAGCGGGCAGTGCTCATCTCCGTTACTAAACTGAAGAGCCAGCATTGTCCGAATATGACTCTAGTGGTCATGTGGCCAGCATGACTGCACCAACACTGTTACCTTCCCACCAAAGTGTTATCTATTTATCTACTTGCATTTGCATGCTTTTGAACTGCTAGGCTGGCAGAAACTGAGACTAGTGACCGGACATCATCCCATTATGCAGTATTTGGGCCTTGAACTGTCAACCTTCTGATCTTCTGATCATCAGAATTGGTGTCTTAACCACTAAGTCACTACATCCCTTTACCTTTTTGTTTGTGGTCTCACTTTTTCCTCTTTTAATGAATTGTCTGCAAATATAGTTTGCCTAAGTGGGCAAATTCAACTTTAGCTACATTACAATATATTCAGTCCATTTTATGACTTCTTTGCTTTGTTAATAGTCCTAGTTAATCATTAGAATTCTTGTAGACCCTGAGAAAAGACATGTTCTAAAAAATATCATAGCTCTAATATTAATGTTATTCATGGATACTACTTAATGTCATAAAAAGAAAAACCATGTGTCATTCTACAAGCGCTTTGGATGATTACTGAATACTAATCACAAGATGCTAATTTTATTTGTTCATACTGGGGATAAACAAAGGGAGATTTCTAGATACATCAGCAGCTGGTAGCATGAGAAAGGGATAATGGGAGTTGATCTTCAAAATATTTGAAGATTTAACTTTTTTCTTTGTATTTTAGATGGTAGTCCTACATCTGCTCTGTTCCTTATTTTTTTTTTTATTTTACACTATCATATTGCTCACTCTAAAAAGTGAAATGGAAACTGAAATAAGATAAAAAGCACAAAACAAATCACCAGGAACAGATGCTATTTCAATTGAACTGCTGCAATCTACATTGCTAGAGTTAACTCTAGTGCCAGCCAACATATGTCAACAGATATGGAAAACAAAATGATGGCCAATAGATTGGAAGCGATCAATATACATCCCCATCCACAAAAAGAGAGACACAAGAGACTACAGGAACTATAGGACCATATCACTGATCTCCCATGCAAGCAAAATCATGCTGAAAATTCTGCAACTTTGACTCCAACCATACATGGAGAGAAATCCCAGAGGTCCAAGCAGGGTTCAGGAAAGGAAGAGGAACTAGGGACCATATTGCAAACATATGATGGCTAATGGAGCACACCAGGGAATTCCAAAAGAAAATCAGCATGTGTGTTATAGACTATAGCAAAGAACAGCCAGCGGACTCCCCCGATGAGCTGTGTTGCCGCCGGGAGGTTGCGCCAACCAAAGAGGCCCTGCCGGTCCTGGTACACCCCAGCATGCTTTGCTGGGGGCGTCAGTAAGCCCAGCATGCTTTGCTGGGGACAAAAAATCATCTGATTGGCTGGCTGAGGGGCCAGGGAGAAACTTCCTGTTTTGGCCACTCTAGGCGGCTCAGAGGACATCTCTATGGTCCTGGTTTCCGGTCCTCCAGAGAGCTGGAGGGGAGGAGTGTGCTCCCAGCCCCTCCCTCTTTGCAGCGGCCTATATAAAGCCTTGTTGCCTGGCGTTTGGGGCCATTTTTGCTTGGCTCCCCACCCTCCCTCCCTCGGGTTGGTGTGTTTTTTGTCACAACTGAGGGGCGGCAACTGAGAGTGGTTTCCAGGGCTATGGAGCACTGGAGAGGGAGTCCTTTGGACCCAGGTATATTGAGGGCATACGTTATGGCCATAAGTGGAATGTAGGAATAGAGGAGTATAACCTTTTCAAGAGAAATAGGCCAAACTGGAAAGGAGGAGGAATAGCCTTATACGTCAAGGACATTTACACCAGTGAAGAGATCCAGGACATTAATCCTGGAAGCCAGGTGAAGAGCATCTGGATAAAAATTAAAAGGGAGGAAAACAACAAGGATGTTATTGTGGGAGTCTACTACAGACCCCCGATTCAGACGGAGGAACTGGATGATGCCTTTCTAGAACAGATGTCCACACAGAAAAGAGAGATGTAGTAGGAATGGGTGACTTCAACTATCCTGATATTTGCTGGAATTCAAACTCAGCCAAATCCTCAAGGTCTAGCAAATTCCTCACTTGCCTTTGAGACATTTTCATTGTCCATAAGGTGGAAGAGGCAATAAGGGGGCCAACTATTTTGGATCTGATCCTAACCAACAGGGATGACCTTTTTGTTTTATTCTATTTCTTTGCATTAATTTTTACTATAGTTTTCTTTGTTCCAATGAACAAGTCACTATATAGCTGCATTCAGAATTCTGATTCTGATTCTGATTCTGATTCTGATTATTATTATTATTATTATTATTATTATTATTATTTGATATTTCTGATTTCTAGTCTCACAACCTGGATGTTATTGTTGTGCTGTTAACTTTTGGTTTAGTATATAATATATCTGACCTTGAACTATTCTACTTTTGGAACTTTTCAAGTTTCTTCTTACTTTCAGTACCAGCTGGTGGATCTGAGGTCAATGGGGAATCTATTTTGTTTAATATGCTCTTGGTTTTAGTCTAAACTTTAAAGGAGTTCTCCAAAATGCAAGACATCATCCCAAAATAGTTTCAGCATATTTGACAGCTGTTTTAAATTGCAGATTAACATCCGGAGGTAATTCATTATCCCACCAATGCATAAGCCCTTACCTGTTGATACTCTTCCAATCTAAGATTTGACCTTGCTGTTATTTTATGACATTTCTGGAACATCTTCTTGTGCCATCACCTAGCTGTTCACTGCCTATTCTATACCACCAGATTCTGTTGCCTGAAACAGAACAGATATATGACATGAATACAGTAGCTGCTTGTGGTAGGGAGACTGATTTGAACAAGTTACCTTGTCTGAGTATATATGTGTTCTTCTGGCCATAACAAGCATTAGATACACCCCAAAATACTTTATAGAGAGCATGCTGTGTGGCCCAAACAGAACCATCATCTTGCAGTTTGGGAAAACTTGATGCTACAATGTTTTTTTCCCCAGTTCATCCCTGCATCTTGTCCCCAGATTGACCTCCTTTTTCATTCTGTTCAGAGCATGTGAAGTGAAATGTGAGTGATAGTATAGAAGGAAAACCTGCATCTTTCTTTGGCTGTAAGGTATAGGAATGATGAGTTATAGCCTGACAGTCTTAGCCTGAACTATGGTATTATCTACAATCATAGTAAATGTTCGGTTGTGATGGATATTGAAAGAAACATAAATCTGAGCTTTTAGTGCATTTAGGTCAATGCAATCACACAAATGTCAGCTTTGTACTTCATCTCTATCCTCATCAACATATAGCATATGCTGAACAAAGGAAGAATGAATTAATCCAATTAACAGAAATATTTTATGCATTTAGTTACACAATTCTGAGAGAAGATGGCTAGACATATAAGCCACAGTATCCAAATTTGTGCACTGCCAGTGCATTTATTTTGAAATAGTATGATTCACTATCACAGGCTGGGTGACCTTGGGTGAGTCACACACTCTGAGCCCCAGAAACCTCAAACAAATGTGTAACATTTTAAAAAAGAGAAATTATTTGCATAAATTATTTCCTGCATTAGCTAACTGAATAAATTGTAGCTTTTGTACAATTTTTGTTTGCTCTATTATTTTAACCCGAATGGACCATGATAAACATATACTAGTATATATAGATGGGGGGTGGACAGGCAGGAAGGCTGAGCAGACAGACAGACAGACATTGCATCTGATTGGATACAACCCATGATATTTAATCAAAGTAGGATGATATGTTTGTTCATGCTGCTTCACCATAACTACAAAAACAACACAAAAAAATAAAAACAAAACAAAACATGTTTCTTCATTCTCCTGCAATAAAATTGGTCTTCAGGAAGTACTCAGGAATTATTTTGATGTTTGTTATACAAAATTGTGTCTATTTTTGGACATTCCTTGGCATGGTAACCCCAGAACTTTGCCCCTGTAGAGTAATTCTCATGTTTGAAATTACAACATCTGATTCTGCCTCCAGGCAGAATGCCTGACAATACTGTTTTCTGTGAGCAAAGAATGGTTTTTATCTTTTATCGCTGCAACCAGACAATTCTGCCTCCAGGGCAGGTCTCTACTTTTCTGGCAGACTTCATAATGTCACAGTTTGCACAGTTCTGCATCCAAAGGATAAGTACTTCTAGGGGCAAAATTCCCAATACTGTAGTGTTACAGCTCTGTTTCTAGTACACAGCATCCAAGGGCCATTCCTCTGCCTTGTAGCTGGGAGCTACATTGCTCCTTTCATCATTGTAATGATTTAACTCTCTCAGTGTCCCATAAAGCTATATGGAACTGTGCCTCGAGCAGAAAATCCCAGTATTATATTGAAGTAGGCCAGCCTTTATGGCAGAACATGAGATTTTCATTATAGAAAGCCTGCACACTCTTAACTCTGATGTTGTTCTGTGTCTAGGGCAGGAGAGACCCCTTGGGCAGTGCTCTTATCACATACAAGCTGTGCTGTGAATTTCTTTTTGCTACCATTTTGTGAATCTTTACTTAAACTTTGCAGAAATGCAACCCAATGGTTTTGTTCCTCCTTTTCAAGAACTTTGTAAAGTAATGCACTCTGAGGTCCCAGAAGTGGAAAGGGAATCCTCTAAGGAAAAGAGATATGTTTTTCATTGCAATAATAATTCCACTCCCATTTGAGCAAATAGTTTCTACTAAATTTCTGCCCTTAACTGATACCAGTTGAATTTGGGTTCATAGCTCAAAAAAATTGTTTAAGTCATCATTTCTGCAAGTGTAACAGAACCACTGTAGAGGAAACCTTCAAACAAAGATATGACATCTCTCTAGAGTTACTTTGAACTATGTGGCTTTCCAGATATTCTTAGACTACAAGTCTCAGCAGCCCTACCCATTCTAGCCAATAGTGGGGAATCCAAGGAGCTGCACACTGGAAAATCTGGAGGGACATGTGATTCTTACCCCTGTTTAAGAAAGACATGAGTGGTGCATGGACAAACCAGCTATTCTTCAGGAATTAATTACGGAGAGAAATAATCTCTCATCCTATTTTCCTTTGTTCTATAATAACGAAGTCCTTGAGCAAATACTTAAGCCTAGGGATGGATTTTTTGTTGTTAAAGATAAATGTACACATAGACGTGTACCATGTTCTATCACAAAACAATGATACCCAAAAGAAAGTTCCCAATGTTAGCCAAATCTCATTTATACCCAATGACATAAAGGGTTTAATTATTTACACAAATAAAACAGCATTGCTTGATTTGTATTGAAGTCAATGAGCTTTTCATTGCCTATGAATAATTAATTCCATTGGTTTAAACTTGATTTAATTACAGCAAACATTCTCAGATTTGGAACAAAAACAATTTTTTTTAAAAAAAAATCCTCATTCATAAATTACTGATGCAATGGCATATTCAACATATGCATATTCAGCAATGGCAATGCACATGTATTATTCATGAGCATGTGGATTGAGCCTTAGGTTTAAATGTATAGGTGCTTTGCCAGACACTGAAGTAATGGACAGACTTATTGGTTTAAATGTAACACTTAACACATTGAGCACAAAAACTTGATTACTTTATACGGCTGTAATTCTTACTTTATTTCTTTCTTGTAGGCAAGAATAAATACAAAGGTTTTTCCCCAGCTGAGCTGAATGTTTTCACATTTTTCCAATGATGTTCCAATTTAGGGAAACTTTTCAGGAAAAATAATAATAATTTGTGCATATAAACACAAATCTTCCTGAAACATTTGAAGATTTTGCGAGAGTTGCAATGCATACAAAATGCATATGAAATTATTATTTATTTGGCAAGGTGTTTTAGTATTTCAAGACACCCTTTGCTGTTGGCAACGAGACTATGCAAGTATTTTGTGCATCTCCCATCTCCAAAAGGCTGGTCTTCATGCCTACCTTTGCATCATCATTATTTCCAACAGGTTTTGGGAAAGAAAATAACAAAATGAAACAGAGAGAGGGAGAGGAAATACATTGGGAAATATTATGGGTTAAGCATATAGGTAAATATCAACTGCCCATTTGTCCAACAGAAATATAATTTTCTGAGCAGGACGTTCTGTATTCAGTGCAAAGAGTGAGGATTCTGTGCAGAACAGGTCCACAACATCAAAAAATGGCATTTCTGCTGTAAAAAAATAGTGTTATTTGTAAGGGAGATGGTCTGCAAATGTTGTGCAGAACAGGTCCCAAACTGAAAATAACCTTTCAAAGCTGTGCAGGTTTTGAAGATTTTCATTCAGTAGAAGAAAATTAGAAGAAAATTGCTTAAATTACTTATTGCTTCCTTTGAGAACAATATTAGAGAACAATTATATCTCTGCATTGAACAATGGATAATGATTTCCCCCCAAGTCTGTTTGTCTTCTTGCCGAGGGATGTGGGGAACTTCACCTGCACCAAGTGCAAGTTGGTAGCCCTCTTGGAAAAGAAAGTCCAGCAGCTGGAGACCCAGGTAACTACACTTCACCATCTTTGGTAGCAGGAGGTTCTCCTGACCAGAAGAGACAGTCTTGGATGGGAAACACACAGAGGAAGTTGCTGGGGTGGAGGAGGTCACTTCATACACAACAGAAGTAGATAGTTGGAGGAATGTCACACACAGAAATAGGGAAACCAGGGAACATTCTGTGAGCTTGCAGCTACAGAATGGATTTGAATCTCTCTCTATTATCAGGGACAATGAGGAACAGCAGCAGGGACAGACTTCAGGGACAGAGCAGGGAACCCTGGGAATACCACCAAAGGGAACAGCCACTGCTAAGCCTCAGAGGAGGTGTGTGGTGGCTGTGGGGGACTTCTTGCTGAGGCAGTGGTTTGTGAGCCTGACAAAATGTCTTGGGAGGTGTGCTGTCTCTCTGGGGCAAACATCCGTGATGTGACACAGAAACTGACAAGACTTGTCAAGTCTACTGACCATCTTTTAATTCATGTAGGAACCAGTGACACTGCAAGGCACAGCCTTCAGAATATCAGAAAGGATTATGAGGGTAGGAAGCTGAAAGAAATGGATGCACAGGTTATCATCTCATCTCTTTTCCCAGTTGAAGGGCACAGATGTAAACAACTGGCTCCATAGATGGTGCTGCCAGCAATGGTTTGGATTCTTGGATCATGGGCTGGAGTTCCATGAAGGGGGACTTCTGGCAAGGGATGGGTTGCTTCTCACGCTAGTTGGCAAAAACATTTTTTGCCAATAGTCTCAAAAAATTAATCAGGAGGGCTTTAAACTGAGTTATGTGTGTGGATGGGGGGAACAGTATTCTGGAAGGCAAAGGGGCTGAACAAAATAGTCAAACTGACACAGATAATAGGCATCACTAAAACCTGGTGAGATGAATCTCATGATTGGAATGTAGAAATACAGGGGTATAATCTTTTTAAAATAAACAGGCCAAACAGGGAAGGAGGAGGAATAGCATTATATGTCAGGGACCTTTAGACCTGTGAAGAGATCTAGGACATCAATACTGGAAGACAGGTGGAAAGCATCTGGATAAAAATTAAAGGGGAGGGAAATAACAGGGATGTTATTGTGGGAGTATACTATAGACCCCCGAGTCAGACGGAGGAATTGGATGATGCCTTTCTAGAACAGATGACCACACACTCAGAAAGGAGAGATGTAGTAGTGATGGGTGACTTCAACAATCCTGATATTTGCTGGAAGTCAAATTCAGCCAAATCCTCAAGGTCTAGCAAATTCCTAACTTGCCTTGGAGACAGTTTTATTGGCCAAAAGGTGGAAGAGGCAACAAGGGGATCAGCTATTTTGGATCTGATCCTAATCAACAAGAATGACTTGGTTAATGGAGTGCAAGTGGTGGGATTCTTAGGTGGGAGTGATCATGTTCCCCTAGAGTTTGTTATACAAGGGAAAGGACAAGCCAGGCATAGTCATACACACATTCTAGACTTTAGGAAAGCTGATTTTAGTAAACTTAAAGAAATACTGGGGGTGATCCCATGGTCAGGAATACTAAAAGAGAAGGGAGTTCAAGACGGATGGGAATTTCTTAAAAGGGAGATACTGAAGGCACAAGTTCAAACAGTTCCAATAAGAAAGAAAAATGGGAGATGTCTCAAGAAGCCAGGATGGATGATTAAGGAACTTTCAACTGAGCAAAGCTTTAAACGGAACATTTATAACAAATGGGGAAATGGGGAAATCACCAAAGAGGAATTCAAATAAATACTGTAGCAAGCACATGTAGGGGTAAAGTCAGAAAAGCCAAAGCGCAGAATGAACTCAGGCTTGCTAGAGAGGTTAAAAACAATAAAAAGGGCTTTTTTGGATATGTCCACAGCAAAAGAAAGAAGAAGGAAATGGTAGGGTCACTGCCACTAACAGAAGACAGAGAAAAGACAGAATTACTCAACACCTTTTTGCTTCAGTCTTCTAAAAAAAGGCAAAGGGTGCTCAACCTGAGGATAATGGAGCAGAGGACAGAATAGGGGAATTTCAGCACAGAATAAGTAAATTGACAGTACACTAATATCTGGTTAATCTACACGAATACAAATCTCCAGGACCAGACGAGCTACATCCAAGGGTATTAAAAGAACTGGCAATTGTGATATCGGAGCCATTGGCAATAATCTTTGAAAACTCCTGGAGAACAGGAGAAGTCCCAGCAGACTGGAGGAGGGCAAACATTGTCCCCATCTTCAAAAAGGGTAAAAAAGAGGATCCCAACAATTATCGTCCAGTTAGTCTGACATCTATACCAGGAAAGATTCTAGAGCAGATCACTAAACAGAGAGTCTCTGAACATTTAGAAGGTAATGCCATAATCACAAAAACTTAATATGGTTTTCAGAGAAACAAGTCATGCCAGACAAACCTGATCTCTTTTTTTGATAAAATTACCAGCTTGGTAGATGAAGGGAATGCTGTGGATATAGTATATTTTGATTTCAGTAAGGCCTTTGACAAGGTTTCCCATGACATTCTTGCAAACAAGCTTGTGAAATGTAAGTTAGACAAGGTAACTGTTACATGGATTTGTAATTGGTTGACTGGCTGAACCCAAAGGGTGCTCAACATTGGCTCCTTTTTATCCTGGAGAGAAGTGACCAGTGGGATCCCACAGGGTTCTGTCCTGGGCCCTGTGCTATTCAACATCAAAGACAAAATTGGAGGCATACGTATCAAATTTGCACATGACACCAAATTAGAGGGAGTAGCTAATACCCCAGAGGACAAGATTAACATTCAAGATGACCTGAATTGACTAGAAAGCTGGGCCAAAGCTAACAAAATGAAATTCAACATGAAGAAATGTAAGATACTACACTTAGGGCGGAAAAATGAAATGCACAGATATAGGACCAGCGACACCTGGCTCAATGAAACTACATGTGAAAAAGATCTGGGAGTCCAAGTAGAACACAACTTGAACATGAGTCAACAGTGTGACGCAGCAGCTAAAAAGGCCAATTCAATTTTAAGCTGCATCAATAAAAGTATAGTGTCTAGATCAAGGGAAGTAATAGTGCCACTCTATTCTCCTTTGGTCAGGCTTCACCTGGAATACTGTGTTCAGTTCTGGGCACCACAATTCAAAAAGGTTGTGGAGAAACTGGACCATGTCCAAAGGAGGGCAACTAAGATGGTGAAGGGTCTGGACACCGTGCCCTATGAGGAACTCCTTTGGGAGCTAGGTAAGTTTAGCCTGTATAAGAGAAGGTTAAGAGGTGATATGATAGCCCTGTTTAAATATTTGAAAGGATGTCATGTTGAGGAGGGAGCAAGCTTATTTTCTGCTGCTCCAGAGACTAGGACACAGAACAATAGATGCAAACTGCAGGAAAAGAGATTCCACCTCAACATTAGGAGGAATGACTTGACAGTAAGGGCTGTTCGACAGTGGAACACACTCCCTCAGAGTGTAGTGGAGTATCCTTCCTCAGAGGTCTTTAAACATAGGCTGGATGGCCATCTGATGGGGATGCTTTGATTAGGAGTACCTGCATGGCAGGGGGCTGGACTGGATGCCCCTTGTGCTCTCTTCCAACTCTTTGATTCTAAGTCATCCAGTATGAGTCTTTTAGATACAGTATAAGCAGAATCCAACCATGCTGACCATAGGTAAAGTTCAGTGTCATAGGAATAGAACTAAACTTGGATAAGCTTCTAAAAACGTAAAAGTTTTTTTCTGATGCAAAATTAATGCTCTGCAAAACATCCATCCACAAAGGAACTGCCAGTGGATATTCAGTCCAAATGCCACAAGGAAACATTTTCTAGATTGCATCAACTATGTTTAGCTGATTTGTCAAATTTTCTTCCGATATAACAAAAGCTAGAATTATGCTGGCATAACTACACTGCTGTAAGGAGTGGAGAAAGGAGGAAAAAGACCACCAGTGTAGAAGGTATGATGTAAGAATAAATAGGCTGCTCAGGACTGGCATAATGTATCTGCCTTTCTTGATCGTTGCTTAGCCATTAGAAAAAGTACAACTACTAGCATAGTTCACCCAAAGGATTTTGGCCATAGCAGTGTTCAATACTCACAAAACATACATTTCTGCTGAAAGAAATGCAGTGGTAAACCTAAATATATTTGAGATATTAAAGCTAGGGCAATTTCCTTTTGATGGATTTGCACAAGAAATCAAAGGCAAGTGGATCATGTTTGTGGGTCACACCTGTACTCAATATCTATTTTTGTAGACATGAAAATGCACAAAATACATGTTGTAAGCTTTTGAAACTTCAGTGGAAGCTCCAGGGAGCTTTAAAAGCTTACAACATATATTTTGTTCATTTTAGTTGTCTCAATAAAGATATCACCGTTTTGTGGATTTTGGATGTTATTATACTTTGCTACATGGCCAACATTCCAACCTCTGGATATAATGTGTGTAGTGAGTACAACAGAAAGCACAACATAGAGGAGGAACAGTAGAAACTGGACATTTCTGAGGTGACTACAATAGCAAGAGTATCTAGAATAAATATTTCATTCCTGCCATCTGTTCCTCCATAGCCACATGATTTTTCATGGTAGCAATTTAAATATTAATAACTATGTGTAATTATGGATGGTTTTTAACAATTTGTGTTGCTAGGGTAAGTACTTTAAAAGGTGTTTTCATAAGAACTAAAATATTATTCACTTGTACTGTCAAAGCTCACATGCTTGTTTACACTAGCCAAACATCCATTGTGAATAAAAATAATAAAATAGCAGCAGCAGCAGCAACGACAGTGATAAAGTCAACAGCCACAGCACAGCAGTAACTTCCGAATGCATTTGCCCTGTCTTTTCTGTCTGTCTGCCTCACTATTTGCCTTTAAATAACTACTGTATATCAATACAATGTATGAAGGAGTTTCTAATGGGAAGGACAAGATAGAGAAATAACACATAAAACTGGCCAAATTTCATTATAAAGGAATTATAGAAAACGTGAAAATAGGTTTTAAATCACACCACTTATTGTATATCTCATTAAGTAAATGATAATGCACTTTTTTTAAAAAAAAAAAAGTTATCAACGTTCATACTTTAAAGCAAATCAGGCAACCTGCAACCCTCAGTCTGATAGTTTTGCTAGTAATTAGGTTTTTTCTATAAATTGGTTTAGACCTCTGAACATAGTGATCTGATCTCCATCTTGGTTGGTGGAGTAAGAAAAGGGATAAAGAGGAAGTAGCAGGAAAAGAGAGAAAAAAGTTATCCTGCTTAGAAATATATTAAGTATCTGCACATTTTCTCTTCCTCGATGAGATGCTGTTGAAAGATTTGCGAACCAGACTGTGAAAGAAAACACAATAACCTTTCTTTGGGAAGATGCATCTTTTGAGGTAATACATTTGTGTGTGTGTAAATAATGCTTTAATAAAAAGAAGAATAACACAAAATGCAATGCAAACCCAAAACAAAAACCTTCTAAAAAATCCCAAAATAGGTGCAAAAATTATTGTAACCTCACCAAGTGCGGGAATGACTTTATGTCCCTAGCCCCACTAATATTTCATTTTGGTCTTGCACATTACTGGCATACAGTCTCCAGCAGATTAAAAAACTAAGACCCTAATCTCATTACACTGTCCATATTTTTTTACTTTAACTGTCATGGCAACATCCTGTGGAATTTTGGGATTTGGAGTTTAGTGAGGCCCAAGAGCTCTCTAACAATTCTATATGCCCCCCTGCAAACCATGGGACTCCATGGGAAAACTGCAAATTACAGGATTCCATATGATTTTGCTATGGGAGAAAGCAGTATATAGTTTATAACAGTGTAGAGAAATAAGGATCAACAATAACAAAAAGATCTTCTCCATTCTTGTGTTGAGTTTAGCTTTTTGTTTAAAGCAATCTCTTTTTTTTTTTAAAAAAAACCCATCTAGTTACAGAAAAATGCCCTATAAGCATCTTCCTTGCCAACTACATCTAATCTTTCAAAGTCAACTTTCTCCTGCTAATGTAAATAAAAGATATTCTCTTCAGCCAAGGTCTTTAACATTTGTCAGGACTCTAGAGATAAAACAGCATCAAGTCCATTGCTCTAAAATTCTGACTAGTGAAAAATATATTTTATCATGCAGCTGTGGATGAACAGAGAAGCAAAAGTCAAAGTGCTTGAAAAAATTATTGAGGTTGTTTTTCTTTTTCTTTTAGTAGACCGTTCACTGTCCTAGTATGGGGGCATTTTTTAAATCTACTTCAAAATCTGGCCCTGATTGTCTGGAAAAAGCCTCATCAATCCCACCCTACAATCTGAAAGGCCTATTTTCAGTTTATCATCTTGGCTATGTCACTTTCCTAAACTCCAAGTATATAAAAACACCTCACTATGCTGCTTCCATATTTTCTTCAGGTGAGGTTCCTTTCAGATTAGAGTACAGTTGGTCCTCACCTTAGCGCTCCCTGCGGCTTGAGCGGATATGCTCAAGAGCGCGTAAAGCACGCCCATGTATAACGCGGGTGCACTGTATTATGAAATGGTGATTCCCTTTTAATTGCCATGGCTACATCCTATGTAATTGAGTTTGTAGTATGGTAAGGCTCTAGAGTTCTTTAGCTAAGGAGTCTAAATACCCCTCCTTAAACTACAAATTCCAATATTCCACAGGATGGAACAATTATACTTAATTTGGAAGCATGGTATTTTAAATGTGGGGTATGAAATAGCACAAAGAAATATTTCAAATTTACTCCATTTGAATACAGCAAACTTTGTTTAAAACAAAACAAGTAACAAGTTCAACATTCTAAGTCCTGCTGATGCAAAAAAAATGTATGGAAAGATAATTAAATGATTATTTAATTAAACCAAAGATATAGCTATGTGAAGGGAGCAAAACGAAAGCATTGCCACTTAATGAAAATTCTGCCCCAAAACGAAAATTTAGAGAGCCAGAGAAGTGTACTGATTTGAATGTTTGACTACAACTCTGGGGAACAACATTCAAATCCTGGATTGGCCATGAAAACCCACTGGGTGACCTTGGACAAGCCACACACTCTCAGCCTCAGAGGATAGCATTGCAACCCCCTTCTGAAGAAACTTGCCAAGAAAACCCTGTGCTAGAGTCACTTTAGGGTTGCCATAAGTTGGAAACAACTTGAAGGCATGGAAAAGCAATGAAAGTTTCCTTCAGTCCCCAAATTACTAGCATCACAATAACTTAAAACTTAAATTGAACATTAATAAATTCAATTTGGACATCAAAATAAAAGGGACAGGCAAAGTTACTATGGGAATGTGAACAAGAGTTGAGTTGTCAACACTCTGCAATGCTAGAAATTTGAAGGCTGGAGACACATTTCACTTCAGGCAAACAGAATTCTTATTTGAAGGAGCAATGTCTTCATTTTGTGTCCCTCTCCCACAGAAACAAACCCAGCCCAAACTCATAAAAATAAATCCATTTATTCTTGTCTGAAGCAATGAGTATAAAAGCTTCAAATCAATCAGGTTTTTTGCAGCCACCCCTGTACCACAATTTGATCTGCATCTATCATTTGATTTGAATTGACTATGCATAAATATGCAGCGGGCATACTTTTGAAGAAATTCTGTTTGTTTTTTATTTTTTATTTTTTTAGATCCTATTTTTGACCAATAAATTCACCCATCAACTAAGAAAACAGCATCCAAACCCAAAATAGTATCCAAACAAGGCAGGAACATAATGCCTTAATTCAGCAGCTAAGGCAATGTTGAAGGATGGGGTATAACTATGCAAAAACAACCACCAAATAAATAATGCACTTAAAATATAAAAGAAGGTTAAAACACAAACAAAAGTAGATCAATAAAAAAGAATCAAATCCTTTCAGTTATAGCCCAGCTTAGATGTTGTCTTTGTGAATAGAAAGATTTTTGCAGGATAACAGTAACAACGACCTATAATTTATTTATTTCATGTCTATGTCATCTTTCTACCAAACAGGAACTCAAGGCAGCTCACAAATAAAACCATTTAAAGACTTTACAATGGCGCGTTACATACATGCACAAAGTACGTCCCCAGGACGTAATAGGGTTAGGAAGGGGCATCACTTCCTGATGCCCCTAACCCTAGTATGGACTGGGTCCGTACAAAATGGCGGCACCCGTTCCACACGGGGGCCGCCATTGCTACATCACAACCACTCCACCTCCAAATGGGGCGGCGCGTAAGTGATGTACTGAGGCCATGTGAGGGCGCCTGGGGTGCCCTTTCCACAGCCCCGGAAGGAACTCCATTTTGGAGTTCCTTCCACCTTTGTGTTGCTTGGCGCAGCCTTTACATGGCTGCACCAGTGACGCAAAGCAGAAAGAGTCCAAGTAGCCCCTTTCCCCTCCTCCCTGCCTCCGCTGGGTGTTCTTGGGGCCTGAAGCTGCTTCCCTGCAGCCTGGAAAGTGGCAGATTGGGGCCTCAGAGGCTGCCATTGTGGCAGCTGAGGCCCCGATCCGGCGGGGAAAGGGCCGGTTACAGGCCGCCCCAAACGTGCATTCTGTAACGCACCAATATTTTTTTTAAATTAAAATCAAGTATTTTTAAACAGTACAAAATTACATAAACATATAAAAGTTAAAAACATAACAAAAGCACACACTCCACATAAAAACCTTCCTGGCATGAGTAAATAATAATAATAATAATAAAGTTATTATTATTAATATAATACTATGTAATTATTATATTATATATTATATATTATAATACTATATTATATATACTATATACTCCGTGACACAATTAAATAATATTATATACTATATAGTATATGGTATTAAATTATACTATATAATAATACTTTGTTCCTCTTATTTAAAATTTGTGAACAGGTGCAGAACATCTCCTAAGATGACTGATTTTTTTTTTAAGTTGTATTGCCATGTGTTATAGCAATAATCATTCAATGTATAGAATCAGAATGTCTTAGTCACATATGTATTCCACAGGAGAAGGAGATCACTTACTCCCACTAAACTGTTTTCCTCTAGCAGCCTGTGTTGCAGTAGGCTTTAAGCTCTTATCATTACCAAGAAATTACTTTCCAAGGGATAACAACAACTTGTATGGACATGTCATCATCAAAGTGTTTATCAAAGTGCTTGATCTACAATTGAACTTGCCCCTCACAATACAGGGTCTCGGATAACTGCTTCCACTTCAATAAAATAGAAGAAATGTATCACCATAAAACAGGGGGAAAGATAGCACAAATTTGAATAATATTTGCATTGCTAAAAATATGTTGTTCTTGTGTACCTTCAATGTGTTTCTGATTTATGATGATAATAAGAGAGACTTGTCACTGGGTGTTCCCTGGCAATATTTGTTCCAAGGGAGTTTGACATAGAATTCCTCTGAGACTGATTGGAGGTACAGTGGTGCCTCGGGTTACGAAATTAATTCGTAACGCGGCCGCTTTCGTAACCCGAAAAGCCTTCGTAAGCCGAATTGCCATAGGCGCTAATGGGGAAAAGCCGCGTTTCGTGCGAAAAAGCCGAAAAAAGCACCAAAAATTTTCTTCGTATCCCGAAAAAACATTCGTAACCCGGAACAATGATTTCCTATGGGATTTTTTCGTATCCCGAAAATTTCGTAACCTGGGTATTTCGTATCCCGAGGTACCACTGTATGCTATTTAAATGATGCATGGGTCCTAAGAGTCCGGAGGTCACGCCAAAGCCACACTCCTAAGCTGGAGTGTGGTGCAGCTTCCGGATTCTTAGGGTGCATGCATCATTTAAATAGCATACCTCCAAAGAGACCCGAAGCAGCTTTATTTTGGCAGTCTGTAACAGGCCTGAGAGAGTGTGTCTTGACCAAAGCCACTTAGGGAGTTTCCATGTCTAAACAAGGATTTGAAATTTGGTCTCCAGAATCCTACTCAAAAACCCCAAAACTATGCCACACTGGCTTTTAACAATAGATAGACTGATGCAAATTTAGAAAACATTATCTTTCACTCTTCAAACAGCTGATGTCTTCAAGCACAATTCTGCCTTCTGACTGTCTTTAGAATTAAGTAATTGTCCTCTCAAAAATAGGACAAATTACCATCCTAGATCACAACCTCTTCTTCAGTTTAATTGCCTTTAAATCTACTAGGCAATCTTTCACAGAAGTAAAATTCATTTTCATGATATGAATACCTATTTTCATATCTTATATAAACTACTGAAACTTCCATGAACATCTCTTTGATGTTTGATGCCTTTATAGATTCCAGCAATTTGTATTTTTCTGTGCTTCCTGGGAAAAAATAGCATGTAAATCTTTTAGAGTAAAGTGGGAAGAACTCAACTTATCAAAAACCTAAGACTCTCCAGGCACATTATTGCTTTCTATCCCTTATGGTTCTGTTTTGTTTTTAATACCTAGGAAGTCCAAAAGACAGACAAAAATGTCATTTAAATAAATCATTAACATGGAAGATGATTGTTCTATACTCTCACTGGAGCAATGGAAGTGGAGATATTATTCAGTCAAAGCTCCTTTTTATTCCTTTCAATTGTGAATTTATGATGATTTCTGGTTCTAATACTGAGCTGCTGGGGGAAAAAGGTTGTATACACAAAAAAGAAGCATCCTAGTGAGGGAGAAAAAGGAAACAGTATAATTCACAAAATGGTTTTGAAATTATTGTTGAAGGAACAAGACAATTATTCAAACATAGTTCATAGAAAATCTGTTGTCATGGATTTAAAAAAACAGAATTTTTTTAAAGGGGGTGGTAACAGTTCAGTCTTATACAAAACATATACATACTTTTCAGAAAACCTCTACACAGTATTTGTGATTACACTGGAAATTTACACTTTGACTGCATCTGCACTACAGAAATAATGCAGTTTGACAATGCTTTAATTGCCATTACTCAGTGCTATGGAATCTTGGGATTTGTAGTTTTGTGAGATATTTAACCTCCTCTGTCAGAAAGCCCTGCTGCCACAACAAATTACATATCCCAGGATTCCATAGTGTTGAGCCATGGCAGTTAAAGTGGTGTTAAACTGCATTGATTCTGCAGTCCAGATGCAGCCTGGGTGAGAACCGGTTACTAAGGTCAAAACAGATGGGCAGACAGGGATGGCTTCTGGCACCTCTGGGGGCATGGTCTTTAGATGACACACATCCCTGAAGCACTGGGGCTGCGTAAACTTCTTCCTGACACCTGTATTCTCCATGGCCCCAGGGGATCTTGAGCAGCAGTGGCTTCAAGCTACCCCTTGTGCCTGTCTGTTATGCTCCTAAGTGACTTTCTCAGTGTACAGCGTGCCCGTGCCATACGTGGGCGCACCATACGCGGCTTGAGCATACGTGCTCAAGCCGCAGGGCACACGCGGGGTGGAAGGGGTGGCGCGTCCCATTCAATTGAATGGGCGCGCATGCCCGTTGCGCCCTGTGCTCTGCCACGCCGCCGCAGCCGCCGCACACGAGCCCCATTGGAAACAATGGGGCTCGAGCATAGGCGGAATTTGCCTTACACGGTGGGATCCGGAACGGATCCCCGCGTAAGGCGAGGACACACTGTAAAATGCAAAACTATTGTCTTTATAGCAGTGATGGGGAAAGTAGAGCCCTGAGATCATATGCAGTCTGTTTTGTACTCAGCAATCCCATGAGACTCCCCAAACTGCACTTTTACTTTATTGCCTTTTCATCAGGCCAATGGGAGTGAGACTTTACCTTTTAAATAGATTAAAAAGCCCTTCCATGGCATTATTTTTTTATTGTATTTCAAAACCTGAAATAAATTTTAGTCCGTTGCAGTTTGGGGGAAATCACATTTGAACTACTTCAATAACCATTGCAAAGAAATAGACGTTGAGAACAAAAAAGTGAGAACAAGAGATCTCTTTCCTAACATTCATGAAATCAAAGAAAAATTTAAATCAAGAGTGGGGATGCTCTATGATTAACAAGGAACACAATAAATAAAAAGATGATACAAACATTGTCCAGAAGAATTATATAAAAGAAATGCAAAGATGAAATATTCATTTGAAGATGAGCCATATGAAGAAGAAATTTCAGTTTTAGAAAGCGAAGTGAAAGTAATGGACAACACCAAGAAATTTGAAAAGAAAATCAGCATATGCTTTATTAATACTGCATGGCGTAGACTGCCCATGGATGTTCAGCCTGCCCTGGGAGTGGTCATATGGACAGAGGGATTTCTAGAAGAATTTAAAAAACTCAGAAATGGCCTGGTTTTTCTTCCCTGTCTGTTCAGCACCTTGGTCTATTTTCTCAGATGCATGGAGGAAATAGACCAGGTCTACCAAGAATCTATTGCTCCAAATCATCTGAGAAGACCCAGAGCCCTCCTAATACCACAGCAGCAGTCTGAAAAGGTATCCCACTGGACCTCAAAAGCAAATGACCCATTGTGGCAGTAGCAGATGTGCAAGGCAGCCCAGTAGGACTCTTAGGTTGTTAAATGCTCCGTTGCATTTGCTTTGTTTTATTTGATTTATTTTTTTTGTTGTTGAATTGAATGAAGAGGGGATGAGCAGAAGCCTCTGACTGCATGCTGGCCTACAAATAGAGAATGGAAAGGGGGTATTGTTGACAAGACAGGTGAAGAGATAATATGTGAGTGGAGAGAAACCTTCTATTATAAGAACTTAGAATCTTTGCAATTTAGGTATTTTCTTCATGACAAGTTCCACTTGTTTTTGTTTTGTTTTGTTTACAGAAAATGACATTTTATGCCTTTTTTTTCTGGGTTTGTATTAGATGATTTTCTGTGAAGAAAATACAAGATGGAATACGGATGCAGTGACTTGCAAACAGGAGAAGAGGAAGTGAAGAAAGGGTACACAAACAGACTTGGAAAGCCACAGAGAGACAAGAAGAGGGAGACAATAAAAGGAGGCATACACGATGAGAACAGAATGAAGGTAAGGCAGCTGGAGAGGGGTGAACAGAAACAAAAAGCAGAAGTATTTGGTATGTCCTGGTCAGACAGAGAATGCCTGCTACAAGCTTCATTTGCCACTACCAGTGCTGCTAAGACTCCATGAGTTCATGTGCTGAGGGATGACTTCCAGGGCTTCAGAGACCACACAGGTGGGGCTGCTAGGTTACGCAAAACCAATTTTAATTTTGCAACTCCTGAACTAGTGAGTTTCTTTTCCTCAATTGGTCTTCCTGCCAATACTCACCTTGTCACCTTCCTATTGCTAATAGCCAACAACCTTCACGGTAACTCTTAAACAAACTAAGCAACGTGAAGTCAAAGACTTTCATGGCCAACATCCATAGTTTTTTTGTGGGTGTTTGGACTAAGAGGCTTGAAAAACCCACAAAAAATCTTAACAGCCTTCAACAGATCAAAGAAGTCCATGTCTTATATATAAGCTGAAATGTTTCAGGCTTTTTAGGGTTAAGGGCCATTTTTCAGCATCTTTAGTTGTCTGTCCATTTTATCTTGTGCATGCTCCTTAACACAGCAATATAGTCATGCACCAATATATATTTGCTTGCTTCTGTTTTTAATGTACAACTTTGAATCCTCTAGATAGAATGTGAAAAATTACTTCACATGTTACCATCAATTACCATCACATTTTTTCCTCAAAGTTCTTTCATAATATGCTATAGATGTTAGGGGAATGTGTATTTTTGAAAGAAATGCAAGCACAACCACAGCTGTATCATATTTGACAGTGTATAATACATAGCAATAGAGTCTGCAAGCAGCCATCAAACACCAAACACCTGGCACATGAGAGGAAAAATCATGGCAGTTTAAATACTGCATTTTAATTCACTTTCCAGCAATTCAGAATATGTAATTACTAACTCATAAACATAAAAATATGACAAAATAAACCATTTACTTTGAAAACACCTAACAAAATGTGCAGATAGTTCTTAAACACTTGTATCTTGAAGACTCCCATCTACCATATGCCACACTCACATGTTTAATTAATCTTTTAAGTCCCTTTACCATAAGCTTCATTTTTTAAAATATGCATCTTTTAACATCTACTCTGTATTTCTCCTCTGACTTGTACAATTCAACAGGCTGGGTATTGTCAAACATGACCTCTTCCACTTGTATACACTATTATGCAAAGGGAACTTGTAGCACCTTTGAGACTAACTGAGCAAAAAATGTTGCAATATAAGCTTTTGTAGACTTGTTCCATTTCCTCTATGCATCTAAGAAAGTAGACCAACAGCATATACAGACCAGTGATAAACGTCAGCATCAGCGCAGAGTGAGGGGTGTGGTGTCCACACAGTGTATGCCCAACACTGCCTGATGCCACCATCACATTGTGTGCTCAGCCACACGGCAGGTAGCATCACGGCATTCTTTTGGCATTGCATCCAGGTGAGACAGTGCCAAATGGAGCACCAGAAGGTGCTGCCATGTCGGCTAGGGTGCCCTTTCTGTGGCTCAGAAAGGAGCCATTTTTGCAGTTCCTTTTTGTGCCACAGAAGTGCCAGATTGGGGCCACAGCTTGTAGTTGTTGTGCCCCAATCTGGCACTAAAAGGAGTGGGTGCAGAACGCCCCTTAGGGGTGGTCTGTTCAGCTCCCAAGGTGCTGAGTAGAAAACTGGGCCATTCCTAAGTTTTCCTAGTTTGGCTGGAACCCCTTCTGTCTGCACTACCCACTCACAAGGCAGGCTGAAAACCCATGGACATTCAGCACCAAGTAGCATCAAGCCACAGTGCTCCATTATTATTATTATTTGCCTCCCCCATGCATGTGCACCATTGCACAAACATGCCAATTACCTCCCACCTCCTACACAGCTGGCATCTCATTGGATGCTTCATGTGATTGACCACACAGTCACACAAACAATACACCACCCCTACAGTGCACCAGTGTGCCCAGTGACACATTGGCAAATCATAATCATGAAGTTCTCCCATACATGCTCCATTCCCTCTCCTTCACCTCATGCCCCCCTTGTTGGACTGTCTGATTCATGTATGTTTTAACCATTGCATTATTGTTGACTTGAAGTGTTTGTCATAATTTCACTTCATGGGCTGTGTGTGAAGACTTGATGATGTGATGGGCCAGTGGTGCAGCTGGACACACGTGCACCTGGATTCTTAACAAACAAACAAACAAGTATGGCAAACAATGATGCTGGCAGCTGCATCTCACCAGTCCCAGGGCACATGCTGCTGACCACTTCCATACGCCACACACATTCCTGCACTCATATTGTGCTGTTTATATGCTGGTGCAATAATGCATACTTTCTGTGTTAGAGTTGGAGTAAAAGGGCAATTTTGCTTCAGTTATTGCCCTTGAGTGCGGTTTCATCCCAATTTCATCCTGTTTTAGCCTCATGCATTGTCTGTATACTTCTGAGTTTTAGACAATCAAGACAACCTTTTTTCTTTCATAAAAGAAATGAGAGGAAAAGAAGTGAAAAGAAATCTATTATTAAAAATACTGTGATTGTCATTTTAAGTATATTTTTGGTTAAAAATAAGCTTGATGGCATGAAAGAGCATGAAACAAAACAAAGGGGATGTACAGATGAGAAGAAAGGGGCGGCCAATTTTCTGGATAATTGCCATGGCAACCACATGGGCTGGGCAATGATCCACCCTGAAAAGGAGTTGTGAAATGCAGCTTCTTTCCGTGCTGCTGCCAAGGCACCATTAGCGCCCTGGAGCAGTATGGTGATGTCTCTTGTGTGCTGCGCCGTTTAGAGGCAGTGCACGAGGTATGACATCAGCGTGTGTGCCATCTAAATGTGTGCATACCCAAAATGGCACCAGGAGAGCACAGAGCATGCGGATGCTCTGTGCTCCCCAGTTCTAATTTCGGCCCCAGGCCTCCACAAAGCGGTGGTTTGTACCAAAGTATGTGTCTGTGCCCTTCAGAGCCTTATAGATAAGGGTAAAACAATTGTTTCATTATTTTTGTCAGTGTTTATGCCATTCCACATAAGTGGTATTTGTGCTGCTCTCCATATGTTATTGGAGTACAGGTCCCAGCATCTCCCACCTTTGTCTATTCTGGCAAGGGTTTCTGGGACTTGCAGTCCAACAATGCATAATATCAATGTTTTTTTGCAATGGATTAAGACTTTGCATCTGTTCTTCATACACTGTAATGAAATTTCCATCTTGAAGTTTTAAGAAAAGTATTGTTTTAATTCTACTTATTTTATCCATCAGTAGCCTAAATCCAATTGTATAGTCCATAACATAGGATATTTGTTGAATCAATATGAAGTTTCTAAGTCATCACTTATCTAATTTTCAATGATTTAATAGATTTTTTAATTGGAGCTAATGACTGGCAAGTGTAATTGCCTACATCATCATGAGAAATGTATAGTAGAGTACTCTGAATTTGGGAAGACTGATGGCAAGGATGTGCCAAGAATATTTAACAGTGCAATCCTATGCATATTCATTCTAGTTTTGGTGGGGCTTATCTCCAGGTTGGATGTTTGCAGGAGTACAGTCTATATTTACCTCTCCAGTGAGTGGATTATAGCATGCAGGAGCACTTTTGAGGTTAGAAGCTAGAGGTAGTAAGTAACTTGTCAATTGGTCCTGAGAGAATATTTGCTTCAAGTTTTCTTTCTTTCTTTCTTTCTTTCTTTCTTTTTTTGGTCAGGTCACTGATGAAAAAGGACTACAAACTGCTTTTATTAGCACTGTAAATCAGAAGCATTTACAAACAGATCTGGCTGAAAGCTGTAGGAAGAGACTCTTTGTTTTAAAATGTTTTGTTCTGAGCTTAATGGTCTTTCTCATTTTGTAAATAAAAAGAGGGTGGGAAATTTGGAGTTCAAGAATAGTTCAAGTTTTAATACCACAGATTAACATGGGAGCCAGATAAAGGCCTTCACATAAAAAAAGATTCAAGGGTTATCTGAATAAGAATAAACTGTATATGTTAAAAAAGGTTATTGATGAAACACTGCAAATATTACAAATCTCATAGAAAATCAAGTGCTGCATGTTATTGTCTACAGAGAGCCCCAGTCCACATAGAGCAGGAGGGATGTTGGAGCTCACCACCCCACCCCCCCACCCCCCCACCCCAAGATATGAACACATTTCCAAATCCTGGAGGGAAGTCAAAGGAATGTGTGTAAAGTAGAGATTTTTATATGCTTGCATTAAGAGCTAAAAACAAAACAAAACAAACAGACAAACAATAAAAACAACATAAACAGTTGTACCAAGTTCAGCTCCTCCCTCTATCTCTCATGACAAAGCAGAGAGGAAGGGGACAAACACTCACTAATTTTCTGTACAAGTGTGGAGAAATTAATTAGTTTTTCAGCACCTTTTGAAATACTATGCCAGAGCAGAAAGAGTTCAATGAGACATAATTGTAGCGTTAATCAGACCTGTGCAACTGTTCCTTTTCTTGACCATTCTAGGCTGTGCCATTGAATATTCAGGAAATTTTCATATATTATATGGCATAGGTCCTGTCTGCCCTGGCCAGGATACTCTGGGGGCAGCTCAGGTTATCCTGGCCCCAGAGCTGCCCTCAGTCCCCCCCCCCCAATTACCTCAGGACCTCTGTTCTGACACCAGGTGGCTATTCATACATGCATCCCACCATGTCATCCAGCACCACCACCATAGTAGCAAGTCGCTTACACCAAAGTCAGTATGAGGTGCCCAGCCACACTCACTTGGTTGGGTGTTTCATTCTGACCCTGGAGCAAGCAACTCACCACTGCCCCACTGTTCCTGGTGGCACAGTGGCACACATTTCAAACAGCCACCCAGCATCAGAAGAGAGGGCTCCAGATCTGGGAAGATCTAGAACAAACAGGGATTTATTTCACTGTGTTATAAGGGGGTACACTGCTTGGTTGATACTGAACAGGCCAGATGTCCCTGCTGAAAGAATGGGGGATGCCAGTTTATTTGACCTGTGCACATAGGGCCATATTCTCCTTGTATCAGTTTTTCAGATCCATTACAATTACATAATGCTCTTTTAATATTGTCAGAGAAAGCATTGAACCTAATCTCTATGGTCTGGAACAGATGGGCCAAATGAAGTGACTTGTGACTGCTTTGCAGGTGTGGTGTTAAAACACCGCATGCCTCCAAAGAGGCCTGAAGCCACACCAATGCTGTACTCCAGCCTTTTGTACTGGAGCAAAAAGGAGTCAGATTTATTTGGCACCTGGCAGCATGGGTTGAGCACTGTGGTTGTGAACCACTTTCATAGTGAGCCGTGTGGTCAGTGAAGACCCAATTTGCTTCTGACCAAATCAGACACTGATGTCTCCTTCCCGCCCATCTGGTCCATCCCTATGTATTTCCAGCCTTTGCCTCTTATCTCATTACTTCTATCACTCAGCAATATGACCCACCAGTTAAACACCAGTTGAACACTAGCAATGTAATTCTATGTGTTTCTACTCAAAAATAAAAACTATTTGGTGTAATTCAGTTTGCTTCTAAATGAGCATATAAATCTTTGTATAACAGTGGTGGCCAAAGTGTAGTTCAATTAGATGTGATTGAAGTGCATCTCCCAACATTATCTACCATTGGCTCTATTGGCTAAGGCTGATATGAGTTGCAGTTTAGCTATATTTTCACATCTCTGTGATATCAAATGATAGCCTTAATGAACCAACACTCCTTTGAAGAAATTTTCAGACTTTTTTTTCACTCCTAGACTGCTAAAGAATTTATCTTACGCTGGAACATTTCCCCCCAAGTCCCAGCCTAAGCATTGCTGAGTTGCATGGATTCATAGATTGATCTGATATAATGCAGCTCCATGTGTTCCCTATCATGAATTATAAGAAGCAATCACTGAAGTAGTCTTTACTGAATATTTAAGCTAGTGAAAATTTACATATTTCTGATGACATGCAAATAATATATTTTATATCCTCGCATTTTTTCATCAAATTACATTTAATGCTACTTAATTCAGGTATTCAAAGTGTCTTAAAATTGCTTCCATTGGCTCTTTAAATAGCATATTCTAATAAAATGATTTCCCAGAAAGCATCCTGTTATTCCATAATGTGGATTATCCCCCATTAAAATAATGAAATAAATTGTTAAAAACTATAGTGCGTATTGTTGTGTTGCCTGCAAATATATGTGCTCTGATGACCAAGGAAAGGACACAGTTATGAAAATGGGCCATTTGGGTGATTAAGCAGATGTGCACTTTTGCCCTATATCAGGACAAATTTTAGAAATGAGGAGTCATCTGCTTCTGCAGCTGGAAAGCTCTGAGGGAGGATTAGCACTTTCAGATTGCTCACTGTAAACAACCTTAACATTACCGAAAAGCATAGAACCATCTCTATCAGGTAATGATAACCCAAGGAGCAACTTGGACTACAACAGATGCTCCTTAATACAAACTACTGGCCTACAGAGTAAATCTTATTCCAACCTATATTAAAAGGAAATGCAATAAAATCATTCATTAATATCCTGAATATCCTGTACCAGGAAGTAGGAAAAACAGAAGTGAATTAGCTGATTAAAGAGAGAGAGAGAGAGAGAAATTAAACTCTTATAATTATATTTTTAAAGATGATGATTTCAAAAAAAAGAACTGGAAAATGACTTAATAGTTTAAAAGGAAATTGCTATGCATTCTGTATTGACGGAAGCAGAACTTTTAAAATAGTTTATAGTAAATTCTGTTTTGCTTGAGGGTTTTTTTTTTAAAGAAAGAATCTGAACAGTATAGTGAAAGACATGGCAATAGACAGAGTGGTAGTATTTGTGTTCCATTACAACATTTCCCCCTATGCTTTTGATTTCTTAGATGTCTATTTACACTGTATTTTTTGAAGATAGTCAATGCATTTGTAGATTGTCTTTCTTCAGCAAACCATGGATTAGGGGACTGAATGATTTAATCCTCAAGGAGTTCAAAATATGTTCAGCGTAAATTGTACCGCTGGCTCTTTTCCATTTGCTCTAGCCCCTCTGTTACCAACTGGGCTGAAAATTACAAAAACTGAAAGCTGCTGTTGGAATCCCTTTGCAAAAATGAACATACAAAAGTGGAAGACTAATAGTTTTCCAGAAACCCTGAAGAATATGCTAACATATTGTTGTTACAGAAGGTAAATTCAGAGCAGCAATAGCAGTAATCAAAGGAACTATTTAATATTTTAGCATTTTAATGGCCAGCTTTATCAATTTAAAGCAGACAGGAAGTGCTAGATGCATGCCTAGAATGGAAGAATCTGAAATAAATATATTTTTCAAGTGTGCCCGTATATTCAAATAGAAAAATATTAGCTCAAATAACAGGAAAGATGTCAGAAGGATTAGTTAGAATGGTTTCATAAGGGAGAAGGAAACCTCTTTTCAGCTAGCAATTCGTGTGAATTAATCATTAAGAATCATTTGATTTTTATGTACTGAAAAAGGATAATAAAGTTGGTGTATCAGCAATATAGCCTTTAATGCAACCATTAGTTGTGTGAATAAAGGTGATCCACATGTTTCGTACACAGATCTCTTCTGTCTCCATTAATTTAATCATGGGGTCACATCCAATAACGAAAATTATTCATGGTGCTGTACATGCAAAGCACATGACTGCCTCCACATCCATATCAATGTATGATTGTGTGTGTGTGGATGCAGAGAGACAGTGTGTGTCAGAGAGGAAGAGTCCTATACAACCCTAGAGGCAGTCAGTTCTTCCACTGTTTTGAAAACATTTGAAGGGACTGCAGTTTTTACTCAGTGATAGGGATTTTTACCATCAAAGATGTTAAAGAAAATAAAGAAAATGTTTGAAAAAAAAACATTGCAACTCATCTTGATTGACCTGCCTGAACATTCTGTGTGTGCCTATATTAGGGATGCAAATAATGTTCAAAAATATGGGAGAAAGCATATATCTTGAATGTCAGAAAATCCTGATGAGGAGAATACTAGACTGGCAAGAACCTTCATGGTTTTATTTTATTTTCTGCAAAAAAAAAAAAAAATTGTTTTTTTTTTATTTATTTTACTTTGGGTGTAGAGAACAGCATTTTCTTTATAAGCAGTAAAACCTAGGGGTGGAAAGAATATTCAAAAGTATTCATAAATACTGAAGAACCTGTTTTTCAATATTGAGAAATCTTGTTCAGAAGAATTCTGAACTGATGAAAACCTTTACGGTTTGGGACTTATTTTGTGCAAAATTCACACATAGTTGTTTTGCATTTGTTGTTGTTGTTGTTACCTGCCCTTGAGTTGTCCTTGACTCATGGCAACCCTATGGGTGCAAAATGTCCAAGACCCCCTGTCCTCTACCAATCTGCTCAGGTTCTGCAGGCTCAGGCCCATCGTCTCCCTTATTGAATCTAGCCATCTGGTATGTGGTCTCCCTCTCTTTCTACTGCCTTCCACTTCTCATAGTATCATTGTCTTTTCTAGTGACTCTTTCTTTTTCATAGTGTGCCCAAAGCACACCAACTTCAATTTAGTCATCCTGACTTCCAGGAAGAGTTTGGGCTTGATTTTTTTCAAGGACCCATTTGTTTATCTTTCTTGCCATCCACAGGATCTTTAGCACTCTTCTCCAGCACCACATGTCAAATAGTTTGGTTTTCTTTCAATCTATTTTCTTTACTGTCCAGCCCTCACATCCATACATGTTGATGGGGAATACAATAGTTTGGGTATTGCTCCCTTTAGTATTCAGTTTTATGTTTTTGCACCTTAGAATTTTTTCTAGTGCTTTTATAGCCACCCTTTCCAGTCCTTGTCTTCTTCTAACTTCTTGACTGCTGTCTCCACTCTGATTAATGGAGATTAATAGAGATTATCCAAATGGAGAGAAAGGATGGGATGCTCCCCTCTTTATAATGTGATTGCATAAAGATCACACACTGTACTCATCCCATCATTCGTCTGTCAATGAAATGGAATGGTCCCATAACTTTTTATTCATGGGAAACAGCCATTAATAAAAAGTTATGGGACTATTCCACTTCATTGATGGGAGAAGGACAGCATGAGCTTCATACAACTGTGTGATAAGGACAGGATCATTCCATTTCTCTCCCACCCTTTTTCTCTGTTTGATAATCTCCAATGGTTGAATCAAGACATGAAAATTATTTGACTATTTCTATTTTACCATCATCTAGGATGTAGTTCTTCTATGCTCATTATTTTTGTTTTCTCGTTTTTGTGTTTGTTTTAATGTTCAGCATTAAGCCAACCTTAGCAAATTCTTCTTTGAATTCCTTTTATAATTGTTCCAGGTCTTTATTGTTTTCTACTAGTAGTATGGTGTAATCTGCATATCTTAGACTGTCAATGTTTCTTCCTCTGACCTTCAGTCCTCTGAGTCTAAACCTGCTCTGTGTATGACATTTTGTGCATATTTGTCAAATAAAGAGGGTGATAGAATGCATTCTTGCCTTACTTCTTTGCTGATTGGGAACCATTCTGTTTCTCTATATTCAGTTCTGATAGCAGCCTCTTGTCCTGAATGCAAGTTATGCATCAAGGCAATTAGATATAATGACACTCCCATTTCTCTAAAAGCAAGCCATAACTTTTCATGACCTATGTAGTCAAATGCCTTGTTGTAGTCAATAAAATGCATGCTGATTTTCTTCTGGAATTCACTTGTGCACCCCATTATTTATCGTATGTTTGCAATGCAATCCCTAGTGGCTCTTCTTTTACTGAAACCTGCTTACACCTCTGGGATCTCTTGCTTCTTCATTTTTACACAGAAAATGCTTTTTACTTGTTTTGTGCAGATTTTTCACAGAATAAAAACTGAATTATGAATAGTTTTTAAAAATGTTATTTCAAAAACTTTTTTCAGGAAGAAGAAATTTGCTGAAATCGCTTGTTGCTACCTTAGAGAAGAAACCTAGTGAGGAATTACACTCCTAATAAAACCATATGTGAATTTTGTACAGAATAGTCCCAAAACAAAACAAAACAACAACATTAGCAACAATATTTTTTATCATTTACCCACCTCCTTCCAAGGTTTTGGGAAGAGTACAACACAGATTAAAATGCATAAGTTTTCAAAGGCTTTTGCATGGTAGGATGAAAGTAGAGAAGAATTATATCCATAGTTTATGGCATTTTCTATTTCACAGGATCTGAAAACTTTACTAGTTTGGAAATGGGTTTTTGTTGTTGTTGTTTTATTTTTTGTTTTGCTCACTGACAGAAACATTTTTGCATGTGCCTCATCAGGCAGCAAATTTCTAAGTGTGAAAGCCTACTGAAACTGGTGCTTGTCCCTCCCTCCCTTTCTCTTAATTTGCCCTTTTTTCCTGCTATTTCTTAAGTAAATAGTGATTCTGATGCCTCAAGGTGGCTCCAAACTCTGTGGAATGCCACTTCTTACTGAAGCTATGCCTGTTGAATATCTGAAACTCTTGCAGCAGTTAAAGGCCCAGAAGCCCTGTGAGGAGGAAAGGTAATCCTACTTGTTCCCATTATATTCAAAATAAATAATGGATTTTTTTTTATTAAAGTGCCACTTTGAAAACTGTGCCCCAACTGTCCTCAAGATTACCTGCCTCCACTGATCTACTGCCAAACAGTTTAATTGTATGAGCTCAACTAGGTGATACTAGATTCAAATCTTAAATACAAAAGTTTTTCCCGACTCTCTTTCTCTAAACCATGTACAATTTGATAACCCCAAATCTCATTGTCCCTCTCTCGTTTTTATTTTATAATTACATCTGCTCCATTCAGTAGCACTTTGGTGGAGTAGCTTTCAACTGAGAGAAAATATTCCTGGAAGTTTGTGTAGAATATCTTGTGTTTACTTAAGCTGCATCCACACTGCAGAAATAATCCAGTCTGACACCACTTTAACTGCCATGGCTCAACAATCTGAGATTCTGGAAACTGTAGTTTGTTGTGACACCAGAGCTATCTGACAGATAAAGATAAATGTATCACAAAACTACAGTTCCCTGAAATGCATAGCATAGGGAGCTGTCAAAATAGATTATTTCTGCAGTGAGGATGCAGCCTTAGACTATTAAAATCACTGCCTTACAATAGCGTAGAAATACCTGACTTGGTATGGAAGTATTCTGTAAAGGTATTGTTGATTTGTTTGTATTTTGACATGCAATGAACTCTTTTAGCTGATATAGTGGACTTACACCAAACCTCAGCTTGGCCTGAAATGTTTTAGAGCTTAGAGAGAGAATACCCCACCTTTCCTGGCATTTACAGTATTGTGTAGTCATGCATGCCTTTCTTCTTTTCTGGATATCTTTTGATCATGTTTAAAGTTGCTGTTCCCAAATGATTACTTCCTTTCTCAACTGATGCAACAAAAGTTCATCACAGGGGGAAAAAAGTCCCACCGTGCCTTTTCTTTTCAACACATAGGCAGTGCTGAAAACATAAATGTCCGTGTGCAAAGCTGTCATCTCATGCCCATTTCTAAAATCTATTAGCTCCACAGGAAACCTGAGGAAAGAGAACACATTAAAGCTTTCTGCATTGCAAGGGTGAAGAACCTCTATTCTACTATTGTTGTAAAGATGCCATTGATAACCAAAAAATAAGGGAGAGGCACACATCTAGTTCTTTAAATTGTTATGTTATAAGGTAAAGGCTGAAAACAATTTTAAAAGAAATATTCCACTTTCTTTGAATGGGTGTTTGTTCTACTTCCTAGTCCTCTTAAAACTCAGAGGAGTGGGTACTACTCTTCTGAAAGATTTTTCTTGACTTTTTCTTCTTACTATTAATTCCAGGGTGATTTGACCTAGAAAATGAACAGTATATTTATGAAATATTCATGATGAGTATAGCTGGCTGATAACAAAAACAAAATGAAGTTTTCCTTGTTTACAAGAACAGATTGGAATGCATTTACTATTTTTAAAGGAAAGTTTTACATCTTATACCCCAACATATTTCACAATTAATCTCGTACCAACACCCCAATTATTAAACCACTTAGAGCTATGGTAATGAAAGAGAGCATGTTTACACTGTAAATTTGCCCAAAGACCTAACCATGATATAACTTTATATTGACCATTAAAAGGCAAGGGCAGCACTGATATTCTGTGTTATCCTCCAGAAAACATGACTACAAAAGTCATAATTCAGCAAAAATGTACCAAAACAGTTTGAATTCTGAAGAAAATTGACATTATTCTAGCTACCAGATCTCACTTTGAACACATTTTGTATAAATTACTATAGTTTTCTCCTTTTTTTGGTCATATCTCATATGTATGTGTGTGTGCACGTGCATGCTAGTTGCTTTGCAAAGTATCCCCAATACTTTGAATATTCACACAGTCCTGGCTGCAGTGATTTTCTTTAATTTAATTTGATGAACTTGCATTCTTTCCTAAGGAACACACTGAATTAGGAGCTGTACAAACACCTGAACTTAATTATTTTAACCCTAGCACACGCGGAGCGCACACAAAATGACAGCGGCTGTTCCACACAGCCGCCACCATTATGACGTCATGCCCGCGCTGCCTCCAAACGAGGTGGCGCGGACGTGATGTCCTTGCACCGCGCGAGGGCGCTTAGAGCACCCTTTACGCGGCGTAAGAAGGAGCTCCAAAACGGAGCTTCTTCTGGAGTTTGCGTCGCTGGCATAGCCTTCAGACAGCTGCGCCAGCGGCGCAGAGGAGAAAGGGGCCAAGGAGCCCCTTTCTCCTCCTCCCTACTGCCGCGGGGTGTCCTTGGGGTTTGAAGCCCCAAGGACACCCCTTTCCAGGCCACGGGAAGCGGCCTTTTGCTGCTTCCCCGTGGCCTGGAAAGTGGCGGATCGGGGCCTTGGAGGCTGCCGGTGTGTCAGCTGAGGCCCCGATACAGCGGGGTAAGGGGCAGGTGCAGGCCGCCCCAAACGGGCGGTCTGTAACCCACCTTAGATGGCCTTAAACTACTGAGAACAGCAATATGCAGCATGTTGTAAAATGTATTGGATTCCTAAATTCTATTCTGCATGTTAATCTGAGAGGTGTACAGCAGGGCATTTTGTATAGAAATATCCTATGGCTGAATACTTGTGTAATCTCCTAAGGAGAACTGTGCTGGTTCTGTTCATTTTAACAGGCCATACTTCTTCTAAAGGAGCACAATAAGTCTTTGCAGTTGAATCAGTTATGACCCTCTCTCTTCCCCTTTAAGAAAGATGTTGAGAAATGTTCTCGAGACAGCTGTTGTGCCATCTGGAGCCATAGACGACTGTGGCCTGTTTCAATCTGGCTTGAAGCCTGAGTATGGTGCTGACACGTCTGTGTTTAATTGGTCTATGATCTCCTCTTGGCAAAGTACAGAGGTCAACATGCCATGCTGATTATTTCCGATCTGCCATCAGCCTTTCTTAACATTAAGCATGATGTTTTGTTGAGTCATCTGTAGATCCTGGCAAGCAAGGCCAAAATAACTGCTGTGACTTCATAGGTTTTTCTTTTCAGGAAGGTCTCTCAGGGTTATGTTGGACAAGAGCTTGTTTGCCCTGAAGGCTATCTAGTGCAGGTGTTGTAGAGTTATACTCTGTCACCTCAGTTGTCTGACATTTATGTGAAAAATGCTCAGGGACAAGGTAAGATGATTTAGGCTAGTTGCATCAAAATGCAATTGCTACCACTTTTTTTTTTAAAAAAAACCCATGTTATCCAGATGGTGAAGTTGCCCTCATATGTTTTAATGTGTGCAGTAAATGAGGAGTACATCATGCCCTGATCTAGCAAATACAGTTAAATTATCTGAACAGGTTTTTGCATAGAAATCAACTGTACCATATTGTGGTGATATATAAAAGGAGGAGTAGCTAGTGATTTGGGAGAGAGTGTATCAAAGCCTGCAAATGCAAGAGGTTGTTTTAGAGCAGCGAGGAGATGTAGTTAGAATTAAGGGGTTCAGTCTGGATGAGATTCAGGCCCACAGACCAGGAGAAGAACCTTAGAAGAGACAGGAGTTGTCTGATATTAGAAAGTGTGTTAGTATCCTGCAGGTTTTACAGCTAGAAAATCTGGGAAAAATTAGAAACTGCTTGAGGAGTGGATTTGTAAATAAGGAGCTAAACTGGGGAAGCTAAACTGAGGAAGCTAAACTGTGTTTAATGTTGGTGTAGCAAATAAACTGAGGAGTTAACAGCTAAGGAAGCTGGGTGTAGGTTCTGTGGGAACCAAGCTAGTGCAAAAATGTAAATACGGACAGCGAGGGAAAGTAACAAAGTTGTAACAATTGAAGTAGTTCATACACTGTAACACAAACTTGAGAACCATCCAATAAGAAGGATTCAGTAATAAATTCTGAATGCAAAGTTCTGTTCTTTGTGTTCAACAAGGAGTGGCCTAAGGTAATTTACAGTTAACAACAAACATGCTGCCACCTATATTAAAATGCTTCCAAAAGTAATAAAAACAATTGTTTATAAAGACACCTCAGTTAGTGGGTGGATAGCTGTCACATATAAATTGGTGCCAAGTGGTTGGGATTTATAAGACCAATTGTGCTGGCATCAGAGAGGGATCTGGTGGACCATGGTCTCCACACATATACACAAGTTCTCACTGTACAAGGAACAATAGAACACACCCAACAATGCAGTAAACGTAACTATCACCACCACACATTTTTGATACGCTTTTCAGTATAGAACACTGTTCAGAATACTGTATAGTGAGGTCTATGTTCATGAAGCAAATGTCCAATGGTGATAACTAGTTAAAATGGTAGCAGAGTGCTGTTATCCTCTGGGTAGGGCAATAGATTTGATAATTCAGTGCTATTTTTATGTTGTTATAGTGTTGTAGGCAGGTCTCTAGTAAGTTCTTGTTTTTTTAAAAAAGATAATATCTATTAATTGATTTTCTGCCCATTCAGGGATTCAGTATTGATGGGTGAGATAATATATGTTCAAATAATACTTCAAAAGCAGATTAAAAATAATTTTCAAGGTCAATTTTAAATCTAGTTTTTAAAAAACAAGTGCCACAGAGAACAATATACTGTACTATTGTTTGATTTGCCAAAACCTTGACAAGGATATTGCTAATCTGACCTGCCTTGAGAAGGAGGTGCCCAATTGAAGTGCTCCTACAGCAGCAATAGAAACTGTGTAGCTCACCAACAGTTGATGGACTACAAGTCCTAGCATTCCTCACTACTGGTTATGCTGCTTATAGCTTCTGGGAGCTGCAGCTGAAGATTTGAAGGGTCACATCATTTCACCTTGGGGTGAAACAGACTGCCTCTTTGTGCTGGCTTCCAGATGGCTTAAGAGTACGGCATTTTGACATCGCACACTCCATAATAATTCTAATGACATGATAAAGACTAGTAATTTTATTTTAGCATTAGCTTCTACAGACAAAACATGTTCTTTGAGTGCATTCTTGTAGGCTTCATCAACAATGTTCCTTGCATTAGGATGTATCCATATTTTACAGTTATAGTACTTGTAATTGTCATAGCCCCATCATATGGAACAATGGGGTTTTAGTGCTGCTGTTGTTGTTGTGAAACTCAAGGCCGCTAACAACATATTCAAAAACTTTATAGATTAAAATTATACAAAGCTTCAATATAACTATAAATATACGTATATATAAACATTTGATAAAATTAAAAACATTAAACATTAAAACAATTAAAATTAATTAAAAGACAAAATGAAAAACTTAAAAAAGCAACATACAGTTAAAGCCCCATCTCAGTTCATTTCCAAAAGCCTAATGGCATAACAATGGGGAGAAGCAGAGGGGCAAAGTAAAGCAATTTCCAGCTACTTTCAAGGTGGGTATTTAGAGGACACACACCTTGAAAGTGGCTGGAAACCAACTGAAGCTGCACTCTGGGATAAAAGTCAGAGCAAAAAGAAGCTGGGGTAGTCTGACTCAAGGCAGAAAATGTGCATCTTCACAGCTTCATATACACACCCTGACATGAGTGTGGGGATGCAGCAAAGCAATGAAATGAAAGTGACCATTCCAATGGATGCATTTACAATGTACACAACTAGACAGTCCAATGGGGACATGAGTGAAGAGGGGTGAAGAGGGGATATAGAGGTTGCCTCTATGATCACACACCAATGCCCTATACAGGTGGGGCATCATACGTGTAGCTGTATGACCAATCAAAGCAATAGCAATAGGATAAAGGATGCCAATTTGGTATATTTTATAAAATGTGTGAGATATGTGGAAAGGTTGAATTTCTCAATAAAAAGATAATTATAGGCATCAAACAGGTTAAATAAACAGGTGGAATAAAGCTGAGGACGTTATGTTTTGGTGTGTTAAGTGTTATAGTAAGACCCATTTGAATATAATGCGTTCTGCTACTGCTGATTTTCTGGTTGGCCCAGTCTGCATTGTCTCTCATGTTCCTTGATTCATATTTGAACTCTGCATTTGCTGGTTCCTATGTAGACCTGTCCACAGCTGCACAGTACACAGTAAATCTCTGTGGTCAAGAGAGGGTCTCTCCTGTTCTTTGCTGAGTGCAACATTTGCTGGATTTTCTTGGTCGGTCTGTAGATCATTTGGAGTTTGTGTTTCCTTATCAGTTTCCCTATTATGTCTCTGAGTTCTTTAATGTATGGTCAAAATAGTTATAACTCTTATTAGTAGGGAAGGGCTGTACAAGGACAAACTCTTGTATGTAGTGCATGCAAAAATAATAATGTTTTTGCTTTTCTTTTTTTAAGTTTATTTTTCTCTTCCAAAACTAAACCAGCTTGCATAAATTATGGATTATATTAATAAATGTTACTTGCTAACGTTGAGACATTGAATACCAAACATGCTAGTTACAACTCGGAATGTTATAGCAGGAAATGAATGCCAAAACAAGCCCTGTGAGAAGACACGTTGGAATTCCAGTGCTGTGATCACAGAGTTTTACTCTAAGAGATAGGAGATTTATTTTTGACGTCCAACCTAAGAATCAGGTGTCTGAAAATATAAGGATTTTTTTCAAAGCTAAACTAGGGAGGCTTGTCCAACAAAGCTTGGCTTTGGCAGCAGCTCACCACAAAAATAAAGCAGTTCTCTCACGAAGTCTTGCCAGTGGTAGCATTAAACATTGATTTTATTATAAAGGGCACAGAGCTGTATTGCCATCCCAGACTCTTTTCTTGTCATCTGTGAAATATTTCTTCTTAGCCCTGCCAGTATTTGCTGAGTCTTCTTGAAATAGAAGTTCCACATGCAAATGAGAAATCCAACACATATTTGTATGTGCAAATTAGCAGAGAAATAATATTATTTTTCTTCTTCAGAAATATTTTTCATAGGAAGGAAACAGTGTGCTTTGTGATCAGTCAGTTTATCTTATCCATATACATGGTCAGAACTATTTTCTAACTATATAGTTATTTTGTTGTTGTTGTTGTATGGAAAGATTTGAAATATTCTTTTTAACAGGAAGAAGGGAAACCATACACACATTCTTAGACTGTTATAGTTTCTGTACATTTATATCTCTCTCAGAAATGACTTGTCAAAATGGTAAATTTGGGCTTGCACTGTCAATGGTCCAAGTGTGAGGGGGAACATCCTACTTCTACTGGTTATGTTCCCCTCCTACTCAGATCAGACACCTGTAGTTTTTTTCAGTGATCCTATAACAAGAAGAATTGCAAAATTAAGCATTCTATTAAACAGTATATATCCTTCCAACTTTGGGGCATTTAGGTGTCTCAGAGATGTCAAGAACATTCAAGTGAACATTATTGCAGAAGTGTTCACAAAAAGGTTCAAGGTGATCATCAGACTATAAGAATAGGTTCAAAAAGGCTGGTTTAAGCACAATAGCTTGGAATTAAGAAAGAGCAGTTTGAGCAAAACCAGTTAGTCCCCAGTTTAAGGCTGTAACCTCCTGGTTTCAAACTTCAGTCAGTGACTTGCATTATCTGTTGAATTGGTAAGGTAGGCATCCTATCCGGTGTTGCACATGCCCTGTGAAACCAGCATAATCCCATATAATCCTTCCCACACACAGAGGTCCTCTCGGAAGAATTTACTGCAGTCGAGGAAAACCAGACTGGTGATGACTTCCGAGAGGACCTTCTCCATTGTCGCTCCAAAAATCTGGAATGACTGGCCAGAAGAGCCTCGCTCCTCACACTGAACTTGAAGGCATCATAACAACAACATCACCCTTACCTATATACTACTGTTATTTTCTAGAGCATGTTTATGGACATTTTCCCATACACCACATTCCATTTTAGAAAGGATTTCATTTGTATAGCATGTCTAATTTAACAGAAATCTTAGACAGAACACATGTTCCTGTTGTTTTCCACACTGAAATATTGTTGGCATTGTCTTGATCCCTGGAATATCGTGTCCAAAACACATGAGATTATGCTTTTGATGTAATGCCATTTTGAAGGGTTTAGAAGTATTCTTTAGAAGTACAGATGAATCTGTAAAGAGCTGTATGAAGGCCTGCTTAGGAAATAAGACTCCTCTGGACAGTTACTCTCTAATCTGCAATTAAACAGAGATGGCAAGCAATATTTTGTTTTTTAAAAGCAGAGATTTTGGGCTCAGATTTATAACACTAACGTAAAGGGTTTTATGAAGTACATGGCTTATTATCCAGCAGAATATCATGTTAAAATTTCTATAAATCTACAGAAAGGCAAAGGCACAACAATGGCTCAATGTCCCCTTATGTAGATCCTTGTTGAGTTTTTTTAAAAGTGAGAGGAAGAAACTTACCAGTTGACAGATGCTACTTTTTGGGGAAAGCCAATTTTTTCCCCATTGGTTTCCCTTGCAGACAAGTAAACAACAGATCAGATTCAACATCTTAGCTCTATATATTGTGACTGCAATTGCTAAAGGTATTTGAAAATGAATTTTAATTGACCACTAATTTATTTCTCAAAGTAATATGCAGGGCAGCAGAGATTTGTTTTCTTTCTTTGATGTTAGCCAAATGTGCTAGAATGTGACAATCAAGAATGCAGTATGTATTTTTAGAGTAAGAGGTGTGCATCCATTAGCGGACTTTATTGCACTGCCTCTAACGCCCAATTTACCTCTTCTGAATTTGAGCCAAATTCGGAAGTTAGACTGATTTTATCGCATGGACTTTTCCCTCAAAATGGCTTCTCATTGCCTCCAGTGTTGAATTCAGGCCCTGTAAGTCGCTTCTGTGGCCATTTTTTTCCAATTCCAAAGCTTCCAATTTGGAAAAAAATGTCAGCCAAAGTGACTTTGAAGGGAAAGGCCATGAAATAAAATCAGCGTAACCTCTGAATTTGGCTCAAATTCAGCAGAGATTTGTTGGATATCAGAGGTGGTGCAATGAAGTCCAATGAAAGGAAAAGGAGTTTAAGTTAGACTTCCAGTTTCAAAAGAGCAATGCTGATCCAGTTTGTATCTCTCCCCAGTTCTTAAGGAATTTTTTTCCCTTCAGTTTTTCAACTTCTGCCCTGTAAAAAACTGGGGTTATCCAGAGAAGATTTGGAGAAACTGCTTGGAAGCACATTCAGGATTTGTTTATTATTTGCTAAGGAAATAAATTTTTAGTCATTTTAATCCAAACATTGCAACATTATGTCATAGTGTGGGCTCTTCCCATCTGTTGGGGGATAATGTCCCACCCCAGCAAGTCACCTAAGTGGTTGGAAGCCACACCAAAGCTATGCTCCAATCCTAAGGACTGCAGTGTAGCTTTGGCGCAGCTTCTGGCCTCTTAGGATGCATGCATCATTTAAACAGCATACCTCCAAAGTGGCCCGAAAGCACCTTTATTTTGCCCTGTCTGTATAAGCCCTATAATACAATTAAAAATTGAAATATGATAATTAGGTAGTTTATCTCAAAATGACAAAACAGAAGAAACTCTTTAGGCCCAACATTTTGGAATACCTTTAAATATTGTACTCATCACATTATAAAGAAATGGGTATAAATTGTATCTTGAATTTTGATTGTTGTGGTGGAGAGGACGCCACACAGTTAAAGTTGTGTTCAAATTTTGCATATGGACAAAGTCCACCTCTTCATGCTGTACTTAAAATGACAGGCTCAGAATAAAGTTTCTTATTACAGTTTCAGAGATCCTAAAAATATTTGCTAGGAACGGGGAGGGGGGGGGGGAGAGAAAACTCCTACATCTTCTGAAGAAGAGAAACACAAATTCTAGTGGGCTGGGAGTTGAATTCACCCTGAAGAGGGTCATAAACCCACC